>NC_072855.1:61234591-61546909 GCF_028858705.1 Grus americana
AGATTTACGTTACACAGGCACAATAGCACGCACGTGTCTTGCCGGGATATTATCACGCCTTGGGCAAGTCGGGCTTTATGTCAAAAGCTGAGCACAGAAATGGCAGAGATGCAATATCGCAAGCATCATCAGTTCTTCAGCTGCTCAATGAGATGACTCTCCTATAATCTCAAAATCAGCTACTTCCAGAGTAAATCCAAAGTAATACATTGCTTTTCTGGTTTTAATGCCTGTTAAGAGATGGATGAGAACCCAGGCCCTCGGAGAGAAAGGTCCACAAGGAGAGACCCCCGCTTCTCTCTGTTTCTTCTTGGCCTTTTTTTTTTTTTCTTAACTGATGCATATGAGGACAAAGGAATAAAATATATACAGAGTAGTAGCATTTTGCCCCCTTTTTGCAGAAGAACAAACAACTGCAATAGAGACAACAGTAATCAAAAACACGCCTGAGAAAATAGCAGCTGCAAAAAGCAAAAGTCATATCAATTGCTTAGGCCTCTCTGCACACAGAAGTTAAGTGAGGTGAAGCGAAAAAGTTTAATTCACTGAACTGACTACAATTAAACAAAGAAGCCATCTAAAAAGTGGGAGATAAGCTCCTAAAAACCTGGCTGTAATGCACACTGTCACACCAATTTTAAACTGACTTTTTTCATCCGTTGTCCCGTTTCTAACCTAAAGGCAAGGTGCTCACCCCCTCCTTTTCCATTTCTTTCCCACATATGGATGGCTCCCAGCACGTGCCTTGCAGGGGATGCCCAACATGAGCCAAATTTAGAAGCTGGCTTGGTCCTGGTCCTTGCTGCAACACCAAAGGAGACGAGAGCTTCAGCAGTATGTTGAGAGGTCCCTAAACATAACAAGAGCATGAGGGGAACACATCATGTGAGCCTTCCCTGCCTTGTCACCACCTGATCCTTTCTCTCTTCACAGAGATAACTTTGAAGGCCAGCCACAGTGCTGTGCGAGAGACAATCCTAGCACATACAAAGCCTGACAGATCCGGAGCAGACCCAGCAAAGGCTCTTAAAGGCTATGGAAGGGAAGCTCCCAAAGGCCCAGGTGACATCCATGAGGCATTTTGCAAGCAGCCTTTTCTACTTCCATCCTCATTCACCAATGGCAACAAGAAAACAAGGCCAAATATAAAATTATTCTGACTGATGCTTGTTAAAGGATGTCACATATGGAGACAGTCCTGGAAATCATCCTTTCTCCATAGTGGCAACCCCCTTCTAGCATGGCTTGGGTCAGGGACCCTAAGTTAGAGGGCAATTCCCATTTTTGTGACTGTTTATGCATCACCATCCTGTTCAGTACACGCACACAGAGCACAGTGAGCCTGGTAAACACTGAGAGTTTATATCCCTGTCTCTCGTGCCAGGCAAGGACATGACAAAATACCATGTTTCCAAAATTAAACTCTCTTTATTAGCAGATTTAAATAAAGAGGTGCCACAACTTCACTTAACTTCAAAGCCATAGGCAGGAGTTTGCAGCAGTCACTTCTATGAAATGTGTTATTCTCCCAGAGTCACACTGAACAAAGCAAACTGTAAGGCACACCAGAACTGGAAAGTAATATTCAAACAATATCTCCCTCTCTCATTTTTAAACACACAGCAAACACTGCCCTGTTGAAATATCTTCCAAACAAAACAAATACCTTGTAAAGATATTTTTATATTTCTTTAAATGCAGTTTAAAACAGCTATGCAAAATAAACAAACAGAACCTACAAGAAACCTCTCCTTTCAGCCCAGCCAAAAAAAAAGTTTAGTTGGATGCCACACAGTGTTTTGGGGATCTTTTGGCTTTTGTTTCCTTTTCCCCCTTTAATCATTTCAGCAAGGGAACCAGGGCAGAGAGATGGCAGGTAGGAGATGAGGAGGCTGGAGGCTATCAGTAGTGGAGAGCTTGTGTCTGTTGGGTGAGCCTGCCCATACTCTGCATTGTCATCCCTTTAGGAACGCACAGACCTTGGCACTGCGCTTCCCAGTGATCATTTTCTGTGGCATCTTTGTGCTCCTGCCATATGAATGCCATCAACAAACATCTCCACGACTGGAAGCCCTTTCACAGTAGGAGAGTGCATTCAGAAACACCATAATAACTTCCTGAGATCAGGAAGGTGAGGAACTCATCCTGGTCAGCTTGCCATAACACAGAGCAACTGCCATTTTTGTCGTGAGTTAAGCAGCAGTGTATCTTTTTTCCTTTGCAATAGTAACAGCTTCTTGTTTGCTTCCTCCTTAATGGTCTCGGACTGGACCAAGTCCTCAGTTTGCTAAAGGGCTCTCTTGATGCTGTCAGCTACCCATCAAGGATGGGGCAGTTTCATGCGATACAGTGATTTCTCCACCAGCATTAGCAGTACTTTATGCTTCAGAAGACACGCAGGCATTGCACGGATGGAGGGAGCAGGAGACAAGGCCGGGAGAAGTGGCTTCTTTTTATTTTTATCCTCACCTCGCCCTGTAGATATTCAACTCCTTCAGTTGCATCCTCATATTACATTCAAACACTGGACAGGGCCCAGATATCTGCTCTGCCCCTCTGCTTCAGGGTATTCTCCAGCGTTGTCCTAGGATTACACCCATGCCCTGCCACAAGTGGTATGGCTGTGTGTCAGCCGCACAAACCTCCAGGCAAAAATCTCTCCTCTTGCATGGGCTTTTTATCACAACATGCTTGCATATGTCTGCTAGCCACAGAATGCTTGCACTGTATCTCATCAAGGCTTGGTCATATTTCCCTGGGTTTATGTTTTCCACTTATCAGCGTGGCTGGGATTACACAGCAGCTGGTTTGGCAATCCAGAGCAAACTGAATGGACTGTTGACTCACAGCATAGCTGCAAATATGGCTGCTGAATATTTGGCAACCTCCTCTAGCACTGCAGATACAGAGAGAGTAGGTCCATACCTCCTGCGCTCTGGGTTCCTGCAGCCCATGTGTGCTTCTGCATTAGGTTTTCAGCCCTTCACTGGGTCTTACAGTTAGCTTTCTCTCCATCCTTCCTCCTGCTAACCTGCATGCATCATGTGGATTCACTGCTAGGAAGTCTTTAATGTCTCCAGAAATTATGTGCTGGTGCCAGAGTTGTCAGCTATCTAATGGAGTTAACTGTGCCTTCTCCCGCATCTTGGTTCTGGGCAACAGAAGCAGTACTGCTCCACCTGGGGAAGGACACTCACAAACCTCAGGCAACCTTGGGCAGTGTTCCCAGCAACAGCTTCTCAGTCATACCTTGGGGTCATTGTTCTCCCATAACTTGGGAAGCAAATTTTATGGTTGTTTTCTTATCTTTATCCTCCAGGTAGGTCTGTGAACAGACTCATGTCTTCCTTTCTCTATTACCCTGCTCTTGCAAGGGAATTTTGTTCAAAATGAATTTTTTTGTGTGTGTGTTTGAGATCTTGCATACAGCTCTTTAATTTAGTTTGATGGTGACAGTGGTTTTCTTTTTCTTATCCTTTTAATCACACTCTTGTGTTGATGTACAGTTGGCAACAGTCCTGCTTTGTGCGGGAAGGTGGACTACAGATCTCCAGAGGTTTCAAACCAGCAGTTTTTGCCCCTTGTGGGTCTCACTGGCACCACTCTACTTTATGCTTCGTATTCTAGATAATACCCCAAACTGAACTGTTACTTCAGGAACAGATTTAGCAAAGGTAGAGCAACAACTACAGCACGCACCCTGGCCATGTTCACAGGCTGCCTCTCTCTTACTTCTAGCCTGGCTTCTTTCCTCCCCATACCAGAGAGGTTGCTATGGAGATTTCTTCAGAAACAACGAGAAAAAAGGTACAAGAAATACAAAGCACCGAAAAGGGCATGGAAGAGAAAACAAACATAACGGTACAGTATCTTTTGTGTTAATAAATCCATTTTCCCCAAATCTTCACCTAGAAAGCCACTGATGAAGAGACCAGACCCTAAACCACTCCTGTTCTGTGGGCACATTCCCCATCTGCATGGGCTCTTCACAGTGCTGGGAGCCCCTGGGAATGGCACCCCAGCAACACACGATGCTAAAGGAGACAGAGTTGGTACATATGTGTGCACACATGCAAAAAGTGTTGGTAGATGACTTGGTGGTGGCACGTGAAAGACACAGAGACAGCAACTCTGCATGTAGCCTCTCCCCATATAAGCACAGAGCTCACCACCCAGAACATCCCGCTGGCACTCCTGTTATGCAAGACCTGCCTTTGCGACGAGCCAGCTGCCCAAAATCAGGGAAAAACCAGGTCTGGGCCCTGTGTGTGGGTGGTCAGGCAGCACATGGACACTAACACAGCATACCTCCACACTACATAATGGGGACCACTACATTTCGTAGGGCCACATCAGACTGGTGAAGCTGAAAACAGCTGTTGGTTGGGCAAGCACTAGCGAGAAGCACCATATATGCCTGCCCTGGTCTTACAGCTTCTCTTACATGTCAGCAAAGTCGTGATCATGTTGTCCCAGTGCAAGTGCTCCTACACACTTACAGGGGTTGCCATAAAAATATATCCTGCAATCCTGTCTTAAGAGATCAGTACTGGCTTTCAACACTTTCTCCAAGATGCTCATGTGGCTCTCAAACCAAAGAAACTGGTAGGCAAGAGAGAGGGAAGTGGACAAAGCAAGTAAAGAGAAGACATAATAAAGAAAAAAAGAACAACTCAGAAAATACAGTGGCAAATTACAGCAGCTCCATTCACAGCAGTACTTGAGACTGTTCAATGATCCTACAGTCATCTATCACCAACTCGCTAACAAGATGGAGAGAAGAAAGGTCTAAAAGAGATTAGAAAATAGGTACTTGTAACTACATCAATTGTTCCAGTTTTCCACATTATGCCTTATTTTAGCTCCTCAAAACAAAGGCCTAGTGGTTGGTTGGTGTTTTTAATTTCTGTTGATATTGACCTCGTTATCTTGACTTATTCCCAGCATATATGTTGGTAGAGCAAGGTAAGGACCTTAACTACAATCTGAAGACAAATGCAGTCCCTGGTCAAGGTTATTTTACACGCTTATGTAGGCTCGGTTCCCACAGCATTTGAGCGCATTTCACATTTTTCTGCCTGCCATGCAATGAGAGACAGAGCAGTACTCTTTGCCCTCACTTTATACACCAAGGTCTGAAAGGATTATGGGCCAGGTCCACAAGGAGTGGTCAGAAGAACTGGCATGAGCCTTGGTGCAAGGACTAACATGGGACTTCAGCCAAAAGCCAATGCTCATCCCTGTGTTGCATCTTCCCTAGAAGCCTCAGTTTGGCAGTGCTGTCAGCATCTCTGGTAGCTTCACTGCTGCCACAGCACCATGCAAGCAGCTTGTTCCCACTCATCAGCCATCTCAGTGGGCTTCTTGACACATGGAAATGAGCACAAGCATCTCATCAGTGGTCACAAGGAAAGTCTGCAAAAACAGGATCCTCAGCTTTTTGCTAGCCAGCTGAGAGAGCTAGAAATGTTTGGGGAAGAAAAGTCACTGCTCTGCCTCTGCCCTTGCCTCCATGATAGCCCTCAGTTTTGGTGAGAGTACACACAGGCAGGATTCTGCTGCAAGGCATGGAGGTAAGCATCCTGCAGGCATATGCCCAAAAGCACAAAGCCCTGCTATTAGGCATTATCCCTTGCAAGCGTTCCCACACCAAGGAAGTTCCTAATAAATCCTCTCGCTTTCAGCAAGGTCACTCAGACATCAGATATTGACTTGACAGGTAGGAGGTAGTGAGGCAGTTCAGCTCTGCAGAGCACATGCAAGGCATGAATCTTTTGCTGAAAAAAAGCTACAGCCCGAGATGAAGGTACAACAGCATGTCACATGTCGTCTTCAACAACAACTGACCCATCACAAAAGCATCCCAAGTTAGTCTTCACTTGGAGGCTGGTTACTACAGCACACCCCTTGGTGAGATGGCTTCCACCCAAGCAAAAGCTAAATATCCTCCTTACAGGCATGATATGAATATACTAAAACAGCTTCTTCAGCTTAGAACAACAGAGAGATACGCTTGAAATGTCTAACATCAATAATGGTATAAAGAAGGTAAATAGGAAATAATTGCACAGTACTTCTTGTAATGCCACAAATCAGGGAAGCGAATAAACTACTCACAGTGGTAAGGTTCAAACAAGCATAGTGATGTATTTTTTGCACATAACATACAATGATCTTGGGAACTCAATGTCACAGGCTAATGCAGAGGCCAAAGAGGCATTCAAAAAGAACTAGACAAATTCACATAGCACAAGGTCCATCAGTGGCTATAACCTGATAGTCCTCATGTTATCTCCAGATTATAAAGTCTTTACATCAGAAACAGAGAATGTATGCCAGGAGAATGATCACAGATGTGCCATTATTCTCATACTACTTTTCACCTCACCCCATCTGCTGCTAATTACTGCTGGAGACAGGACACTGGGTAAGCAAGTCTTCAGCCTGACCCAGTAATGCTTTCCTTAGTGATGTTCTCACTGCTTGGAATGGAAAAAAGAGTAAGGCAAAGTGTCTTCTAGTACCTCTCTAACAAAAATGAGTGTGATCGTGAGAAAGAGGGGGAAATTAGAGCTAATTAACATAAATTGACTTCTACCCAGCTATTGTGCAGAGAAAATCTGGAGACGTTATGTGATATTCTCTTCTCCCCTGCACCCTATTGCTCTATTAAATAAGATATCATTACATCTGTGTAAAAAGTTATTTCCTAAAGAATAGATTTGCAAAGCTTCCACTGGCTTAACACTGCTTTCCCTGAACTCTATGTTGAAACTCCCATTGAGTTCAATGATAGCACTGACGGGAGGTAGCAATGGCAGCAGGGGAGAACACAACTCACATGCTAATCCTCAAACTAAAGCTAAAAATCACTAAGGAAAACATTCAACAGGAACCCAACACACATTACCTGCCTCTATCACTAAGGATTCAAACAGAACAAACAGCTTTCCGATACCAACACGAAGTCAAGTGTGATCACAGGAGCATGGCCTGGCTCGTCATTCACACAAAAGCAGTGGAAATGGGAGCAGGCTGGAGACCTCAGCTCCAGTATATCCTTACACACTGCTTTGGCATAGTGTTAGTCTTGTTTCATATGGGAACGTGACTTGCGTAATATTGTTATGTTCAGGTCTGTATTTGTGCATCCCGTCAAGTCACTGACTTTGGAGTCAAGGAAAAGAGATTTAGCTAATGATTAACTTCCTACCTGTTTGGTAAGAATAGTTAACAAGACAAAAGAGAGAAACCCTATTAGCACAGAAGAAGCTATACTTTCAGCTCAGCCCATACTAGACAACACAGGAACCCAGTATACTCGGTACTTTGCTAAGCTACCATCTTCTAGCTCCCATAGGTGGGTGCATATGGCAATGAGCAATGCCCAGTTAATCCAAAGACTGTATTCAAGGTTCAGGATATCCCATCACATGAGAGTGGGATCTTGCTCTGCTTTCCAATCACCAAAAAACCTTTCTCAGTCCACCCCCTGCTTCCCACCCTGTAGGAACCAACAACCTCTAAATCCCTTCTTCCTGGATGTGGGCCAGCATTCTAGGAGTTAATTGTAAAATAAATATTGATCAAATCCAGTCTATCCCACACCCAGCCAGATGGTGCAGCTGTCAAACAGCTCTGTCAGTGCGTAAGAAGAATTAATTGTGCTACCAGTCCTACTGTAAGCTCACGGCAAAGTTACATTTTAACAGTCAAATTAATTTCAGGACTTCATTTTCTTCTTGCCATTTTAAATCACCATAAAAAAAGATAGAATATCTCTGGAATATAATAAAACACTTTCCCATGATCTCTAGCACGGTTCTATTAACACGCATCACTCAGCTTTTACAGCTTCTCCCAGCAAGCCTCATGTGAGATCCATGCAATGATTCAGGAAAGGCTTGCTCTCGCTCTCTCATACATACCAAAGACACTTTTCTACCACTTTTTAATCAAATATATAGATCGCATAAACCTTACAAGGTATTCCTTTACACAGTACACTGCTGCTGAAGATTTGTCTACTAAAAGATGAAAAAAGCTTACCAAGTGGCATGCATTTATAATACCATTTTATAAGTGTTTTAAATATTTATATAAAAATATACATAATGCATTGAAAATAAAGAGCTGTAGTGAAATACAGTAACAGCGTGGACAGACACAATCATGGGGCTATTTCAGAAAGTAGATGCCAAGGTCCTCAAATAACATAGCTAATGAAGAACCATCAGAGGAAGAAAGTCACCGAAACAATAAATTATTGGACTAAAAAGGCTTCACTGCACTAAGGAAATAAATCCAAAGAAACCTCAGAAGAGTCACTTTGCTTAGCAGAAGTTGCCAAAATCACGTGACGTAGAGCAGCATGCAGCTGAATATAATATCTAGGCCTGAATAACTGGTTACTGCCTTACTCTTTCTCCCTATCTCCTGTCCTAAGGAACATGGGAATTGCAGCTGTCAGGCTGCTTGAAGTTTCTGTACCATTGTATTTAGGGCGCTGAAAAATACACGCCTTCTAAAAAATAAAGATGATCTCTGAAAGTTAGTGTGGGGGGTGGTAATGAAAATATATAAAAAAAAAAATTAAAAGGGAAAAGCAAAAGCAAGAGAACCACTACCTTCCAGCCTGGTCCAGGACAGCATTTCCCAGTCCAGGCACCCCAAATTATCAGACCATTTCTGCCTACACCTCCCTTCAGGCATAAAGGTTACATGAATGACATTCACCTCCTTGCTGTCTGCAGGACAAGCGTTCAGGAGCTGCCTCCACTGTGTGATGGTGAGGACAAAATTACTTAGGGGCTCAAATCCTAGCCTACACGTAGTCAACCGAAGCATTAGCTTTAGCTATTCCACAGTTGTTCCGAGCCAGTGAACTGATGATCCACAGACAACAAGATGTGGAGGGTGCACAGGACCTTATGGAACACAACTGAGCAAATTTCCAGGGCAGGGTTGTTGCATGCTGAGATGAAGAGAAACAACACGTGTTTGAAAAAAAGAAAGGTTTCTTCCTTCTATTACTGTCTACTCACCATTTTACAATGTGGTTTAAAAGATGTAGGAATGATGATTAAAAACTGTCAGATTTCCACTAAAGTAAAAATTGCAGCATCTGTGTCTGCACTGCTGCTTTCTGTGCCCGTTAGCACAGAGAGGTAGCCCCAGGGTTAGCGAGCTACAGGCAGCCGTTGGAGACCACCTTGCACAGCAGGATAGCCCAGCATGAGCAGAAAGCACCATCAGCTGCAGGAACAGCACTTTTTGGAATAGCAACTGCTGCCTGGCTCTGGAGCCCACAGCAAGTAAGGGTTTGAGGAAATCAGCTTTCCCCTAAATTTTTACTTGCAAATGGGAGAACATGTCTAAGGCCAAGCCTTGGTTGCAGCAGCCTACCAGAGACCGCATGTGGCAGTATTTCTGCTATCCTCACCTGTAAGACCTGAATTTCTGTATCCTCACCTTCTTTGTAAAGCCTTTTTGCATTACATAAAAGCAATGTATTATACCTATTTCTGGATGGGGAGGAAAAAAAAAAGGTGTGATTTAAAGCCAGCTTTTAAGAAATCTTTCTAGGTAAGAGTCAGTTAATTTTCACACTATCACAAGAGTTGACTTCAAAAACAAGCAGGAAAAGTTCAGGCTACACCACCAGTATTTCAGTTTTGAGGACGGCAGCTTTCCTGAAAGAAACGTGAGTGTGCATCCTACAAGGCCTCCCACATGTACAAATGCTTCCCCCACAAGATAATCATTTGCGAGTTACCCAACATAGCATAAGTGTGTTCCATGACAGACAACACAATACACTAACAAAAACATTTACTGCTACTTCACCAGATTTCATAATTTTTCTCACTACAAAAAAAGTGTACAAAACTATTTTTACATTTTGTTTAAAACCAAAGTTCTGTAAGCTATCAGTGGTTCATCTTCAAGTTACACTGTTACCTGGTAATACTAAAAAGTTAGAAAAAACCCACAGAATCTAGAATTTTATTCTAGCATAACATGCACCTGTTTTTATGCTTTACTTGACACACACGTGGATTTAAAAAAGTATGCTTGTCAGGTTGGTGTTGTTCAGTATGTATAGCCCCCAGAAGAGCTGGCTGAGAGTGTTCTGACAAAATTTGTTCTTTCATCAGAAAATGGTAATCTTTTCAAACTAAATCTGTTCATGGGAAGAGGGGAAATTTTGAGAAACATTTTTGGGAAAAGAAAAATGCATATAAAATAAAAACTTCCAAATTGTCAAAATGTTCAACTTAAACATCTTCTAAATGAAGAGATTAAACTAATCTTGAATTCCTTTGCATTTCCAACTGTGTACTAACCTTTTTAAAATCAAGTTTAAAAAAAGTTGAAATTAAAATGTGGTGCTTCCAATTACCGTAAATCCAGTATTTTCACTGATGAGTTCTCATGCCTTTTTCCCCACTCCCAAATTATACACTGATTAAATCTGAGAGACTAACATTCCAGTCAGAATGGGAGAATTTTCCTTTCTTTTCCCCTGAAAATATTTTTGGCATGATCAAAAAAGCTTTTTTCTCTGGCTCTTCTCAGCAGATAGGGAGTCTGCACTGTCAGTCATGCACAGAGCCACATTCTACTGAGTTCCTTTAGCATTAGGATTTTATGGAACGAACCATCTCTAATGAATGTTAAATATAAGAAATAGAAGATGGTATAAGAAAAACAACCATATTTATCATAATTCTCATTTTTTTTAGAGAACATTAGAAAGAAAATCCCCATTGCTGCAAATCATACATTTTAGGAATTAGTTGTGGCATAGAAAGAGAGATACCTGGTTTTGGTGTTGGTTTTTGTTGGATGTTGTGGGTTTTTGGGGTTTGGTTTTTATTTTTTTTTTTTCTTTCTGGTGAAAATAACCCCTCTGTCAACTACTGCCACACAACACAAATCCTGACTCACATAAAGCAGTTATAGCAGCAAAACCATCAAAACTTTTTTCCTCTGAGCTAAAATTACCACTGCCATTTTCACCTCATGCTTCTACATTCGAGACATGAGAAAAAGTCTTCCTTTCCAGCTCCCGTCAAACTCTGACTCAACTGGGAAAATCTGAAATGCGAGCGTCTACCTGGTCGTTCTCCATCAGGACCATATGGAGAAAAGACAGCACTCCCAGAAGGTTCTTGCAGAATTTTATTCCCCTACCTGAAATTTTTTCTCACATCAACTCATTTAATAATTTCTTCCAGCACAGTGTTAAGACAGGGCACACCGTAAAACCACCATTCAAAAGTTGGCCAGTTTGGGGAGCACGAGTTATCAGAAGCATAGTGATCATCACACCCATTAAAGCCTGGCTGAACAGCTGGATTTGTGATAGTCATATAGCAATTCATTGCCTTTTTTAACAGAAGAAAATGTGACGTGGCATAAGCAGAGCTGACGGTGAGTATGTGAAGACCAGTTTCTGTGGGCGACCTTGGGGTCAGTGAGCTGTGGCATGGGAGTCAGTTCTCGAGATTGACAGTAATGGGCAACTCCAGCAGGTCACAGCTGCTGAGCACCTAATTGCGACTTGAGAACCTGAGTCCTGGGTTATTAATGTTACTGCTGATAAACTCTCCCCTATGCTTCCCCCCACAGCCATTATTGCTTTCATGATAGTTTTGAAGATACAGTCAGTGCTATTTATGTGATGAGCACCACGTTAGAGCTGTTTTTAATAAATGCACAGCTCTATATTCCTGCTGGTTTCCTCCCTTTTGGCTCAGCGACATCCCCTCCAGCTCTGAGACTACTGTGAATCTATGATACCAGCTGTGCCAGAGCATTCAGTTTGAGCTAACTCCTCTGTACTAGCGAGTCTCCTGCTTTCTGTCAGGAGAAAAAGACAAAGTTTCAATCTCATCAGGGAAATGAGATCACCCATTACTTCAAGCTTTGCCTCATACTTTTGCAATACCCTTGCTGGTTTGCACTTTGCCTGGGGCAAAGTCCAGATGCTTTCTGTCAGCTGAGCACAGGGCAGAACAACCAAAACCTCCTGGTTTTATTAATAGCAACCTGTTAAATAATCAACACCATAAAATAAAAGGCAAAAAGATTTCAAACTGCATTCATTGGCACATAAAATCATCTGAAGCACAAATGTTAGTTCAAGTGAGTATATCCTGGCTGCCACTTGTGGAAAATTAGATATGCCATAAATGTCCCCTTAATGTCATTTACCTCCAAAAACCTGCATGTCTCCAGAGCCAGCTGCAATTTCAATTCTTTACCAATTTCACTCCATGGGTGCAAAAGAAGCCTGCAAGTGTGATTCAACTCTGACAAGCAGCTTGGATCACAAAAAAAAAAAAAAAAGGCATGGCAGGGCTCCGATTTTATTGCCTCTGTAATTTCTATATTAAATATACACACAAAGACTGCAGGTTTTCAGGGTTCTTTCAAAAAATGAAAATGGAGAACAACAATGCCTCACTGCCAGTGCCCAAAAAATGAGCCTGGAATGTGAAAATCAGCCCAGGATACATCTTTTTTGCACATTGTCGTAAGTACTAGAAGTTCTTCAGGCAGATTAAACCACAGTTGTTCATGTGCAATTTGATGGCATTTATTGGAGCTGCACAAGTGTAACTAACTACCCATGTAGAAAAAATTTAGTAAGTCATGTTTTCTCTAACACAGCAGATGAAGACTAACCACCTTTCTAATTTGCTAGCAGGAATTTTAAAAATATAAGTATAGCAATATTGTCACCAGGAAGGTGACATTACAGCACAATAAATTAGTCAAAGCAGATGAACTCTTCACCATCAAAAAGAGCATTTCCATTCAACAGATTGCTGACCAACTAAATACCGCAGTCTCTTTAAGAGCTGGGCAGTTGATGCAAAGCATACGTTTTCTTCCTCCTTGCCTCTGGAGGCAGAGCCCACCATCTCTGTCACCTGCTGAGATTACTGAGGTCGAAGAAAACATCTGCATCATGACCTCTGGTACAACACTGACATTACAGGAAAACCCAAACCCATGCGTATTTTAGAGCTGGTATTTTAAAAAAGTTTTTGCTCTGTTGAACGCTGAACATAGATATCCACAAAAGTACTATAGTTCTGACATCTTATTTACTTCCTAACTTCCCACAGAGTTCAAGGTCAGCTGAAGTGCTTAATTACTTTTCTGGACCCAGCTGTAGCTCCCTTAGACTTCCCTAAAAATCCTCACATGAGTAGAAGCTGTGTGTTTGATCAGTAGGCAGCTCACATTGCCTGTGTATAGCTCCCCTTGTGCTAAGGTACTGCAGCTGAAAAAAACCTGATATATGCAGAGTCTATCTCCTTTCAGGCTATGTGCGCAGCATCCCTAAACTCCTGCTCCAGCAATGCAAGCCTTACAGATAGAGCAATGCTTGCGTTCACATTAACATACCTAGTGGTTAATATCAGAGCCCAGTAACTTTTCAACACACTACCCCCCTGTTGCCCCAAGCACACCTATAAAAAATGTTAGGCTCTCAAGTTGAGCCCAAATGCCTACCCAATTAATGTAGCTGTCATTTATCTCAATGCTTTTGACATTAATATGGCACTCCAGCATCCTGTCAGTGATATAATGCCAATAGCATCAGATCTTGTTAGGCAGGGATGCAAGGAACAGTGTTTCATGAATTTTTTTAATGACCTTCAGTATTCCACCCCCAATCCAGGCTGTTTCATCAAAACTATAAAAAAGGACAAAGTTTCAGCAAAGGCAGAGTTTAGCCACTCTGCCGTTCTCTTTCCCTGTTACCATCACTACAACTGCATTGCCATAAATGTCCCTGGCACCTTCTCAAGCAAACAAAAATGACACAGATGAAACACTCTATGCCCCAGAGAACTTAATTTCTGACACATCTCGAGACAAAGAGCAACAGTTCAAGCATGAGAGGGCAAGGGGTCACCCTGGAGATGAGGGAAGAGACTTACGGCAGAGAAAAAAGGTAGAGAAGAAAGAAATTATCCAGGGTTTTTTTGCACAAAAGGCAGCTGGAAAGAGGAGGGGAGTAGGTAAGGAGGAAGAAAGAAATGATTCAGACATATAAAGCAGGAGGAAATAAGAATCTCTACCAAAACACAGGAAGAAAAAGAAAGCCAGTGAAGAGACGAGAAGCAGCAAGTGTTATGAACATGAAGAGCATCCTCGTGTGTCTCACTCAAAATGTCAAGACAGTCTCAAAGCATCCACAGCACATTTAATTCCTGGCACAAAAGGTTTACAGTGACCTTGAGTGTGCAGATCTGTTTAAAGGACCATGAACTTCTAACATTTAGAAGACAGAAAAAGTCTTTCTGTACCAAAGTCCATTGCATTCCCCTTCTGGTTGTTAACTCCAAGCCTTGTTCCTACAGCTCTTTCTTTACCAAATTATTTACTAAGTGCATTAACATAAATGGAACTAGAAGATTTATTTTTAATTAAAAAAAGAGAGAAAGAGACCTAAGCACACTGTTAATATTGCCAATGCCTTTCATGACTTCATTAAAAAATGAATTTTAAGATTCACCTTTAGTAGCTATTGTAATAGAGCTATTTTTCATTGACTCAGTGAAATTCCTTTCACATTCCTTTTACTATGAGAATGAATGTAAAAACAGATCTCATTTTTCTAAAGCAGAGACTTCCTCCAACAAGGAAGCAAAACAACTAAATTATTTAACTGCCATGTATAGGAACAGTGAAAGGAAAATTAAATCATTAGCCTTCTTCAAAACAGGAAAAGAAAGCAATCTCTCATCAGATACTTGCTTCTTCAGCTATGAATGTTGCACTAATTATATTCAGAAGCACACAGCAAGATTATTAGGAGAATAGGAAGCATTTTCCAGCACTTTCCAAAGTTGAACTTGTCTGTCTCCCAGGTCTTCCTGCACTGCTCCAGTCCTCCCAACAACTAACACCTCCCCGGCTCTTAGAGGGCAGCAAATCATCATGATCCCTAGTCCTAAGGGATGAGGTCAGAGGCAAGCTACTGGTGAGCTGCCTACAGGGATCTGATGCATGTATTAAAGTCGAAAGAGCCACACACAGCACGTAAAGGAAGCTAAGCCAGGGAGTACCAAAGACACGCATTTTATCTCCCCTTCTGTTATCTCTCTTCACTCGTTCTTGCAGTCAAGAGAAGGAGCAGCCAATGTGGATGCAAGTGATACACCACCAACATGAGTTCTCTACCACAAAGTTTGAATAAACTGCACGTTTCAGAAGCTGTTTCCCAGTAATCCAGGCTTCCCAACACTTACCATGCATATAAACTGCTATTTAAACCTATTTAAAGAATGTCTCCATGTCTCAGAGTGCCAAACAACAAAGCCAAGAGTTTTGAACTAATCCAGCACTTGTTGTACAAATGCATGCTAAATTGTAAGTAGCTGCAAAAATCTAAGCAGAATTAATACCTATTCCCCCCCGAAGGAAGAGTGAGTAGCAGAAACAAAAGGCTATTACACTTTAGATAAGTGTATGAGGGATTATGATTACCTTTCAGATATAAAACAAAGCAAAAGCATGATTTGTTTCAAGGACAGTAATTCAAATAAGCAAAATTAGAGATTCTGTTTCATTTGACACCCATGTCTACATTTCATTGCAACCTATTAAGCGTAGAAGGCTAAAACCTTCTATTTTTCAAGGAAGTGAAGTGTGAAAACATGCTGGTTACATCTCTGAAACAAAAATATTCTCACATTAGCGTTTTCATTCCTTTTATTATGTCACCTACTCCGTCCTCCTCCCCATCCACAGAACAGCACCAGCTATTTAAACAATGACCACAAATTTTCTAAGAGCCCGTGAGCAAATCATCTCTGCATCCCAACCCAGGTCTGCTGATGTGGAAGACAGCAGGAACTGTACCACGGGGGGGGGGAGTTTTGCTGGCAAACCCAAAGGGTGTCAGGGCCCGGTCAGAGGGAATCCCTCAGAGGGATGCCAGCTGGGCCTGGAGGCACAGCACACAGCCCTACCTCCATGGCATTTGTAGCTCTGTAGGAGATACGACCCAGGCAACCAGTTGCTCTCCAGATCATCTTTCCTGGTCTCTTTTGGGGATTTTGGTTCGGTGCCACTCAATGTAGGTCAACTGTCACACCGAGGCCTCAGAGCAGCTGTCAATCAGCAGCTGCAGGGCACAGCTCACCCAGGCAGCACACAGCAAAGCAGAGCCGCCTTCAGATACCGCTGGTCACGGAGGCTTTTTGGAGTAAAAATCAAGTATCTCCAAGTGCTGTGTGTGCAGCGGTGGGATCTCCAAACTGACACAGGATCGTCTAATCCAAGCGAATTGCCACAGTCAGTGCAAGCCAAGGCACACTCCCCTGGTGTACGAATTCAGGGCAATGTGAGAATACAATGTACGCAAGACAGAGCAAACGCTGCCAAAAAAAAAAAAATCAATCCCAACACTGAGATTACAGTTATACTAGTGAATTAAACAAGGCCAGGACACTGCCACAATCACTAGCACATGATCATCCACATATAAACTGTTAGCACTGCTCCTGGCATGGTTTCAGCTCCAGTAACAACCTTCTTCCAACATCTAGGTAAGGCAAAGGACTTAGGACAGGCCAAAGACCATATTCTGTAAGTCAAATGGAGGTAGCCACCCTGTTTTGGAGGGTTACCTTCGTATGTACAGCCTGGCCATACCATCCATCTCACAGCTACAGAAAATACTAGTGTAACCAAACTGGAGCAAGGCATCCAGTCATCACAGTTCATTTGCTGGGCAAAGAGCAGAGCGCATCTGACTCTCATAACAGTTCCCGCAATAGTACCAAGTGCTTGGATACTACCATGGCAAGGGCAGTGTAAGACCCGGAAGCACACAGGTTTGCTGTCCTCAAAAAAAGGGGTGATCTGATCACTCCTGCCCAATGATGAACAAGTGAGCAATTTCTGGGAGGAAAGGATCTAAGAGATATACTGTGGAAGGTCATCTGGTCGAATACAGTTCCCAGCCAAGCAGGCAGACAAGCTAAAGCAGCCTCAAGATTATACCAGCCAGGCACTTACAGCATTTATATTCTGTTTATACAAAGGAATTGTTTTCAGCAGGTCTCCTTATTGAAATCCTTCAACCACCCCCATGTAATGCAGTGAGAGAGGTTAAGGTTTCATTCCCCCACTGAATTCTTAATGTAATTTGACAATGGTAAAGCACTGCTCTTGTTCATCACGTTAAATACGGACCCTGCCACATCACTGCAGATGCTATGGACACCAGGCTCTCTAACAGTCCACCACACACATTTTGGCATTGCCTGTCTTTGTGCATGCATGTTTCTTGCAACAGATGGTTCGCAACAGCTTTTATGAAATGGTAGTGGAGTTAATCATAGAATCACAGACTGGTTTGGGTTGGAAGGGACCTTAAAGATCATCTAGTTCCAACCACCCTGCCATGGGCAGGGACACCCTCCACTAGACCAGGTTGCCCAAAGCCCCATCCAACCGGGCTTTGAACACTTCCAGGGATGGGGCATCCACAAGTTCACTGGGCAACCTGTTCCAGTGCCTCACTACCCTCACAGTAAAGAATTTCTTCCTGATACTTAATCTAAACCTACCCTCTTTCAGCTTAAGGCCATTACCCCTTGTCCTATCACTACAAGCCCTTGTAGTAAGTCCCTCTCCAGCTTTCTTGTGGGCCTCCTTTAGGTACTGGAAAGCTGCTATACGGTCTCCCTGGAGCCTTCTTTTCTCCAGGCTGAACAACCCCAACTCTCTCAGCCTGTCTTCATAGGAGAGGTGCTCCAGCCCTCTGGCCATCATTGTGGCCTTCCTCTGGACTCTCTCCAACAGCTCCATGTCGTTCTTGTACTGGAGGTCCCAGATCTGGACATAGTACTCCAGGTGGGGTCTCATGAGAGTGGAGTAGAGGGACAGAATCACCTCCCTTCATGTGCTGGTCATGCTTCTTTTGATGCAGCCCAGGATATGGTTGGCTTTCTGGGCTGCAAGCGCACATTGCCGGGTCATGTTCAGCTTCTCATCTCCCAACACCCTCAAGTCCTCCTCCTCAGAGCTACTCTCAATCCTTTCTCCACCCAGCCTGTAGTTGTGCTTGGGATTGCCCCAACCCCTGTGCAGGACCTTGCACTTGGCCTTGTTGAACTTCATGAAGTTTGCACAGGCCCACCTCTCCAGCCTGTCAAGGTCCCTCTGGATGGCATCCCTTCTGTCCAGCATGTTGACTGCACCACACAGCTTGGTGGTCTCTGTGTCCCCAAGCACAAACTATACCCACTTCCCTCATCACATGCAGATAATGTGACCCAGAGTAATGCCTTGAAAATTTGGAATAATGGCCATAATCCTCAGAATTTTATCCTGTGAGACTTGAGCTGCCCACATCTCCCATATAAGCCATCCAGCAATGAGATTACTCTGCTTCTGGCAAAGGATGCTTTATAGCACCTCACAGGACTGAGGTCTGCCTGGTCTCTTGTATCCATAAGCCATGTGATGTGGCTTTTCTAAATCACTAACCAAAATCAAATCAAACCGAATCATGCACTGTAAGTGTGACATCCAAACAAAGCACTTCATCTCAAGTAATATGACAGCAGTGCATAAAAAGCAGAAGTGCTAGTGCAGCATTTTAAAATACATTTTCACACTGTACAACAGCCACAGGTTGGGAACCAATTAACAAAGGATCATTTCTGCATACTTCTGCAGCATGCCATGGTACCAACAAGGAGGAAAGCATGTATGATGGCCTGCCTGCTTCCTGCCACCCTACACACATTATCTCCACAGATACCATGCACGTGGAGAGCCCTGTGCTGCCCCAAGAAGTGCTGGAAACAATGCTATCAAGGAGAAGGAAGATCAGCACATGGTCGGTCCCCTTCATCCCAAGATTTCAGCTTCTCCTGCCCAGCCTCTGCTCTTTCTTTTGAGTAGTCTGGCTGCAAGAAAGAGTTCTTAGGAGTTTGCAGAAGAGGGACTGAGCCCTGCTTATGCAGGGTAAACCCCTCTGTACTTAGAGTGGAAGCAGCGAAACCATAAATGTAGACAGAGAAAAGCAATGCTGTGTTATCAAACAGCAATAGCAAATTTGAGATTTCTAAAACAAGAGGTGGAGAAGTGACATCAAGAAATATCAAAGTGTAAATCAGCCCATAATGGCAGCTTTAATGCAGCCATTAGCCTGAAATAGCACAAGATCCAGTCACCAAAACCACAAGATGTTACGTCGAATGTCTGCTGTTGTAGCTCCTTCATTCCCATCGCTACCTGACCCAACAAAGATAAAGCTCAGTTGGGCACTTCTGCGCACACAGTGAATGCCTCTCCAAATGGTATGGCAGGCACACAGTCAGGTCTGATGAGTTCCTGGGTGAGACAGGAGACAGGTGAGACGAGGGCTGCCACCCTGTTATTCAATATCGGAGATGCAAGGCCTAAGGCTGTGTGTTTCTGAACAGTCATTCATATGTGATTTCAGTAACTGTGTATAATCTTCCACAATAACATCTATAATCAGTGGTGGTGTTGATGTTAATTACTTAAGTTTAAATACAAAACATAATGAGATGCTGTAATTTCACTTTCAGAGAGTTTTACCCAGAACATTAAACATTATTCAGCTTATAAAAAAAAATAAATCACTTTAGCACAGTCATCTTAAGGGACTCGCATGTTTTAATCATCAGTTTTAATTAGGCTAAAAAGTAGAGTATAAATCAAGGCCCTTTTTGAGGCACTCTCAAAAGGCACAAAAAAGGTTGCATTCTTTATTTGACTGAAGTGCATATTATGCTAAAGTGTTAATGAGAGCAAACGAGAGTAACTGAAATCAGTCTCCTGCTAATTTTCATAATTTGTAGTGGAACACTTTTCTAATTAATAATAGACTTCTAGAGACATCTATGTTGACAAATACACACATGCCACACCCCTCTACCTTTCTAGCATCTCTCCTCAGTGCTGATGTACATGGAAAGGTGCTATCATACCTTTTCTCCTATAAGCTGGTTAGCAATAAGAGCTTGCATTTTTTCCATGAGTCTTCTGATTGCACTGCACTGTCCCACTGTTTGGGAGTCTACATTAGAGGACACTGAGAGTTCAAGACTGAGGAATTCAGTAACAGCAAAACAGTTCTGCATTCAGAAACACACTGAAACAAATGTACTTTGCAGCCAGTTGTACTGTAGAATTTGTAGGAAATAATACATTTTTTAAAAAGTACATTATTATTCAGGTTTTAATTTCTCTACCTCTAAAGTCTTCATGTTAATTATGTTGCTTACATGACAGTGGCTGTCAATTGACACATTAGTCCATCTCAGCCAAAGCTATCAAGTGTATCATGGAAGAGTGCATTCTTGTCCCCTTGGTACCCAGAGACACTGGAGATCATTGCTCAGACACTACAGGTTGTGAAAGCTTTTGGGGTCTACTGCTGCTCCCCATCCATTCTTCTGGCTAAGTCACTCTGGCCAACTTTGTCTTACAATAGGCCTAGAAGAATGTTAAAAAGTGAAGGGCAAATCACCTCATAAAATGCAAAATCCATCAAGACGAGGCACCTGAGTGCTTGCTGTCTCTTTGCCATACAAGTCTGACATGACACGAGTGATTCTTGTGCTTGTAAAACCTGTTTTCCTGCACACACGAGCCTTAGCAGTCAAGACTGAAAAATAATCTGGATAGTAAGCAAAAAACCCATTAATTTTTGCTCCTCAGAAGTATTTGGTTCTAGCTACTGCCCAGTTATAATCTGTTTATTGTGTTCTAGCGTGTAGCATGCTCTGAGCTGACAAAAAAATTGCCTTCCATCCACTACTTGCTATTTATACATTGTGTGCCTTTTTCTCTGGCTCCCCAAAACCTACTATATGCTGACATCAACAAATGGCATCAAACACTAGTACGTGGCAGCATTCATTTACTAAACTATCCCATGATGTCAAATCAACTGAATGTATTCCTCAAGTGTTGCCCACATCAGCACAGGCCTAAATTTGAAAGCATTTGCCTCACCCTCCTAAGACAGGCAATTTCATTTAATTTTAATTTATTTTAAAACCCTGTAATCTCTCTCAAAGCTCATCACTTTTCCTAGCTGTTCCAGCCCCGTGACCCAGCTCACATTTCTGCAATGCATACCAGCAGCCCTTCAAGGAGCAGCAAGAGCGACAAGTGGCTAGCGAGAGAGGAAGGGGTGCACTGAATAAGAGTAGGAAGGTGGCAATGAAGGCAAAGGCAAGGAGCATGAAAAGTAACTGAAGGCTTAGGATTTATGCATGCAACAGCCTAGTCCTACCAGCTCTGTAAAAGAGATTTTCCTATTACTTAATTGCATCCACTATCAACCTCACGTGTCCCTTACAGCCTAAGCCATTACTCATGTAATGCAGGCTAAAAGAAATGCAGGCAAGTGCCTCTAGAGAAGTAAGTCTCTCTCCACTGACCACAACCCCTAGCACACAACCCTAATTTTTATTAAGTTAAAGAGTAGCATGAATCTCACAAGAAGCAAACAGGAAAGCAAAACAAAGCCTACCATGAGAGAGAACTTTACAGACACACACACATCACTATTTGTAGTCACCTAAGTCAAATTCTTATTTGTCTTAGAGAGAGGCAGCAACTTTAAGTCATGACTTCAAAGTGGTCCCTGCACTAGATTGAGAGCAATACAGTTTTTTTATTTTAAACAGAAGTTGAAAGCCTAAGCTAATAACTTATTTCTACACAGTAGGTCTTTTAAGAAAAACACTAAATATCACAAGGCGTGCCACAAAATACCACAAGATATAAGTCAATGATGCCAACTTGAGTGATGCAGGAGATGAGTTTTTTCTGCCTAATACACGGTGAAAATTTTTTCATTTAAATAGTCTAGTCACCAAAAAGTAGTTCTAAAGTCATCAAGTACCTTCTGGAAGTTTATTTTGAAATCATCTAGGAGAATGTTAGACTGAAACATTATTTAAAAAAAAAATCTAAAAGGGAAAAAGAAACCCATTTCATTTGGACTCATGATGAAATACAGTTTAATCTGAGCTGGTTTTAGTCAAGAGTTTTCCTTGTGGTTAGAAGTTTCCCCTTAGTTAGAAAATTGACACTCCCACCCCTAAATGATTTAAAAGAAATAACTATTTTTCTTCTTATATTGCTCAAATTTCTGGCCTGGCCATCAAACATAAAAATTACATTTTTCATGTGGGTTTGTTTTTCTCCATCCACTGAGGGCAAATGAAATGTAAGGGGTTTCCAGAAGCCCTCACAATGATACAGAGTTTTCTTAACAAGAACATATTGAATATGTCTCCACCAAAACTCAGCCAACAGCTGGCTCTGATGGGAAAAATCATGCTGCAGTAGGAAAAATGTCAAACCTCAAAATAGGAAATACTTTATTTTTATTTTTTTTAAATCATGAGTCAAATGAATTATTCCCTCTGTGAAAGTTTTCAGCATTTTTATAGAGTATCTTTAACGTCAAGAGTTCCAGAAACTATTTGCATCTTAGCAGGGATCTATGCATGTACACTGTTTCTGATGATGACCCTGCTTTCTATTAAACTAGCTGATCCAAAATTAGGCAAATACTTAATAGGAGCCATTAAGGGCAGAATTTTCTTAAAACAAATATTTTCCCTGGACAATATTCTTGGACATACCCAAAGACCATTCTCCACAGAGGTGGGAAGGGAGCAGGGGATAGCTTAGACTTTAGCAAGCACTAGGATGGAATGAACAACAAGGTTGGGTTTAGTCATTTTTATCTCCGTTCCCTGGGGAAGAGTATCCCCGATACCATATGCCTCTCCCATCTCTAGTGATGCACACAAAGACCAGCTGTTGCTCCTCTTTAGATACCATTCTGTAACACCACTCAATTCACCAGGCAGAAAAGTATCACCTAGGGCAAGGAATGACGCCAAAAAGACTGTTATTCTGAGCAGGACTGCCTCCTCAATTTATCATCATCCAAGACCAGTCAGAGAAAGCAGGCAGCCTATGTTGAAAATAAATGGATTAGTCAACAAACAAATAAACCCTCTGTGCCCAGGCAAAATGGGGGAAGAGATTGTCATGGCACGAAAGTTTTATAGTTGTTGTTCTTTGTCTTCTACCCTACCTGGAAATCACCCAAGGAGAAAGTACCCAGTGGCCAAGGAGGCTCCCACACAAAGCACACCATGACGTGTTCAGAAATGGATTCCCATCCAGCGCATGGTGTAGTACCCATTCACGCTGCTGCTGTGCAGCATCCCCAAAGGCAGATTTACAGCATTACCGTGACAATTCCTTGCTTCCCTCTCGCAGCTACATGACCTTTGGGAGAGATTGTAGCTGAAATCATAGTTGAGAAAAATTACTCTGTTAGGAGTATTGAGGCACACAGATGCCTATTCCTTCCTCAAATTCTTCACTCTAACTTCTGCTTTTCACTTATTAAAATACTGCTCACATCTACAAATGCCAGCTCTGAGGTTTCAGTACATATTATGTAAGAATACTACACTGTTACCAAAAAAGGAGAGCTGCCCACATTTCAGACACATTCACGCAGAAGCCCCATGTGTAGCCGTCAAGTGGAAACCACAGCATCCATAAAAATCTAATGGAGAAATATTTGCAAGGAAGATAAAATAGTTGATCACACCACCACCACAAAGCAGATGGAAATAGCAACAAATGACAGAGAGGAATAGATGTTGGCACAAGGAAGATTAAATGAAAAAGAAAATGTACTTAGATAGTACCTAGCCTATCATGCTACATACTCTACAATTATCCAGCAAGCAGTCTTTGGCTCTTAGGATTTTAGAGTACAGGTGTGATAAAGTTATAGCACCTCAGCAGTGGGAGCCATTTAGTTAGATTCACCATGCCAAGGACACTTGGATTTTAACATTTCCCAATTTTTCATTATTGCCTTTGCAGATTTAAGCTTGTACTAGCAGCAGAATTAAAGGTAGAATAAAATAAAAATAGCACAGGAATAACATAAAAATAGCACAGGATACAAATACTAATAGTACCAAGCATATCCATAAGCTACACAGCACACTAGGTGTCTGCATTGCAAATCAACGTTGATACACTCTACACACATGAAATTTAAGGCATTCAAGTTATGATCCAAAAGGAATACAAAAGCAGTCTCAAAGAACATTATTCTGTTTTATGATTATTCTTTCTGAGTGTTGCCAACTGCCTGTGAAAATTTCCATATGATCTCCTGAACAGAAAATGGGATTTCTTTGTCTGAAAAAATAAAAATAAAAATGCTGTGCATAAATACATTATGGTATTTTAAAAAGCCTGAAATTAAAAGTCTGGGAGGAATTATTTTTTTTAAAAAAACAAGAACTAAAGTATCAGTTTACTGCTAATTCACTGTACGGCAAACTCCCGCAAACACAAATAAACTCTGTGTCCTTTAGGTCAGGTAAATGAAAATAGTCTTTAAAACCTACTACCAATAAAAGGCATCTGTCAAAATTGCAATACAGAGGTGAAAAGCATTTGAAAGTTAAATCTGAAACCCCAGACTGAAACAACACTGTGCTTTAATTTAAACACATTACACTGCATGGTTGCTATTAAGCTCTTCACTCACAGTGTAATTTAAGTGCCATTTTGATATTCTGTTTGAACAAAGAGGTGTCAAATTAAGGAAACTGGTGTCAAGTCCAGAAACTTTGTGAAAATGAAGCCCTATCTGTAATAGCACCCTATAGGGTTTCATTTCAACAGCAACATTACATAATTTTAATGGTTCTGTAGCATTTGACTCATAGACCCCCACCTTTATGAAAAGGCTTCCACAGCATCCTCGTTCTGCTCAGCCATGAGTGCTGTTGACAGATTATATGCAATCAGTAGCTAATACAATAAAACAACTCATACTGTAATGGTCACATGAAGCACATGGCTACATGAGGTCTCTGCAGTGCTAGACTGAATCTGCATGGTTACACCATGGCCCACATTTCCCTTAACGATGACTTTTGACATTCAAGGCCAGAGAGGACTATGACCCCTACAGTTCTCCTCAACCTGCTAATGCGGAGAAAGGGAAGAAGTTGGGCCAGCAGATGCCATCTACACAAGGAAGCAGCAGGCAGCGATGAACCAACTGCGTACTAGAAGGGATGATTTTTTGCTTGTTTTGGCTCGTTTTCCGAGGGTATTGAAGCTAATATGTGCTTGCAGACCACGTCTGCTGGACAGTATCCCCCTAATCACTTTTAGCCTGTTCTCCATTTGGAACCCAAAAAGGACAGAGAGCATAAATAACTCAATTTCTGCAAGTTTCATGGAAGTGAGCAGCCTAGCAATGGAGACAGACCCTACTAGCTTCCCCAGTGAAGGAAAGAATCCAAAATAGAAATCAGTTTCCATTATTTCCTTTGCCCATGAAACAAGCTATCTTTTCAGAATGATAAAGTTTAACTAGTATCTCCCTCAAGGACCACCAGAGAAAACTCTTCAGACTATTTCCTAGAAGTACAGGGACAGACAAGTTTTCTGACTTTTCAGGTCTTTTTTCAGAGGACACAGGTATGTCAGGAAAAGTTTCCTGATGTCAGTGTATGATCTGCACTGAAGTTGCAGGAGAAGAGTTAAGTAAGATGTTTTCTTATGTTCCCTTCTTCCTGCTAAATGGACAGATTGCATGTGTTATGCCAACAGTCTCAGCCGTCACATAACCTTCTAATCAAGTAATAAATTATTTACTACAGCTCTCTATTTGAAAGGAAGTCAATTAGTTAACTGGCCATCAATTAATACTCAGTAAGGAACAATATGAAGAGAGGAACTGTTCTGAACAGCACAGTTCTTGAAACAAAGAGTGTGCTTTTAATCCAGATACCTCTGGATTCAAGCCAGTATTTTGCTTTACTGAACGTCTATTTTAATACATAAGCAGTTACATTTGCTAGCAAGACATCCTGTTGACACCTATTCAATCCTGCCCCACTTTGGCATGACAGTCTTGTGCATTCTGCAAGGTTCAAGTGAGTGTTCAGATATATTCAAAGCATTATAATGCAATGTATTTGAGGGCATAAGGCTAAAGCTTTGTTTCCCAGAACAAAGCCTGAAGGGCAGCATCCCCTTGAGGACTTCGCAAACAAAGTTACCCTGGAGACAGTCTCTGAGGAACGGTGACAATTCTTCGCAGACATGATGATCTGCTGGGTTTGGTATTTTAAAGGGGAGGGGGGGGCCTGGGTGTTGGGTTCTTCGCTCCTTGTTTGGGAACCGAGAAGGGAATGAAGGTGAGGGAGGGAAAAAGAAAGTTGATTATACTGTTTGTAAGTCATTTAAGGAACTTTATAATGAGAAAAGCCTTTCGCTCCCTCTGCTATACAATAGTACCATTTTACTGGCGTGAAGTAGATAGCTTTCACAGTTCATTCAGCTTCTTTACATGATTTTCTCCTAAACTTTGCTTTGAACTCTATAATCTAAGAAAAGCAGAACTTAATCGGCCTCTCCACTCAAGAACTGAGGAACTTGTAGTGTCTGCATACATGGTCTTCATTTTGCACAGCTTAACTGAAATGGTCAAGTCTGGTACCTCATCTCTTAGCCTGCTGAGGTAAGGTGGGTCACCCCAGGATATGCATTTCAGACAAGGTGCCAGACCAGGAGAGAAGAGCACACACATGAAGCCCTGGGATTTGCAACTCACCTGAGACATCACAGCAAACTCCAAGTCAAAATAGATTTTATTTTTTCTTTTTTATGTTGTCAAAGCCACATATTCAGCTTTGTAAACAAACATTCCCCCAGGCTTCCCCAGAAAAAATACGTTTGCTATAACTCTTCCCACAGCTCTAACTAGCATTACTGTTACTTTCCAGCTCTAGCTCTTTCCCCTGGAAGAACTAGCATTTCTATTACTTTTTAGGTAGAGTATCTGACTACTATACATCTTACATGTGTATTTGGCTTCACACATAATGCTGTAGTGTTTTAAGCATTATTACTGTATAACCACCAATGGATATATTTATAAAAACTAAGGAACATTTGGCAGCTCTGCAGTTACCACATCCATAAGACATTCAGATTGCCACATCCCAGTGTAAACCATCAAAAAATCACACGCTGCAGTGAAGTGTACTAAAACGGTCTTGGCACCTAAACTGATTGCAAGTCTAACTCTCACAGGTTTGTACGTCACAGCTTCCATTGACTTCAAAGTTCACCCTTTTGTAATGCACTGCATTTTCGTGAGAACTAGGCAGACTGATCCAGTCTCCTTGTATAAACTTTTCTGTGCCCTAAGCTTGTCCTTCTTTAAGCTTCTCACTGTAATAGTATTCCAGAGTGATACTGGATATGCCAGGTCTTCTTGAAAATTAGTCTTGATTGCATTTTGCCAACTGGCTAACAAGGGAAAATTAAGTTCAACATGTCAGGACCCCCCCAAGAGCTGGAGACTTTCACATCTCTAATACATATTTACTATCCAAAAAGAAAGAGGCTGTATTGTGCAAGGGCTGGGGCCCCAAGAAACAGGGTTGTCACCAGATGTTCCATGGCTGAGAGTCTGCATAGCCTCAAGAAGTGAGGCTAATCAGTGCAGACCCTAAATAATTAAGTTACTATGCAAGAACTCCCGGCTGGTTAGAGGAAAAAGACCACAATTCAACACCCTAGTGAAACAAAGGCAGGAAGAGCTCTGGTATTATACAGGTGAATGGGGGACAGCCAGCATTACTAGGGCAAAGAGTGCACAGGACAAAATGTGAATCCACATCAAGCCAGGCATCAAAATAGAGCAGTCTCACCTTCTGGGGCCTGCTAGGAAGTTTTTAGCACCAGTGCTACATATCATGGCATATAGCAAATAGTCTAAACCGTTTGGGTTTCTACTAAACAGGATTTTCGCCCCCATTTTTAATTCAGTTCCCCAAGGACACTAAACAGAACATACAGGTTCATCCACTTTGTGCCTCATCTCCTCCATCTTATTGTCTTCCATCCCTTTAATCTAAGGCTCCTGTGAATTCAGGAACGCGATCTGAAACAAGGATTGTAGCTGTCAGGATGCAAGGACATGCTTGCGGTGCCTGACAGCGATTGCTTTGTGTCCAGAGAGGTAGAAATGCTAAGGACATGCCAAAATAGCTTCTCACAAATAAGAGCTCATCAGCTCCCAAAATTTACATCCAGACCTGTTTTGTCAGACACAAGCATAAAGGTGAGCAAGCACTTGTTTGGGTTTGGGTGGGGTTTTTTTGTGGGTTTTGTTTTGGGTTTTTTTTATGACTATCTGATACTGTAACACATGACTTTCAAGCGCTTTTGTCAGCAGGGCTCAGAGACTCTAAGGTGTCTGCTGATGATACAAATTCATTATGTATTTGGCATCAGACCAAGAGGTCAAATTATTTTTTTTCCAATCAAATTAAGGAAAACAACTAAACATTATTAGATTTCTTAGTCATCAGAATTCCCCCAGAGTGATACTTAATAGTAAGGTTTTTAATTGCATATGTCTATAAGGTTACAAATTGTGATTACAGGCCGATTTCAAGTCATGTCAATGAAATGAAGACATGTTAAAAGTTCCTTGCATTATTCCAAGTTTAGATAGACCAGCTCTCTATTGGTCTATTTATATATACAGTGTGAACATTATATTTAAAGCACACACACATGCCTATACATATATATATATAAAAAAATAAATACACACACAAAAATAAACTCAGTGATCTGGATTTTCCTACAATTATTAGAAGTAGGCATTCTTCCTTAAAACAGGCTACAAACTACATGCAGCCATGCTGGCAAAATACTGTTTGAAGTGATAAACAAGACTTGTCCATGAATCTGTCTTGCAAAGGAGAGCCATGCCTCCACTGGAGCAATAAAGGGGATACCCGCTTGCAGGAATGCCTGTCAGCACCAGTGCCGAATGCTCCCCTCCAGCAGAGGAGCAGACCTATGAGGGGAACGGAGATGATGTATGTTGAGACATGCATGGCAAGCAGCAGCTGGCAAGGTTACTATCAGTCCCTGGCTTTGTGGAGCAGCACCCTTTTCGTTGCCTGCAGAGACACTGCCACGTGGGTTTGTTCATCCACACCTTGAACTGCAAATGAGCTAAGGTCCCAGCCCCACTCCAACTCTACACAACAAGCACAGCCAATCCAACTGCCTTGCATATAAACTGATATACACATTTCCCCTTCCACCCTGCTAGAGAGAGGAGTATTACACAAGACTGACATACCAAAGCAAGTTTTCTTTTTGTCATCTGCTCTCTTGATACTAAATCAACCCTTACTGCAGCCTCCAGCATTTCGGTAATAGAAACAAAACACTGTGAATTAAAAGTTGGAGAATTGGAGACAGATCTTCAGCAACAAGAGCTGCAGAGGGAGAAAAAAAAAAATCCTCATTTAAATCAGCAGCACTGATGACTGCTAAGTGTTTCTAGACGAGCTTGAAGGGGGACAGTCTCCCAAGAGAATAAGGACTGAGCAAGCTGCAGCACTTGGGGCAGGGGAACAGCCCACAACCTGGTCAATTTACCACAAGCACTAAGATTTGAGAGAAGATTGTGCAAAGACCAGACCAGGGTATGATCTCTTCCATGTTACACTCCAGCTTTCCCGAGAATAACCCCTCTGGGCTGAGCAGACCAGATTCAAAGTGCATTTACATGGAATCACCAACTTGCCCTGGGATTTGGATCAGACCCTAAAAACTCAATATTAAAATGCCATTTATTTATGGCTCCACGTTCTGGAGATTTAAGAACAACTGACAATTTGACTAAGCTTCTAAAATCCGTCCAGCATCTCAGTTTCTACAGATTATAGCATAGGAGGGAGTGATGATACCCGAATTACCTATTTCTAGCCCTTACCTCTTTCTCTGCCCCCTCTAATGCACAGACTGACTGGAGAGGATCTTTAGCATCCATGAATCTTATGTGAAACAAACTCACACCTCAGGATGTGTACCAAGGCACCCAACACTATCAGGCACTGCACAAAGTAGCCCAATAGGGCAAAGCACAAGGTAATATATAAAAGTATATGTTGCTCTGATTATGATTCCTTGAGTTTATGGTATGCATTCAATACTGCACCGTAACTAAAAACCCACCAGCCCAGTCCTATGCTCTCTGTGATGGGCAGACTGCAGCATCTGTGTGGTGTTGGCTAAAACCCTACTGAGCATCCCACAGCTTGGAGCAGATTCATGAGGGAACAAAGATGGTCCTGCCAGGTACTAGAAGGGATATTCGGGGGGGCTGCCCAGTACTAAACAATTTCCTGGAATCAGGGAAATTCAAAGTGGGGAAAAGCTGTTGAACTCTCCGATACGCTTTTAATATCTTCTCTTCCCAGAGAGTCTTTCTCAGGTGAGTTGTTCATTGAGCAGCAGGAAATCTCTTCCAAATTCAAATAAAACCACATTACCAAACAACATAACCAATTCAAGAAATCATGATCACTAAAGGAACCAACTGAACAACAGCGAATGTGCCATGGGGTAATAAACACGAGATGGCTCTAGGATTCATTTAACTGTGGAGTTGATAAAATAGATGTTAGAGATTTCTTCTAGGGATTCAGCAGTTTCATGTGCAATAACGAGCTTCTGTTTGCTGTTCTTCCTGGGCAAAGGGTGCTCCTTCTAACAGAGTAAAACAGTAGATTTGCCCAGATCTTGTGGGAGCAGGTTAGCAGCAACTGAGGAGGCGGTGCAAGAATGAAGGTGGCCATAATTCATTCCCTCACTCTCACTCTCTTCTCATTTTAGCTTAAAGTACTTCAACATGCCCAGCTTATATGGATGAGAGAACTAGGGCCAGACAACCCTCAGAAGTAATTTTTTCTTCCTCTCCAACTCCAATGGTTTAAGCTTAGCTGAAGTTATTAGGAAAAGAAACAGGAGTGACATCCCATTCGTGGGCATATTCACATCCAGAAAAGACGTATTACAGCTGCAGGGGAAGTATAGACACATAAAGCTTTTGTGTTTTCAAAACCTGGCTATGGCTCCCCACCTGCACTGCTGGAAAAGGTAGCTCTGCCCTAGCATTATGCATCTGCGCAGCTGTCTTCAGGTCCTTCATTTCTCCAAGTATTGGGAAAAAGATGCACAGCCTCATCCATCAAACCCCTTTACACAGCCCAGAACAGCAGGCTCTCTCCAACCCCTGGTAACTTCCTGTCATCTTCACCACGTAAAAGCTTTATCTGGAACTTTAGCATTAACCAAGTATCGGGTAAGGATTAGCAATTAGCCAAACAGATCTTCATTTCCCATTCAGGTAATAATGCAATAGGTGAAAGCAAACAGGGAATGGGTAGGCAATCATCTCCCCTATTCATTGGGATGAGGAAAGAGAAGCTGCCCACTCCTGCTCCTTTTTCTTTACTACATCAGCCTCTTTCTACCTCAGCTTACCCCACACCAGTCCCTTTGGAGTGTCCTGCATGTCCAGGAAGACAGGGGACAAGCCGTCTTCTCACATGCAGAGATAGCTGCAGATGTGAAAATATTTCTGGTGTTCCACAGTACCTCTGGGTATTGGCTAAGGGACACTTGTAGCCGTATTAGTCAGCTTTGACCCACTAGATTTTTAAGTCCTTGTTGCTTGGGATTATTAACTCCAAAATGATGTATAAAAAGATTCTTCTGATGTGTGTTTGGAAAAGTCAGGCAGCTTTTTGTTTGTTTGTCTGGATTTTTTAAAAGTATTTATATCTAAAGCCATACCACAGTAATCATACCACAGACACTTACTGCTTACATGGAAAATTATCATGGTTTTTCATTGGGCCACTATAATATTCCTAAAATCCAGGTATCCACCGAAAGAGAAACAGCCCTGGCCCCTTCAATATCCTGATCAGCCAGAAGTTGTTGCGAGTACGAGTAAAACTTATTCAGAGAGTACATCCTGTGGAAGAGCCCACTTTTAATAGCTATTGCTTATTTATTCTGTGCTTAGCTATGACAAGGACTAGTCAGGGACAGAGCTGGCTAACAGTGCTTGCTAGCCAGGGACTACTGCAGGACAGACATACCAGGATCAGTGTGGATGAATAAACTAAACATTCTCCTGAATCTGAAGAGAAAGAGACAGCCAGGAACTGCCCCAGAGATCCTGTTATCTTAATGAACAATGTGCAAAGTACATAGCTGCTCTTCATTAATTTCTTTAAAAATAATTCATTGGGAATAGGGTTTTATCCTGGTAACCCTTAAGCAACCCTAACTGCATGAGCTTTGCTCTTTGAATGAAAAAGAAGAATATTAGAGGTTTGTAGAAAGACAAAGAGAAAGAAATATTGAGAAAGATTTTTTAAGGCATTCATGGCCCTTTTGCTTTTCCTCTCTGGTACCACCCGAGCCACTTTCCAGGTTGGCTTATTTTTCCCAACACGCAGACGAGCAGGCATACCAGGTTGGTCCCTCTGGTGCTCTTCCACACTGCCGCAAACAACCCGCCTTCTCTATTCACTCAGCGCTCACTAATAAGGGTGTCTGATGTGTGCATTTGCATAGTCTGAACTGGAAAAAGATTAGATGGCTCAAGAGACTGGTTGCAAGCTAAGGTTTCCAGATCAAATCAAGACCGGGTCAGGAACAAATAAACCTAGTCATCCTACTTAGCAACTGCATGGCAGTTGATAGGAAATGAATAGTTAAAGTTAGGTCAGTTTTTCAGACAGCAGAGGTCTGCACCACAACACTTACTCATTACCTAATGTTAATGACTGCACAAATATACATTTTCAGGATTCAGCAAAACTCCTCATCTCCCAGAGCTACTTACTCCTCTTTGTGGCAAGATCCGTATTGTACTTTCCAATTCTCTTTTTTAAAAAGTAACTTTTCTGAAAGAAGTTTACTAACAAAAACATTTTTATAATCACAGTAAAATATAATGGGAATTAAATTGTGGTACAATAATTCACACTTAGCTGCACAGAGGCCATTTGGCCTTCATCTTTGTGCCTGAATGTGCTGGGCGTGAATTACGATACTGTAATTCACATGCTGTCACGTCTTATGGCTTAATTAATGCTATAAAAAAATCAGAGCGCACAAAGTTGGTCACTAGAGATCAGAAACCAGTCTTGTCAGGGAACGGTTACAAACAAAACAAGCATTGGAGGTTATAGGCCTGCAGGGTAACACAACTCCCCCTCTCCTATTGCTGTGAGAGCAAGCACATTTTCTACTGCTGTAGCTCAGAAAGAAACCCACATGCCCTGCCGCTGTATGTCATACGTGCTAAGAAGCCTATAGGAAAGGATAACTTCAATGCATTAGTTTGGGCCCTAGTCACCAGCCGCCTTCTATAGTTCAAATCTTATAGCTCCAACTTTATTGCAACTAGAGCTGTGCTGCCAGCGAAGGGTTGCATGTCCCCTGGAAAGGGTGCTTTGGTACTAATGGCAAGCGAAAATAGAACAAGATCTTGTTTCCCTCCATCACGCAGGAAGATGCTATGAGCAGACACACTTGCCAAACACTGAAGAAAAAAAACATCATCAGAGAATCCCTTTAAAATATCCTTCCTTATTTAATGTGAAATTTAGACATGAAAGAAGTGGGTCCGCACACAGACCTCTGCACTGCTTAATGGCTTAAGCGAGAATTAAATGATGCATAGAGTCTTTGCAAGGTTGAATTTCACCCTCTATCAGCTTATAGATTGGTCAGTCATCAGATGGGGAACTTAATACTCCCGATTTTAGTACATTGCTGCTAATGAAAGCACTGTAGTACATACATAGAACAGCTGCCCCCTTTTATCAGGAAAAGCCTTCCTCAATCCCTTGTTCCACTATGGAAAAGGTGGCATGGCTGCAGGTAATACAAATTACCAAGAATAGCAAATACTATAAATATTTCAAGGATGATTAACCTTTTAAAACAATGAAGTTAGGCAGAAGCCTGGAAGTCAACTTGGCTATTTCACAACTAATAAAACATGTCTCTTGTATTTCATTTTGACTATATAAAGAGTATTGTAGTAAAAGGCAATTATCCACCATTCACTAGCTAACATAACACTTGTACAAGTATAAAAGAAATACAGTATGTATGTATTTTAAGCAGTGACACTATTTCCACTGTATTAAAATAGTAGAGGCAAATGTTCAGCTCACATTAAACAGCACTCTGTCACCAAGGACCAGCTTGCTAGCATCATATATTCCCGCAAGAAAGATAATGCTGCTTGCTTTAACGGAATCATTGTCACCAGGCAACTACCAGTGCTGTTCAGTAATAAATATTTCCACTGTTCCCACAGAAACTGGCTTGGCATCTGGACCTGCTAATGCCTAGAGAGATCAGCTTGACCTTCGAGCGCCATCTTTTCACAAAGATGCAGCCTTCCCTCACCACGGTTGTCTCCCAGAAACATCGGGAAAATGACACAGAAGCATGGAGGGTCAGAACGGGACAGCAGACAAGGCTCTCTTCCTTGCAGCTGCAATGACTTGAAAGGACTTAAAATTTCATTTTCTACTCTGCAAATGATGAATTAGTTCAGCCTCATCTTGAACTAATTCTTATATGGAGAGACAAGATGGCATCTGTCCCTAAATGCAGGAAGGTCACTTTACAGCTCTGCCACAACTCTGCATAAATAAATTCTTGGAGGCAACTCATTTTTTGGAAGTTCAGAGTTGGGCCAGCAGCAACTGTAGTCCTGCCAGTTTGGTGCTGTCCAGTGTCAGTAACAGGCCTGAAGCTTTATAACAATACCAGGCTCCAGGACTTGTCAGGCTTTGTCTGAGCTAGAATCTATTTTATCTTAAACTTAGCTGTATCTCCAAAGTTATTTAAGAAATCTTTGCTGCACCTGCAACTTGCTGTAGGATCAGATGACTCCCGTCTAGCCTGTGTTAGCTGTAATAGCGAAACTACCCTAATGTCAGATAACTATTGTTCATCTTGTAATTTTATCCAGGTTCTGGTTTTATTGCCTAACTTGTTCTCACTTCAGTCTTTAGGCAAGTGTGTGGTTCTAGCCCAAAAAATCACATTGTATATGGAGAAAAGGATTAAGAAACCTAAGTAATCACAGCAATGACTAACTAACACCATGGATCATCAGGAGGGAACAGTCTGCAACCCATTAACAACTACAGGGTTAAAACATACAAAAAATACCCCCAAGCAGCTGCAAAACCAAGGAGGAACCAATCCCCACAACTGACACCACACTTTGCCCAGGCAGGAACCAGGATGCTGACAGCTCACTCTCACAACACAACTGCAGGGCAAGAGCTTAGCATCAGAGGAAAGAGGCAGATCGCCATGCCTGTTGATTTTATTGCATTTGTAATGATCTTCAACAAAAACTGGGCAATTTGGATTATTGCTTTAATCTGAGTAATAATAAGTGGTTGTCCATTTTTGGATTAAACTGTTAAAGCATTAGAGTAACAACAACAAAATCATTCTTCGCTGCCTATCAATCATGAAATTATGCACGCAATACAATCCTTAAAAAAATAATTTTCAAATAAATAATAATAAAACAATCTGACAGGATGATAAAGATCTTTGCATACAACAGGCCTTCAGCTTTTTTCCAAAGCCTAGAATAAGTTACTTGTTCGGAAACATGCAAAATTTCACCCCACAGCGATCACTATGGTATCCTTCCTATCCTGCTTTTAACAGCATGCAGTTCTGAATCCTTTCATTTCTATTATTATTTTTGTCCAGCAGTCTGGAAGTTTTAAATCTCAACTCTCAACCCCACATGAGCATGACAGCAATGTGACAGAGCAGGTGTATGTCTCTCCAGGCTTGAAAACTGAGCTGCTGCCTGTCATGTCTGTCTCATTTAGGTTGAACTTTGACAGTGTTCATTTGTGGGTACAGAGAAATATGCTTTGTTTGGGGTCAAGGGGAGGAAGGCTGAGGAAGATGAGAACAGCTGCTTATTCCAGAAAATGCCTCTAGGAAATCCACCCACTACAGACAAAGAGGATCCGTTTGCTCAGGTGTACATGGGGGAACACAAGCCAGGGAGCACGTTCCTGGGGGTCCAGGCCTTCGGATGCTTTGGGAAAAGCTTCCAAACAGGGGCAAGAAGGAGGTAGGGGTGCAAAAGCCCTGTCGATAGCAGAGCCCCTGCAAAGGATGACAAAGCCTTTGGTTTTTTTGTTGTTGTTGATGGGGTTTTTGTGGGTTTTTTTTAAATTCCCTGGTATTGTTGCTTTCTATCTTGGCTAATTCTCTAATTTTGTATAACAGGTTTAGTTTTATCCAACAGATGGATTTACAAGCTTTGACGGAGCTTAGAAGAGGGGATAGCTTTCTGGGGGCTTCCACACTGGTCTAAGTTGTGTTGTCTATGCAAGCTGTAAGCTACTTCTATTCAAGTGAAGAGTAACAGTAAAGAAAGCATCCACTACTCAAATTTGCTCATATCTCAAGTATTTCACATGGTTTCAGTTTTTTGTGAGCTATGATTCAAAGCAGTCCAAGCAAAACTAGACAGTACGATGCCTGTGCATTTAGGATACAGCAGATTAATGTCACCACTGAGAAAGTGCAAGGATTCATGACTTTTTCCCCTTTCATTATTTCTAGAGCTTATCAACAAGATGACATTGTATCAGGGCAGTATCCTGGAAGATTCCTTTTCGTCTTGCAGATCACTCAAGTCATACACCGTTCGACTCCACACCTGTCATCACAACCTAAGACACACAATATATTCTAAGAAATGAGATAGCTAAAAAAAAAAAAGCCCCCTTGTAAAAACCCAAAACAACAAAACAAAACAAAACCAACAAATTTATGCAATCACTGGCCTAAGAAATCTGTCTATAACGTAGCTACAACTACAGATGAAAAGACTGTGCCAGGAAACTCAAAAAGCAAATGAGATGCAGTGAGGTCAGTCTGTACAACTAGTTTGTATCAACTCCAGCAATCACTACAGGACAGGAGTCATTCCAGCCTGTGAAACAGGAACTCAAATGCTTGAGTCCTGTTAAACATAAAATATGAAAGCTTTCTGCATGCACTGAAAGAGAATTATTAAAGGGGGAGGGGGGGCAGGCAGGGGAAGCACAGCTTAACTGGACTATTTTTATATGCAAGGTGAGGCTGCAGCATGTGTTTAAACACACATATACTGTTTTCAGGCTAGCAGGAACCTCTGCATTGATACTGGCTTGACATTCACTTTAGGCAGCCTTCTGCAGGCACTTGCAGGGAAAGGGGCAGCAAGGGATAGCACCTGAAAGCCATCAGAAAATCAGTCTCTGATTTCAAAGCCTTGGAAGTTCCATTAGACTATTTATTCTGACCTTTGATACAACTCTGATTTTTATGCACATGTCATTCAGTCCCCATGGGAGACTGGGTGGGTTCGACTGGCTAGTGCTAGCTGACACCAAACATACTTATCGAACATCACATCACACAGCTAAACTGCAGTCTTCCCCCTTCGTTTAGTATCAGGAACGTACCACCCTTGAACAACTAGACAGATGCTCAGTACCTGCTTCCCCCAAGTTTTGAAATGGTAGCTGCATCCTGGCCAATCTTAGAGATCAAAACAAGGAGAATCAAACCAAGTCCTTTGGCTCAGACCAAAGGTCTTCACTTTCCATCATTCAAAGGTGGCTATGAGCCTCTACCATACTTTCACTAGCAATTTATAGGGATCCGATAACACATGTGTGTTGGTTAGATGTGTGGTGGTTAGATTTACCACCACTGACTGCTGCAAAAACCATAGCAGCCACCCTGTATGTTTACTCTGTAGGAGAACATAAAGGGTAGAAATATTTCCAGGCACCTAGTTTCTGCATCTCTGGTGTCTGCTCATCTGTAGCATAATACGACTCCTTAGATACTTCTGACATTTTCATTTACTGTGACTATCATGCAGTATTTTCCAGCTACAGTGGCACTGTGAATTTAAAACAGAACTGCCAGAGGCATATTTAAATTGTTAATTGCTTTAACTGTTAATATTGTTTAATTATAAAGATTTAAAAAACATTTACCATTTAAATTTCCTGGAGAAGAATGGAGAGCACCTTTCCTAATAGCTCTTTCATTCCACCCCAGTTGGTTGGCTCAGTTTATTTATTCGTTCTAATTTTCAAGTCAGCAAGGAGTTTTGCTTGAAGAACGATAGTAGAGATAACCTTTGTGCCCAAAGGTGTTATAAGTGATATGAGCAGACAGATTGTGCTCTACAGATATGTTCAGCCAATTACACGTAGTTCATTTTTTAACCTTCTTTGCTGTAAAATTTTGCTCTAGTGTCTTAGCATATACACAGTGCATGTAAAGCACAAAAAGTCTGATGAATATTTTAAAAGCAGGGGCCCATAGCCTACATACAGGGAGTCATGTTATTTACAAACATGCTCCCACTGACCTGTAATTAAAATGAGATCCTTAGTGGAGCTCATCTTCCAATTAGGCATCACGAAAATCAGGCAGACAGATTTTCCAAAGCTCTGCTCTGAGCATTTAGAAACCATCACTGCAAATAGGAGCTCCTGAACCCTTCAGCACTTATGAAACCTGGCAACTGACTTCTGGGGCCTACATTTGGGTTTCTCATATCAAAAAAAAACCCCAAAACAAAAAACCAACAACCAACCACAGGCCTCAAAGTCTTATTCCAAGGAATTAAATGTGTCAGATTTCACTTAACATTTTCCTGGCCAACAAAAAGACCAACTTTTGCTGCTAGAGCTCATAGATTCCCACAGCCCAGCAGCTGTGCCTGACGCTATTAGCTCAGTTCTCAGATGCTGGCTAGCTCTGCAGCATGGTGCTACACTTAATGACTCCACATTGCTGGGTGGGTTACAGAGCGTGCCAGGCAAAGGCAGCTATACTGGTTTTGGTTCGTCTCTGCTCAGGGTCACTGAGATTATGGAGCCTCCATCTTTCAGCAAAGGACAGAAACATCCAATGCAATGCTTGAAATCACAATCTAACGTGATGGTGAGTAAGAATCCCACCCTGGAGCTGTGGCTAAAGGAGGACCTGCAGCCCCTTACTGAGCTGTATTCACAGAAGGGAAATTCATCGCCATGCAGAGGCCAGGAGAGACAACCCAGTGACGCAAGGACAACTGAATAGGTTTGGCCATGAGGAAGAAAGTCTGCCTTAACGTAGCAGCTAAACTCAATAACAGAAATCTTTGTGTGACCAGAGTTCTTTGTTTCAGGACTTAACTAACCATAAAGTAGCCTGGGAATTCAAAGACCTGGGGTGGAAGTGGGGAGAGAAATCAATATCCTGGAAAAAAACACAGCATTAGGTAAAAGATGTAGGCAAAATTCTTGCTATTTTATTCTTTCTTTCCCACAGGCAAATTTACACCATCTCTCACTCACCATGGGCTAACGGTGTTAAGAGCATTGTGAAGAACAGCAGCTGTGATGACCACATGACTGTGAAGGAGGGCTTGAAAGTATCCCAGCAAACGAGGGTTCAAACAAAACAAGGTGAGCGTCCTCCTGTACTTGCTTCCAACACTTCAACTGTTGGCCTTCAATTCACATCCGAAAAGGGGGAAAAAACAATCAAAAATAATAATAATAATAAAAAAATCCCACTGCCAGTATCCAGAGTCTGAGACCTACAAATGAAAAAGGAAAAAAAAATGCAGTTAGTAAAACAATGATAGATGTTTTCAATCAAGTGTTGCTGTGTTTCTGTGCTGCCAACAGCTGTAAAGGCAAATGTCTCTCCCCCCACCTTCAGCCCTTCAGAAGTATGCCCGTTCCTACAATCAATAGGAATTAAAACTTGTCCCTGCGCAGACAGCCAGTTTGTGCATCACTAATGCTCTGCTTCCTCTCTCAAAACAGGGCTTAAGACAGCAGTTTTGAACAATGATGCCCACAGGTCCAGAGAGTCCACAGGCTTGAAAGTTGACTAGAAAAAACAAGTCCATATGTATTGCATTGTATCCTACGTACATGGGACTTCTAAAACAGGCAGCAACTCTCCTGAAAATGTTTGGGTGTCTATAAATCACAAGCCAACAGAAACTCCAGAGCTGAAATAGGTTTAATTGGTGCCTAGGCTCTGTACTGATCTCTTAAATAGAAATAAGTTTCCAGTTCAGCCACTTATTTTCCATCCAAAACCCTCAAATACAGGGGGGCAAAGAGTAAATGCAAGCTCCTGAAAGAGCAGACTTGCCAGCATACTGGAAAGTCAACAAACTGCTGACAAGAGAGGTCATTTCATCACTTGGTCTAGGCCATAGAGAGCACGCATGGGAAGCATGGTGCTTTAGGAGAAAATGCAACTCAGAGTTGTGACAGAGCTGCACTCCCTGGTCTACCTCCCCTTTCCCTTCAAACAGAAACCTTTTTTTCAACATATGTAAACACATCCACACCAGTTCGACTGGTCCCAGCGTAGGCAATAAGATACCCAGACAAAAATCCCACTTTTTCTTTAACCTCCTGCACAGTATGTAAGGCAGGTGGACACGCTGGCTAAAAATTATCTATGCAAACATCTGCTACGTGTCCTGAATGACTTGGACAGAATCTGAGCCCAGTGCTTCCCCAGGTAGCTGGGCACTGTACTCTTCTGCTAAGACCTTTCACTCCCTTTTGCATTTCTCCCATGCCTCCACTGTTGAGGCTGACACCAAGATACCAGGCAGTGGGATCAGTAATATGGTTAGGGAGTATGTCTGCCAATGATATGTCTAAAAGCCTCTTTATCCCCCGTTTGAGGTGTCCTATATGGCTTTTAATCATTGAATCTGGACCAGACTTTGAACTCAAGTAGAGCCTAAAAGTCACCCGTACCCTATAGCTACTTTCCATGGTGACTGCCAGTGACTCAGTCACTCATTCCTAGTCAATCTCCACAGTTATTCATTGTGGGATTAAAAATAATGGTCTCGTCCATCCCACACACTTACAGGAAAGCATGGGGAAATCTGAATCCATGATTAAATAGAAACATTTGCTCATTTAATTGCAGAAAGTATTCCAGCTTCCCACCATTTTAATCTTTCAAGAAGGGGCTAGATGGCCACAGTGACTCAAACTTGGCAGGAAAAAAAATATACAGAGTTAAACGATGGCATCAGTTTGAGACCTAGCTCCCCGCTGACTTTGAAATGATGATAAAATATGAGGAATTGAAAAGTACTTTGCATATCTGTTTTGAACTCCCTTGACTCGGCAGCCTTCACAGCACTGGTCTAATTAAAAATCTCTCCAAAAATCTCTGATCAACAGAAGTTATTCTTCTCTGAGCAAAGAAGCTGTTTTTGCCAACTTTTGTTCTTAGGCAAAACCCAGTTTGAGCCAAAAAAGCTATATGAAAAACTGTGCTGCATGCCATTGTGATGTGGGTATATTTCTGAAACTCCGGCATGACAAAGTGGCCTTTGTTTTGCCTCCTGTCTTTGCTGATCAACTAAATCAAACCCCACATTGTTCAGAACCAAAGTCTATAAGGAAGCTGCATTTTTTTCTGATAAATATATCTGCTTGCATTGCCAAGGTTTTATTCTCCCACTCTACTCTCCTCCCCAGTCTATCCCTGCAATTTGTTCTCTCAAATGTAGCATTTAGTTTCCAAAGCTTTTCCTCAGCTCTGTAACTGGGGTTACTAAAAAGCCCAAGGTCAATATGCAGTCAAGTGACTTCTTTATAGACATCCTAGAAATTAAAACTTTGCTCAAGCTGGGACTAATAAGAATGGTGACTGATAATATTTAAAGCCCATTTTCCAAAGGGGGACAAGATTCATGAATATTTTAAATCATATATTCTAAACAGCGATCAAGTTTTCCATTTATGTTTTAGGAGGTTACCAGTACACATCAAACTACACCACTGGCCATTATTTATGCATGCTTTTTCTACAGCATCCTCTCTAAAGTTTTAAAAGTGAGAAGCTTTTTGTGCTACAAAATTTGAAAAGGTATACAGAGATGGGGGAAAGCTATTCAAGCTCACGTACACTACCTTGAAGCCAAAGCTCAGCCAGGCAGTGAAGGAGTGGAGGTTTGTTTTCTGATTTTTGTTTAAGCTGAATCAAGTTCTGGATAATCCAAATCTGCTAGAAAGAGATAACATTATGGTGCAGTTATGGTGCAGTAAAAGGTTTTTAGGTGTAAACTCAAGAAATCACAAATGCTACCTATCCCAGAGAAGGCATAATTGTCAACAAAATATTTACACAGTGGCCTTTATTTTTTTTTTTATCTGTCTATATATTCCTGCAGGATAGATTCAAGGATTTTTTATATGGTCTCATGGGCTGGGGCTGAATGATCAAAAGGATTCAACTGCCTTCTGCAGAGTCCAAACAATAATTTTGGTAACTAATGTCTTACAACCACCAGAACTGCAAATAAACATTTTATTCTACTAGAAAGAGCATTATCCAGTCACAAAGCTCCTGTGCAAAACAGAGATGATAGGAGTAGCTCAGCATTATGCACCATTTACTCTGGTCATAAATCTGGCCCAATATTCCCAGCCTTACTTTCCTCCCTGCCAGAGCAGAACAAGCCAGAGACACAGCCTGTCAGGTTGTGTCTGCACACACCCTGGCTGGCACAACCTTGCCATTAAGCCTGCTCCTACAAAGACTTCAACCCCATAGGCTTAAGCTCATGCACCAATTTTAACAAATCCACAATGGGTTTGGAGAAATGCCAAAGTTGTTAAACAACACGGGGCACTGCTATATTAATGAAAGACACTGTAATGCTACAAAATTCTGTGTGGTTTTGTATTTCATGTAATCAAATAATCATAGTGTGTTTTTGAACTGGGTATCTGCCGGGGAACAACTAGATAGGAAATGAGTGGAGCAACTCTTTTTCTTAATGGTCACACAACGTCTCTCAAGCAGCATTAGGAGATGCAGAAAGAGGCCTGCAAAACAAAAGTCACTTAATTTTTGGATTACCTCCAGGTATAGTACAGCCAAAGAGAGAAACTAAAGCACATATCTGTGAACTGTTCAGTGCAGAGTGTTACATTTATTGATGCAAGAGGGGGATATACCATCACAGTGAAAAATTTAAGGGCTATGCTTGACCTAAGGGGTTTGGACTCGAACCACGAAGATGATGCAGCCTGCGCTGATTTAAAAGAAAGTTCTTCTGCTCACTGACCTTTGTGCCCATAGGGCTGCCCCTGACACCCACATGGTCTGATCTGCTGCCAAGCATCACCCAAACCTGATTTGCATGCTGGCAGTTCCCAAAAATTCAACTCAATGTGGTACTGACAGAATAGGAGAAAGCCAAAGGAAACTAAGGCCTCGTGGTGTAGGGATGAGCAGTGAAGTATTCGTCAAGGAGTTGTTCATAAAAGAGCATTATAGATACAGTGACAAACTCAACATCTACCCAAGTCTGTTCTTCAGCAGCTGATGTCAAGCAGCACATGGAGCATTTTGTGAGCTCATCTGTCGATGGTCTACAGGGAGGGTGAAAAAGAAACAGAAACCACTTCATCTAGTGAGTGAACAGATAAGCTGAATTCAAAGTAGAATGTAGAGCAGCACAAGCCAAACTTGTCAGAAATCCACTTAATTGCTGCCTTCCTCCAAACATCAGCATTTGCACCTGCACAAAGCTGGACACCACTCTTCTCACATGGCAAAACCTGCCTGCCTTCCTCAGGTATTTAGCATTTTCTAGACAGGTGGGGTACAGCCACAGGAGAGGCAAGAGTGTTTTACAAGGGAGCTCATTAGCAAAAGCCAGATAGAAATGCTCTGTTTTCCTTATCTAGTTTTACTTGAAGTAATTTTCTCCCCACCCTTGAAAACGTGCATAGTAAAACTAGTTTAGACAAATCAGTGATGCAAGGATTACTTTGTATTTCGTAATAGAAAAGATTCCTGCACTTATCTTCTCCTTTGGCAGAAGCTGCTTACTAAGTAGAAAATAAGCGTGATGTTTCAAACAAATATTGATTAAATCCATTATTTACATGGGGAAAAGTTTGGAAGTAATTAAATTCCTTGAAGCTGATGGGCCAAGCTGGAACAACGGATTTAATTCCCCATTCTCAGTATCTGCTACTTGAGACAATTTATTCCAGACAACATTTTCAGAATTTCACTAAGAAGAGAGGGGAAAGAAATAAGCCCAGCAAGGAAAAAGATAACATGCAATCTCTGCAAAAGTAAGTTAATTGCAATTTAATGTTAGAAAATTTCCTTTAAGTTAAAGAATGACCTGTATTGCCACTCCCATTATGAATGGCTAAACAAAAGAATTGCTGTAGTACATTTGGTATGAGTTGTCTGCAAGACACATTTTTTATTTTTTTGCAAAATTGCTAAAAAGAAAAATTTTGACCCTCCCACCTCTTTCCACTTTTACCCTATTTCAAATCCTTTTCCCTGTCAGGTATTCAGGATGTGGCTCCACAGTCACTTTGCAGTGGCAGCAACACAACCTGCCATATAAAAGGTCATGCAGACATTACTGACGGTACAACGCAAGGGGAGCAGGGTGGGAGCAGGCTGCACTCCTGGTATTTCAATGGAACTACATACACTTTCACTCCTAGCCACTTGCTGAGGTTACCACAACAGTGACATGGTTATTTATGGGCAGATTTTCCCCTGAGTTTTACATGAATTGTCTGTAAACTTTTGTCTGTGTCTGCATTTAGCCCAGGAGAAGGTTCATCCTATACTGCAAATGCTCATAAGGACAGAGTTCTCACAAAGTTCAGGAAAACACACTTTTGTTTCTCAAAACATCAAGTGGCAGCCATGGCTTTTGGCTCTTCATTTCAGGTTTTAAGTTTGCTAGATGTGATGCACTGTGAGAGACCCGGTGAGCCTTCTTACTGTGAGTGGACTCACCAAGTCGTGGTTCAACCTGTTCACACCTATGTCCTCTTTCTGGACTGCAGACCCTACGCCCATTCTCTCTAACCTCTCTGCTGGGGCTGTGAATTCAGAAGGAAACTCCTCAACCTTATCACCCCATATGCACAAAACTACAAGGTATTAATTTCCCAGTCCCTATTTCCAAGCAAGGTTTAAAACGAGCACTTGCGCCTCTGCCCCTAATTGCACATTCCTTTATATTAACATTCATTTCATTCATATTGTTTGAAAACCCAAGATCATTCTGCCCTTTACTCCTCCTTGTATCTTATGTAGCACTCTGAGAAGTAATTTAAAAACCTTAAAAGCAAACAACAATGGCAACAATGTATATAATAAGTTTGCATTCACTCCAGATTCTCAGGTTTCACTGCAGTGCTAGTTATGGTCCCCTGACAGGAGCAGCCAAGGCAGCAAGGAACCACTGTCAGCTCAAATCAAGCCTTATCAACCACCTGTTTAGGCTATAATTCAAAGTGACAAAGAACTCTTTAAACGTACTACGGGATTTGCTGCAAAATAACTCTCAAGTGTTAACTGAGTTAATTCATTTCAGATTAATCAAGCCTTTGATAAGAGCACACCTGAATACAGACCAGCTGAATATAGTAGCTTTTTTTTTTCCTGTGTAGGTGAAATGAAGGCTTTTGTGCTTTTCCAAAGGTCAAAAGGGGAACTTAAGCTGTCAGCTGCTCGTTGGCTTTCCCATTCAATCCAGGATCAAAGCAATTTCAGCAGAAAATGATAACAAAACTAAAAGTGAAGCTACACACAGATTTTTTGACTTCACATGGGAGGATGGTGGGGAAGGAAGAGAAAGAAAAGGAAGAGTCTTGGAAACATGGTCCAGAAGCTTAGAAGATTGCACCAAATTTTATGCATGAATATCAAGCTACTGAATGCTCCAGCCTTTCTTTAAGCGCCTCCTGGTTATCCACACTTCATTAGAAGAAATGTGAAGCAACACACTTCATTAGAAATTTAAAAGAGGAAGACACATCATTCACAAGGTCCCTGCATTGACAGAGCTTTAAACTAGGCTTGAAGGGGGAGGGGGATAATATCAGGCTTGCCTGCGACAAGCTGTGGGACGACACTCCAAGGTTAGAGGGACGAGGTGCCAGCGAGGGCCCTCAGCCTGTTGCTCAGAGACATGCTGGATACACTGCTGCACAGCTGAAGTCTTAGGGAGATGAGCCAGGGGCTCCTGAGGTAACAGGAACCAACAGGGAAACACCGGTGAAACACCCCAAAGGAATTCCAGCCACTCCAGCCAGTCAGTCAGCTTCATCAGGGGCCCAATTTAGATGCCTCTATGCCAATGCACGTAGCACGGGAATAAACAAGAGGAGTTGGAGACGTGCGCACACATGCAAGGCTACAATCTCATTGGCATCACAGAGATATGGTGGGGTGGCTCCTATGACTGGAGTGTTGGAATGGAAGGACGCAGGGTTTTTAGGAAGAAGAACAGGCAGGGGAGACAAGGAAGGACTGGCCCTCTATGTCAATGACCAGCTGGAGTGCATGGAGCTCTGCCTGGGGATGGATGAGGAGCCGACTGAGAGTTTCTGGGTCAGGATTAAAGGGAGGGCAGGGATAGGGGACGCTATAGTGGGGGTCTGCTACAGGCCACCCAACCAGGGAGACTGAGCGGATGAGGCCATTTTTAAACAGATAGGAGCAGCCTCATGTTCATGTATCTGGTCCTCATGGGGGACTTCAACAACCCCGATATCTGTTGGAGGGACAATACAGCAGGACATAAGCAGTCCAGGAGGTTCCTGGAATGTATTGATGATAACTTCCTTCTCCAAGTGATAGAGGAGCCAATGAGGAGAGGTGCCATACTCGACCTTGTTCTCACCAACAAGGAGGGGCTGCTGGGGAATGTGAAGCTCAAGGGCAGCCTTGGCAGCAGTGACCATGAAACAGTGGAGTTCAAGATCTGTAGGGCAGCGAGGAGGGCACACAGCAAGCTCACTACCCTGGACTTGAGGAGAGCAGACTTTGGCCTCCTCAGAGACTTCCTTGGTAGAGTACCATGGGACAAAGCCCAGGAGGGAAGAGGGGCCCAAGACAGCTGGCTAATATTCAAGGGTCACCTCCTCCAAGCTCAGGAGTGCTGCATTCCAACAAAGAGAAAGTCAGGCAAAAACACCAAGAGGCCCGCATGGATGAACAAGGAGCTCCTGGGCAAAGTCAAACACAAAAAGGAAGCCTACAGAGGGTGGAAGCAAAGGCAGGTAGCCTGGGAGGAATATAGAGAAACTGTCGGAGCAGCCAGGGATCAGATTAGGAAAGCCAAAGCCCTGATGGAATTAAATCTGGCCAGGAACGTCATGGGCAACAAGAATAGCTTCTATAGGTAAGACAGCAATAAAGGAAGACAAGGGAAAATGTGGGCCCTCTCCGGAAGGAAACGGGTGACCTGGTTACCCAGGATATGGAGAAGGCTGAGGTACTCAGTGACTTTTGCCTCAGTCTTCACTGGCAAGGGCTCTAGCCACACCGCCCAATTCGCAGAAGGCAAAGGCAGGGACTGGGAGAATGAAGAACCATCCACTGTAGGAGTAGGTCAGGTTTGAGACTGTCTAAGGAACCTGAAGGTGCACACATCCATGGGACCTGATGAGTTGCACCCGTGGGTCTTGAGGAAACTGGCGGATGAAGTGGCCAGGCCACTCTCCATCATAGTTGAGAAGTCCTGGCAGTCCAGTGAAGTTCCCACCAACTGGAAGAGGGGAAACATAACCCCCATTTTTAAAAAAGGAGAAAAGGAAGACCCAGGGAACTACAGGCCAGTCAGTCTCACCTCCGTGCCTGGCAAGATCATGGAGGAGATCCTCCTGGAAACTATGCTCAGGCACAAGAAAAATAAGGACGTGACTGGTGACAGCCAACACTGCTTCACTAAGGGAAAATTGTGCCTAACAAATTTGGTAGCCTTCTATGATGGGGTTATAGCATTGGTGGATAAGGGAAGAGCAACTAATATCATCTACCTGGACTTGTGCAAAGCATTTGAGACTGTCCCACACAACATCCTTGTCTCTAAATTGGAGAGACACGGATTTGATGGATGGACCACTCGGTGGATAAGGAATTGGCTGGATGGTCTCACTCAAAGAGTTGTCGTCAACGGCTCAATGTCCAAGTGGAGAACAGTGACGAGTGGTGTTCCTCAGGGGTCAGTATTGGGACCGGTGCTGTTCAACATCTTTGTTGATGACATAGACAGTGGGATCAAGTGCAGCCTCAGCAAGTTTGCCGACAACACCAAGCTGTGTGGTGTGGTCGACATGCTGGACAGAAGGGATGCCATCCAGAGGGACCTTGACAGGCTGGAGAGGTGGGCCCGTGCAAACTTAATGAAGTTCAACAAGGCCAAGTGCAAGGTCCTGCACAAGGGTTGGAGCAATCCCAAGCACAACTACAGGCTGGGCAGAGAATGGATTGAGAGTAGCCCTGAGGAGAAGGACTTGGGGGTGCTGGTGGATGAGATGCTCAACATGACCCGGCAGTGTGCGCTTGCAGCCCAGAAAGCCAACCATATCCTGGGCTGCATCAAAAGAAGCATGACCAGCACGTCAAGGGAGGTGATTCTGTCCCTCTAGTCTCACGAGACTCCATCTGGAGTACTGTGTTCAGATCTGGAGCCCCCAACTTAAGAAGGACATGGAGCTGTTGGAGAGAGTCCAGAGGAAGGCCACAAAGATGACCAGAGGAGAGCACCTCTCCTATGAAGACAGGCTGAGAGAGTTGGGGTTGTTCAGCCTGGAGAAAAGAAGGCTCCAGGGAGACCTTATAGCAGCCTTCCAGTACCTAAAAGGGGCCTACAGGAAAGCTGGAGAGGGACTTACTACAAGGGCTTGTAGTGATAGGACAAGGGGTAATGGTTTAAAACTGAAAGAGGGTAGATTTAGATTAGATATTAGGAAGAAATTCTTTACTGTTAGAGTGGTGAGGTTGCCCAGAGAGCTTGTGGATGCCCCATTCCTGGAAGCGTGCAAGGCCAGGTTGGATGGGGCTTTGGGTAACCTGGTCTAGTGGAGGGTGTCCCTGCCCATGGCAGAGGGGTTGGAACTAGATGATCTTTGAGGTCCCTTCCAACCCAAACCACTGTATGATTCTATGTATGCAAATATATGATAACACATGCAAAATTTCAAAAGGTGCACAGTATCATCTGAGGATGTGGTAAAATATGCAAATGTTTGTATTGCATTACCACCCTTAGATCAGCAGGCTTTCTGAAAACTGATTAGGAAAAACTTGGTACTCTCATTGGTTAAGCACCACCCGATAAGGCAGCTCGCAGCTAGCAACCCCTCCACCACTCCAAACCCCATCAGGAGAAAAAACCGTACAGTTCTTGGGAAAAGCTATGCAGCTCTTCACACAAGCTGCACAGTACCATAAACTTCTGACCACCTGAAAGAATCCTATTTCATCATCATATACAGCAATTATTACAACAATGTTCTGCAAACTTTTGGGGAAGTATTAAGATCCTTCTCAAAAATGTATTATACCTACACAATATGCCATCTTTGTCAAACATTTTAATTTGTAGCACATCTTTATAAAGGGAAAATAATACATAGGCAAGCACTCCTCACAGTATTGACAACAGTTATGCATTCATTGCAAAACTCAGTATGTGGCAGCTCCTTGCAATAATGAAAATTTCAGCTTTCTTTTCAAGTAAATTTCTCCTTACAGAGAGAAGCTGAAAAACAGGACCCACATGCAGCTCAAAGGCTTAGTAAACCGGTGGTAAATAAACATAACTCAACACATTTATTTGATTTTAAATTCGCATGACTTTTAATCAAATCTCGTAATTTTTTCTGTGAATGATTCATGATGTTGAAAGCCTGGGTTTGACAATACTGTCATAATGCTTATTTGCATTCCACAGAGCCTTTGGCAATTCTTCTATGACAAATAAAACACGTGTGGTGCGTGCATTGAAAATAGAGACAAGCTTATCACCAGGGTCAGCATATTTTTAACTTCCTTTTGCTACCATTAGCAGAGCTTGTATTTTGAGTCATCACCTCTCCTATACATACCAGCCTCATTTATTCAAGTGTCTTACCATGGCTGTAATTGTGATGGCACCCATTCTGCATTGGGTCTTGCTTTAACCTGAGGAAGTGACAGCCTCCAAGGCAAAAATTAGCCAAAGGAAATGACAGAAAATTAGAAGAGAATTCAAATAGCACATCTATAAGTGAAATGTGATATCAGGACCAGAGGAATACTACTACTAAATGCCTCTGCATGCAGCCTTTCAAATAATTTTTAATATTCATTTATCCACCCTATCTCTCCCTTCCCACTCTCTCTGTCTCCATCATACCACCTCTGATTTTCTTCTTTTCCTTCTCCTGGCAGGAAAGGACCTCTTTAACTTGCATTGCCCAAAATTGTCCAGCAGCTATAGATACAGAGGGAGCAAAGAGTTTAGTGCCATTTGCCATCACAGTCAAGACCAGGTTTTGGAGGTGGGTTTTCTTCCTGGAGGGTATAGGGGAATGCAAGTGGGAGGTATTTCTCTTTTGCATGCAGCTTATCAGGAAGGCAGCTCAAAGCTCATATGGGTGGGCTCCATCTCCCTGTACATCAGCCAGGAACAGGATGATGGTACACAGGCTTTCAGAGCTGTTTGCTCCCCGAAAGTGGCATATGCCATAGAAGCACCTTACTTGCAAAGATGATGGTTAACCCTTTTTTGTGAGCCCTGCAGTTCAGAAAAGGGGGAAAGGGACTGCCTTATGTCCACCTCTTGGCACACTCCTTCACAGCCCAGTTGGGCCCACTGTTCTTTGCACACGAAGATTAAACAGCAAAGTTAAAGACATCAACAGCTACAGAGAATTAAGCACTGCTAAGCTGAAGCAGAAAGCCTGTCCTCTACGATGGCTTGTTTCATGGGGCCTGCAGCAGCAGTGACCTGACAGACAGCAACACGTGAACTGAAATACCAGGGTCGCAACTGCATTTGTTGTAGGAAGCGGTACTTTTGACAACACCGGATTTCCTCAGCCTTTGACTTACTCCAGTTACAGTCACTATTCGCACATATAACTATATGCACTAATAAAAAAAAAAGGGAAAGAGTGCCACTTGACTGAGCAATTGCAGTGAAAACAGCAGCAAAGCTGTGATCTATTTCCTGTCTGTAAAATGTGTCTCCAGTGCCTTTTTATGCTGCTCTTGCTTACTATTCCTTTCTCAAATGGATGGTAACAGATATTACTTGTTTTGCACTAAGAAAATGTAATTTCCTTCACTTTTTGTGCTGATTAAGATATTAACAAGCAGTATAAGCAAGGTTAATTGCTTTTCCCATTTAAAATGTACTGCTCTTGAAAGAATTAGAGTATCAACAAGAGATCACCTATACATACAACTATATGCACACATGCACCCTATCAAATGAAACAAAAATTACTGGCAAATGAGATTAATAGTGAAAGCCGAGGGAGTAACACATTTTTACAAAAAAAGTTATCTAGGAAAAAGTTAAGTTTAATTGTCTTTCAGATCTGTTATGATGTAATAAATGTCTATTAATGTTTAGCAGCAAATTGGGTTTTAATGATCATTGCTATTTTTGGCTGGTGGGTGACATGTAGTTTAAATATAAACCAGATTTATGTTTTACACCAGGATGACTTTCTCGGACGACTCTCCTTGACTTAACCTCTTCACACCCCACAAGATATTTAATATAATTTTATTTCTAATAGACTGGGAGCCAATAGGATCATATTTGCTACTAGTGATGTTTTCAATGAGAAATAAAATCAATGAGGTTTATGCTGAAGATAAGTATAAGTGATTAGTTAAGTCTAAGTGGCTTGGAAAATATTAGGAGGGTTACATTATTCAACTAAATGATGCAAATTAAGAAAGAGTCTGGATAGAAGCAAAATCTATGAAAAACTCCTGACCTTGCTGTGTTGGAGAAATCTTAGCTAGAATTTGTTGTTTTGTGGCACTCTCAAAAATTAGTATTAGTAGGTAAGAAACTTTGTCTCATTTTTCAGCAGAAGCAGTCAACTTTAAGCATTCATACCTATAATGGGAAAAAAAAATCATCATCTTCTTCAACCTAGAGACAACAGAGTAGCCCAGTGGGTTGCTAGGAGAAAAAACAAAGAGCACTTGATGTAGTATAGAAAGAGCAGGCAAGCAAGGCAAAGCCAGTCCATGGACTGACTGTGAAAGCAAGACAGTAACACAGAAGCCACATTCTGCGTTATAAAAAAAGAGATAGGCATGTGGAAGAATAAATGTTACAGCTAGATTTCTAGATGTGGTATTTTCCAGTGAGCTACGTACATAAGAATAACAGAAAAAGCAATAGGCCAGATAACAGAACAGAAAGTATTTACAGTTCCCTACAGCAAATGTCTATGCAGTAATAACAAAGAGCCTGCTTTTCCACATTTTACCATGTTAATGACTTCTGTTGCACATTAATCAAGAGTCTAGCCTCTTTGATCTTTGGAGAGGAAAAAAAAAGAAAGAGAGATTTAATTATTGCACTCATTTTCTGCACAGATACTTTTGTTATTATTTATATTCTGCTAACAGAGGTTACCATCTAACCCAAAGCCTAGTTATGAAAGGTCCTGGGCATTCACACAGTAAAACACAGCTTTTCTCCTCCTTCCCCTTTCCTCCCTCATATTATCCAATCAACACAGCATGTGAAGAAAACACTCTTTTGCAGAGAATAGAGATGTAGAGAGATAGCGGCTGGTGATTTCCATGTGTGCCCTTCAGCTCTGAAACCAAGCTACAGCCACTGAATGGACTATATCTAGCTGACTTTAAAATCAAGTGGTAAATACTCAACATTTCCTTAATCCCTGCAGAAGCAGCCCTTCCAATGAGAGCAAATGAACCCAGTCCAATCTCTGATGAAAATATTTCCCCCACATCCCCAGTAATTTGCAGTTGCCTTAGCTTTGTCCCTTTCCAAAGGAGTACTTTGGCGATCTTTTAGGTTAGCAGTGAACGCAGTCTCTTCCTAAGCTACTTCAGCACCAAAACTCGATTAGCAAACTGGATAGCAAAGCTCCTGTCAAACCTTATGGAAACCAGGTAATACCCTGAGCATCCCTCTTATTGCCTTCACAATGTTGGAGGACAAGACCACAGCCAATCATCTTGTGTAAAATGCTGGTAAGCCTGTCCAATGAACACATGAGGGCTCGGCTATGTGTGAAGGTACTCTGGTGTCACCCCAAGCCAGCCCCTTCAAACACAAGCTGATGGACTGCAACTTCCTTGGGTCCTTCCTAATGAGGAGCATCACACAACTACACACAACAGCAATATGCAATCTGAAGGGGCCACTGCACTACAGCTGAAAGTCAATGCTTCCCTTGGTACTACAAAGGAAATATTTTATACTAGAAACTCTGGATGGATAGAAGAGTTTTATAATACAGTTCATATACACTTCTCTTTTCCCTTTTGAAATGAAACAAAGGCCAGATATTTCCAGCTGAAACTACAAGAGGGATCTTAACTAAAGAGAACATTTAAACCCAGCTGGAATTTCACCAGGAGCTCCCAGCTGAAGCCTCTGCTCTTGCACCGCGACCTGGCATCACCAAGATCCACGTGGTGACCAGTTCTTCTCCAAAGGGAGTGGCCCCCTAATTCTTGCAAAAGGTATTTTTAGAGGCAAAAAACTTGCTTTTCACAAAAGAAAAGCAAGTTTTACAAAAGAAAAGCTTACTCCAATAAGCACGTGTGCTTTTTAAAGGGTACTATAAAGTTTCTAAACAACAGAACATTTGGGTGGGTGAAAGGCTAAAATTAATTAATACCTTGAGTACCTTCTTGCAGAAATTAATTGTGAGGACAATCAGGACAAATGTGCTTTTTAAGGTAATTGTCTTGGGCAGCTGAGTAAGGAATGTGAGACACTTGCCCTATTTTCATGCCTCATAGCTGAGGATCAGTAGCAACCAGCCAAAAGAGAAAATGCACCTGTTCTGAAATTTGCCAATTGAAAATGTGCCTGCCTCAGTAAGCCTCAAATTAAACACATTTCTTAATGGCCTACTACACAGTAACAGTCACAAAAAGATCCACAGGAAAATTGAAGGCAGTTCCTACCAAGAAGGTTATCTAAAGTCCCAGAGAATGATGCAGTATCATGTAAGGAAGGGGGGAATAGAGGGTAGGCGGGGGAGGAAAAAAAACCAAACCAAATTCTGAAACTTTCTCAGTGTCTTTTTCCCCAAGTAAGCCTACTCCTACTTGACTCCCCCTGAAATTAAGGGAATGAAATTAATAATTTAGATAAATTATTCCAGGACTAGAGTGACTGTATTCAACAACAGTGCTCTCTTCTGTAGTTTGCCAAACTGAAGCAATGAAATTCTATAACATTTTACATTTTTAAGTACACATTGAACTTAAAGTAATCCAGAAAACAGTGTAAACATGTAACTCAGTCACAGGCATCTGGCAAAATCAAATACCATCAAATATAGTCAGACTGAAATGGGATAGCTCTACCACTGAGACTGTGCAATGAACTTAATTACTCAATTTCCATTATTTCTAAGGAAACGGTAAACAACCTCATTTTCATATACCCTAAGTACAATAGTTGTAAAATTTGCAGTAACACCTTTATTTGTGGAGGTACATATAAAGTATGGAAATCCACTTCTGATTTTACTCTTAATGCAGTGCTTCCACCTACAAAAAGCAAGATGTCTCAGTAGTTGAGGAGAAGAAATTAAGCATCTCTGGCAACTACAAGGCAAGATAATTAATCTGATGTATGGCTTGTCTCTTGTGATATTTTGCAAGGGACTCTATAAATACTAAAATGTAGCTATGTTTTATATGCAAGATGAATTTGGGGGGAGGAGGGAGGAGAATTTTGGTATCTCCTGAAATGTTCCCTGTGAAAGGAAGACCACATTTCTCATCTTCTGCAGGAGAGGATTTCAAAATAACTGCTCTAATGCTAGCTCATCTGAGGTCACTGGCAAAATGCCACTGAATTCTGTAGGAAGAAGCACAACCAAGTGAGGGCCTTTGAAAACATCACCCTAAGCCTAGCAAGCAGCAAGTAAAACCTTTGTTATTTAAGGTCATAGCTGGAAGTGGAACTGCAATAAAGTATTTCATTCAATTATCTGAAAAGCCATTCACGGTAAACAACAAACAGTGACTTTTACTACATCTTTACTTTGACTTATTTTACTGTAAGAGGAGTAAGCACTCTAGTTTATAAAACAAGGGGATAAACAACAAAGAGAAATCAGCCCTAAACATTTTGCTAAAGCAATCACTCCTTTGTTCATTCTGTTCTCCCTATAAGGGAGATTCACAAGGATAAAGCAGGAACACAGGGCTTCAAAAGTAACCAAAACTGGCAAATTGTGCAGAAAGATAGATAGTGTCATTGTTCAGCACTTGGCACCAGTGTGGATCTGAGCAAGCAAGAACACAGATCGCCTGTGATGGGAAATCTATCAGATGTAACAGAGCCAAATGATGGCTAAAAATCTAACATTAAGATCCTTTCATCCATTGCTTACCTTACATTTACATAAATTTCACTTCCAAAGCAAAGAGACCCCAAAGAGGCAATGTTTCAATTGAAAGAAAACTGTATTACAGCTAAGAGAAGGTCAAGACCTTCTGGCGATCCAAACAGACCATCAACAAAAAGAGCAATACCGAAAATTACTTTTCCCCAAAGTAACGTTTTTCCATTCAGGCTTTGCCTGAATAGAAATAGGGAGGGAAGACTTGAGTGTGTCTTCTGAGGGCAAGAAGGGGTCAGTTGCTTCCTGCGTCGGTGTCCCTTCTGACTGCACAATTTGACACTGCCTTTACCCAAAGCATATGTTCAGTGCAAATGCAGCCAGTATAATTCAGCAGCGTATCATACACAAGCTCACAGAGCAAGATCCCAGTCAGGGCTGTCTCATTATGGAAGAAAACAGAAATAGCATTTGTAAATTGGATGCGATCACCAGGAACAGTTTAGCATCAAACGCTTCAGAAATCTACGTGTATAAAGCCAAAGTATTGCATGCCAGTAGATTTCAGGCTGTAGACAGCTTTAGGGTGAGAGAGTAGGGAGACCCCAAGTGGGACACAGATTGCTATCAGAACTTTATCAAGGAGTTTATGCATGATTTCTTCCTCCTACATTAGGAATTAAAACCACTGATGTGACTTAGATCAGCAGAGTGAAGGATGGAAGGGAGGGGAATCCCAAACAAGCACCTTCTCACAGCTTCAGTCACAGCTAGAGTGAGAAAACAATGCATAGCAAAAGAAGTCCACTAATGTCAGAGATGGAGTCTTCACCCATGAGGAGGTGTTGCTGAGTGCCACAGTCACATACTGACAGCAGGCAACAAAAATGCCTTTTCATGGCAATCAGGTTGGGAAACTTCTACAAATTTCTATTTTACAACTGCCCTTCCTTATAAAACCTTCCCATTTTGAGACAAACACGGTCCACCCCAAACACAATTAGGTGCTTTTACAAGCCTGAAGTCTTTACAAGCCACATCACCTAAGAGGAAGGAGTTACTCATCTCAGAGGCAAGGAAATCATCCCGGGTTACCAAGTGGCAGAGCTGAATTTCACTCTGGGGCACCAGAGACCCTTGGCTCACATGACTGGGGTACAGCAGGAACTTCTCAACCAACCTGCATGTATCAGGGATATCCTGGAAAAGTTACCTTCATCTTTTCCTTGAGAATGAGAATTATGTAAACTCTCCTCCAGAACAACAGAAGGTACAGATTTGCTGTTACCCTAGCATTGCTGATCCAAATGGCATTTTTCTGATTTTTTCTGAATTTTATGTTTTCCTGAAAATAATCAAATGATCAATTTCAATATTTTTTAAATTAGTTTTTCCTATTACCCAGTTAGAAATTACTTTTTCTGATAATGTTCCAATTCATGGCATTTAATTTAAAGAAACTAAGGTGCTCTTAAACAGAAGAGATTTCAGTTGTGTTGAAACATTCTGGCTGATACATGATTTTGATATAAAAAAGTCAATTTGCTGGAGAAAATAGTATTCCCTGGAATTTTTTTCCTCCTCAAAATTGCCAATAACTTAAAGTAATTTTCTCTCTACTCGGTGGAGAAGATGTGTGCAATGTCAGATCACTGTTGCATAAAATGGTTAGACTACGTGTGAGCTGAGAGGAGAACTAGGAGGAATCACCATTCTGTTGCAAACGAAGGCTGGTGCTGGAAGGCCCTCCATGACCTCAATTCCCAATCATATTTCCGTTATGCTTCCCTCAGCAAAAGGGCAAGTCTTTTCTCCCCCATCCTCCACCAACCCAAAATCCACATACATTTTCAAGCGCACTTTTTCCTGCTATCAAATGTACTTCAGGTTGTATTCCCTTCACCTCTTAAATACCCAGAACCTCCACCACACTGGGCTCAGTCCCAAACCCATTGCATTTTTCCCCAGAAACACTGCCATGATTCCGAGCCTTTCATTACTGTAGGTAAAAACAAGACTGAGGGGAGAAGTACGGACCAGCACAGCACTGAAAGCACAGAGAGTAGTTGAGAACACAGATCTCCCTAGAATTATATTCTCCTTATTTAGTAATTAGAAGTTAACTACAATTAAACCAGAATAGCTAGTCAAACAGTGGATCTGCTCCTTAGTGGCAAACTCACTGGTACCAGCAGTAAGGATGAATGCAACGTGCCCTTTTGTCCATCTCTACCAACTTCAGCATTACTCAGGCAAAAAGGTGGGGAACAGGGAAGAGAACTGAAAGAGCGAAGCACGTTCCAACATCACCATCCTCAAGTGCCACACAATCAGTTCAAGCACTTTGCGAGACTCTCTCGCATTTCAGCTCCCTCTACGTACTTTAGTTTCCTACCTGCCTTGAAACACATTCACTAATGTTTAGCTTTCAAAGAAGCGAGGTGCGAGACTGAAGTGTTCTTTCACCGATCTTTCTCTGACCTAATCTGGGTCTTGCTATTCTCATCTACAAATGACTGGTATTGGAGAGGCAGTGTCAGAGTCTTCCCTACCATGCATGGCAGTGTTGTCCAAGTGAACATTATAGACCTAAAAAGCTCATGTCAGGAATAATTGGAACTAAAGCCAGGGTTGTCTGTTAAAAAAAAAAAAAAAAAAAAGTGAATCCTGAATTAGTTGGCATAGTACTTTTGATCCATAGGACTTCCTTGTGCCTTCCTCTCCACAGCATTACGCTACCTTTCCCTGCAAAAACAGTCAGCACCTTTGGTTCATTTTTGAATACTAATCTTCCAGTCAGCAGCAGGATTTTATCCAGTTTAAGTGAAAGTGTCGGTCAGACTGGTTCACCCTATCTAATGAAGCCATTGTCATGTATATAGTTTCAGGGAAAACCTGCAGTCTGCACTTCAGGACTATACCAGGACTAAGCCTTCCTCATAGCCTTTCAGCATCTCTACATGTCATCACTGTAATTTAAATTGGCGAAGTTCCTGTGAAATGCAGCATGCCCCAACCCTTAAAACATGTCTGTTTTCTTAACCAAACAGCAGCTGGGAAAGGTTTTCCCATGTTAAGCAAAAGGACAAACAGGAATACTCAGGAACGCCTCAGTATGGTTATCAGAGGCAGGACAGAAACAATTGCAGGGATAACCAGCAAAGCAAGAGCTCATCTTCACAAAGCCAATAATTGTGGCTGCGAGGCTAGCAATTCCAAAGGCAGCCTGCATGAAAATCACTGCAAACTGAAAACATGCGACTTGTATCTCTGTGGTGTAAAGCAAAGCTAGGCTGTAGCAACAGTGAGAAAACTAAATCAATACAGTTCAGGGCCAATATTGGTAAGCCACTAACCAAATGAGCAGCAATGTGAACCTATTGATTCTGTAGAGACACTACTTCCACGCTGTTTTCTTCACGTTCTGAAACATTTCTATCACCTTGCAAAATGGAATACTGGAGACCAAAACTCGTAATTAATACTTCCTAAAAACCTGAAGTCACGCTTAGATAATTACAAAAACCCTTGGTAGCATATTCTGCATTATGTGTTTGTCAAAATACTTCATATTAAGAACAAAAATTGTTTTTCAAATGATTCTGCTGCAGATTTATCAGGCTGAACACTTAGTTATGACAACCTCAGGCAGCTCAGTGAGGCTACCTGGATGGGATCAAGACACGCTCTGCCTGACTGAAAACTGCTCCTGCTGAGTGCACAGGAGTACAGACAAAGCACATCACTATGTGAGGATAAAAGCAGGTAAAATTAATGCATGGGCTTATTTTAATATGCATCCAGAGACAGAAAAGTCTGCGAACCACTGGAGACTTACACGTCCCTATCTTCCTTCCCAGCCAGGTGAAAGGCTTCTGAGGTCGCACTTACCTTTCCCTCCCTCCCCACTGCTCCCCTGGTCTCAGGGTGAAAACCAGGGCAGGATTAGAAAAAAGCTGGGGGATAAACACGTCGGTAAAACAATAAATACCAGCTAGACAGCTATGAGGGTCAGGAGATGTTTAGGAAGATTAGAAGTTCAAAGACCACAGCGGCAGCAAGTACTGACAGATAAAGTGCACTTCTCCTTCTGAAAAATATATGCAAGTTGCATACATATATATTGTACATACATAAAATTTTTCACAGAAAATTTTAATAATTTTTACTCCTATTTAAAATTATTTTTAAAAAAGGTCTGGAACATGAAGGGTTACCTTACTAGAGCTTTCCTACCACTGAATGCATCCCCATAGAGTGCTGAAATCCCTTCAAAGGGATTTCTTTAACAAGTCAGAGATTTGGGGGTTTTGGCAGAAGTGGCAGGGGTGCGAAGGGGCTGCAAAGGTCCCACACACTTCCCGAGTGGCATCTCAGGGGAAGCCCTGCCTGGTCGCTGTGGCCACCACCCTGGTCCTGCTCCCTCCCCCCGTCGAGGACAGCACAGAGGCCCTAGTGGGGGCAGCACCACCTTGGGACACTCAGACTCGCTCTTTGGAGCCCACCACCCGTACAGGTGGTGTGGGTCCTGCCCCATGGCCTCCTCCCCAGGCCCCACCACCAGGGTCCCTGGGCAACCCCTGATCCCAAGGCCTCACTTTGATGGCCCCCAAGCAGCAATTCTCCTCCCCCCCTGCACTCCCCAGCTCAGGCCCCACAGTGACCCACTGGCACAGCCCAGCAGCCCTACAGCAACCAGGCATGATTTCTCCAGCAGCCAGGTCCCATGCCCACAGCACAAAACAGTCATCCTCACTGGTGCCCCTCCTGGAAACCAGTGCCGAGGCTCCCAGACACCCGAGAGAGGAAATATGGTCTCTAATGCTGCTTTCAGACCCCAGTCCAGGACGTATTAGGCATGCCAAGAGGCCATTAAATTGCTAACACAGCTTTTAGGCCAGGCAGGCAGGAATAATGGTTTGCAGAAGACTCATTATCTGAGATCGAGTGCCTCGAAGCCATCGGGGAGCTCCGAAGTGCCTCAGTGGGCCAAAAATTGTGGTGAGAAAATGGCTGCCATTTGTCACCAGGTGAAGAGATCAAGCTGCATTTGAGAAGTCAACCAACACCTACAGAAGTACTCTAAAACCAACCAGCCATTGCAAAAGGTAGCTCAAGGTCTACAACGCTTCCCCCTCTCCTCCAAAGTAATCAGATTTTAAACATATCCTTCAGAGAAATGGTCCAGCATTAACAGTAACTGTTTCTTATGTGCATCAGTAAAAGATGTAGTGCTACAGAGACTAAATGAGACTTATAGAAAAGAAGCCATAAATCTTTGTCAGCCTCTCAGAAATGAACACTTAATACAACTGGCTTCGTGTACTTCACTTCTCACTCAGCTGAGGTACCAATTATGGTACCACTATGATAAATTTTAATCATTGTTGTTAATGGCTTCCCCAATTTATTTTATCCCCTCTCTGCACTAATGAGCTGTGCTCAAAGTCTTACGATTCAAATACTTCCCCCTCCCAGCTGAATGAAACAATCTTTTGGATTTCGACCTATAATACTGCTGACCTATTCAAAGACATATGAAAAGACTCCAGACATTTGGACATACAGAAAGTTTGGGTCAGAAAGTATAGTTACAATGCAGCCAGCAGTCATTTATTTCCCTTTTCTTGCCCTTATTTCTACTCCCATGCTCCCTTGCTTCTCCCTCACCCCCGAGTGCTTTAATTTCCTTCATCAGGCAAATACTTTCTTGTCATATTGTAAAAGTCAGTGTAAAACCAATGCATTGTTTAGGGCCACAAACACAGATTGCCTACTAAATCTCCACCACCCCTTTAGTTACTAGTTGGCACTAATTTAACAAGCAATTTTACAATCTTGAAAGGGGGAACACATGGCATGCCAGCGAGAAGCCTCCTCGCTTCTACAAACTCAGCACAAATCCAGTCTCCTTATCCCAGTAGTGCAAAGGAAACCAGTGATTCAAGCTCACCAAAGCAGAACCAACCAGAGATATTCCGCATCCATACATCCTGCGTATGATGGAAGCACATCATTTAGAATAGACACCACTTCCAAAGCAACAGCAAAGGGGCTCAGTCACAATGTGCAAAGAGATTCAGGTAGCCTGGCGCTGATGTTCCCCCAGATGAGATCAAGGGTCATGTAGCAGTGTTAAAAAGCAGTAAATCAAAACATCTTGAAGAAACTCCCCCTGTCCCACCTAAGTCAGGGAACTCGCTGCCACAAGAGGGTGATGAAGCCAATTCACAAAAGCAGCAGATGTTTATATCCCAGCCCCTAATCCTTGAGAGCTCCTTGTGACCAGGTTACCCTGGAACCATTTATCAGACAATCTGGCAATGTCTTTGCTGCTTAGGATCTAAGGAAATGAGAGAGGAAAGTCACATACAGAAGAACTCTCACATTTGTTGCAACAGCAAGTGGGTAACATGGATACAAAGGTATTCTGACTAGTTTTTGCGGTCATCCCCAGAGAAACTTACGACAAAAGTCATCCAAGCAAGAACACATCAGAGAAAACTTCTCTTCTATGCTAATGACTAAAAATAAAGAAATAAGCAAGCTTTTATTATTTTTATTCTCCCTCCCTCTCCATCCTATCAACTGCCTATACTCTTTCCTGGCTAGTTCTAGATTTTTTTTAAACTTCCTTCCTGCTGTGTACCAAGAATATGGGAATTTAAAGCAAAAGCCACTTTCAAAATTCTTTTTTCTTCCTGAAGATGCAGTGGTTTTGATGCACAGTGTATTCCATATCAGTCTTTGGACTATCTGGCTGTCTAAGCTCCAAAACTACAAGGAAAGTGCATTGATAAATATCCCCAGTGCCCTCTCTGCATGACAACAGTTATCTTCATACCCAGAAGATCCTAACTGTCCTCCACAACGCACCCTTCCTCCATGAGTGGCAAAGTCTTCCTTATGACAAAGTTGTGCTCATAAGCTATTTCATACTTCACAGAGTGCTGGACATTGCTGTGACAGCAGGTACCTTCTGGGCTCTGAAGCCATGCAGGAATTTGGTCATGAAGAAGCACCACCTTATTCTGCATTCATGCATTGTACGGGCGCCAATTTCAGGGTTGGATCATGGCAGCGACTGGGTAGGGAATGGTCCTGTGAAACACAGCAACACATTTCACGGGGGATTTACTTTTTACTCCCTGCCTACAAACTCCACGCCATATGGAGAGCTGGCAAAAGGGAAAGGACAGATGTCTGGAGACATTATAGTTACTATGTTAACTGCCTGAGAGTTTATTCATCAAAAGGTGATCACCCTTTGTTCTGGTAAGAATTTATTTTAACTTTCTTTGCAGCTTTGAGAGGTTGACAGCAAATCACTATCACACAGTTCTCAAAAAGTACCAAGTGATTTGCAGCTTGATTAAAAGGCATCATTCTTGGCCTGAAATACCAAACATTAAGCAAAACCTACCAAGGCAGAACATGACTATAAGGTGACAGCAGCAGCAAAGGAGATGAATGGAAGCTCTCTCTGTAGCCAGGCAGGCTCTGTACAGGTCTGCGCACCCATGTACGACACTGGACCAGGCTGGATGTCACAGGGATGCATAGCTATACAAGCAAAAAAGTGTTGCTATGCCAGAGTGAAGCTTCTTTCTCTGCATTCAGAGAAAGGGGAAGTTTGGAGCACTTGAAGAAGCAAACAAAAACATTCCCTCTTTTTAAAAGAGGGACTTGGATGTGCATGCTATAAGAAAACAAAACCAACTGCAGTAGCTATTCACTTGCCAACAGTATTTTACAGACATGGAGCTCCCATGAGATGTCCTTTGATTCAACCTGGAGTTCATTTCCTGTGGACTAGGGAGAGCACTAAATCCCCATGTGGTTCTTGGAAATAAGAAAAGAAAATTGGAAGACTCAATCATTTACAAAATCTCTTTCCAACAGTAAATCTGCTTTTGGAGTTTGCATCCTGTGAGCAACATTTCCTGTGGAGGAGTAGCCATTGGCTGTATGAATCTGCAGTCTCACAAGCTGAAGAGGGAAGTTCAAGTGAGAATTCAGCTCACAGATGGGCACAAAGCCCAACAGTTGTTACGCTGTTTGGAGGAGCATCAGAGATACAAAACAAAGTCAGCTTCATCCAACTCCAATCAATGTGAAACTGAAGGCAAGCTACCCTGGCATCACCTTCACATGAGCACTGGATGGATTGCAAACGTTCTAGAGGAAACCTTGCAACGCTACTCGCAACAAAGAAATCTCAGAAAACAGGTGATGGAGTAAGTTGACAAAAGGGGAGGGAGCTGGTAGTATTTTCCTCAGGTTTGCTACCAACATACCTACGATCTGGACAGGCTGGATGGCTGAGGCTAACTGTATGAGGTTCAACAAGGCCAAGTGCTGGGTCCTGCACTTGGGTCACAACAACCCCATGCAACGCTACAGGCTTGGGGAAGGGTGGCTGGAGAGCTGCTTGGCAGAAAAGGATCTGGGGGACATTGGTCAACAGTCAGATGAATACGAGCCAGCAGTGTGCCCAGGTGGCCAAGAAGGCCAACAGCATCCCGGCTTGTATCAGGAATAGTATGGCCAGCAGGACTAGGGACGTGATCGTCCCCCTGTACTCTGGCACTGGTAAGGCCACACCTTGAGTACAGTGTTCAGATTTGGGCCCCTCACTACAAGAAGGACATGGAGGTGCTGAAGCATGTCCAGAGAAGGGCAACGAAACTGGTGAAGGGTCTAGAGCACAAGTCTTGTGAGGAGCGGCTGACGGAACTGGGGTTGTTTAGCCCAGAGAAAAGGAGGCTGAGGGGAGACCTTACCGCTGTCTACAACTACCTGAAAGGAGGTTGTAGCCAGGTGGGTGTTGGTCCCTTCTGCCAAGTAACAAGCGATAGGACAAGAGGAAATGGCCTCAAGTTGTGCTAGGAGAGGTTTAGATGGGATATTAGGGAAAATTTGTTCACTGCAAAGGTTGTCAATCATTGGAACAGGCTGCCCATGGAAGTGGTTGAGTCACCATCCCTGGAGGTATTCAATGTGTGGATGTGTAGCCTAGGGACATGGTTTAGTTGTGGACTTGGCAGTATTAGGTTTATGGTTGGACTTGATCTTAAAGGTCTTTTCCAACCTAAATGATTCTATGATTCTATGCAAAGAGGCTGCTCTTCAGCATAGCACACCTATCCAATACCTTCACCCAACTGCTGTTAAAGGATTATAAACTTTTACACAGTCCAAGTATAGCTATAGAAGACAGTGCAATAAAAAGGCTGCCTCTGTAGAAACAGCTTTCATTAAGTCAGAAGGCTAGGAAGACCAAAAAAAAGAAAAAGAAAAAAAAAAAGGGTGAAGCATCCATTCTTTATATAAGTACCAATATATCTTGGCGCTTTCTACAATGTAGAAATTATTGCCCTCCTCCTTGAAAGAGTTTATCATTTACAGTGGAGAGGGAAAACAACTGGACACCACATACACTACAGTTCAAGGAAACACAGTCTTTGAGGTCCTCAAGATAACACACCATTTGCTAGTCTATCATCTATTTCTTCTGGCACTCAGTGAAACTGTCTGCCTGTTTTTTCCACCAAAATTCAGGTCAGTCACTGTCCCTCATTCACAGTGTCACAGTCGCTCTGAAAATACACATCAAAGCATTAGCTGAAAAAGCAAACTGTCAGGCACCGCTGCAATGCAGGTCAAGCACACAAACATTTTTCTTTTTTGCCTGTGCAAAAGGCCGTGCTTATTCCCCCCAGAACACAAATCCCAGCCACCTGTGAGGAGGCAGATACAGCGGGCAAGCGAAAGCTGCCATCCCACTGCCCCACACGGCCATGGTCTCGGTTAGCATGGAGGTGGGAAATAACATGTCACCTCCCATAGCAGCTCACTTCAACAGGCGGAGGGGATGGTCGAGGACATGCTGAGCAACACCGCTCACATACAGACCCTTCTCTCTCCTCCCGATGCACAGCCCATAAACATGCAGTGATCTTCCCAAGGCCCTTGACACAAGAGGGTTGTTAAATAGGTGCTCCTCTGAAGAAAAGAAGAACTTAAGAGCAAAACAGAGACTATGATAATGAACTGTTCACATGGGCTTTATCTCCGCAGGGGAGGGATTTGTTGGTTTTAAACTCTCAGCCAGCAGATGATGAAACTCCTCTCCTCAGGGTTTACTGACCAACAGTAAACAGTGTGCATGTATGCATGCATGTTTGGTTTTTTTTTAAGATTCTCTTACCTTAACACAGGTTTAAAGAAACCCAGCATATATTGAACCTATTGCAGGAACAACTGCGTAACAAATGCAAGACTAAATTTCATTACTTAATCTTTTTTTTACCTGCTGCAATGCCTCCAAATCACTTGCTTATAACATATATACCAGCACAGAGACGCATGAACATAGGACAGAAACAAAAAGAATTTGCAATATCAAAGGGCTAGGTTCCAGGAGCTGGCACCTCCATGCCTGATGCTGAGCCAAAATAAAAAAAAAAAACCAACCTACTAATAAAAAAACGGTGGGACAAATGCAGCCTGTGTTACTTACGCTCTCTGTTCTTTCTCCACAGTGCTATTCCCTAATGCACCTGCTTCTGTTTTTCAGACCACTGCTCTCTAATATTACTGTTCTTTGCCTCAAAAATTGGAAATTTTTTTAAAGGAGAAAAAACATGCACACACACTCCCCTTAAGGACTGGCTGGATTGTTCTTTTACCTTTTAGGTTTTTTCAGGTGTGGAGAAGAAGGGGAGATGTTTCCCCTTACCAGAGAGCTGTCTGATCTTTTTTTTGTTCACTCCACAGCTCAGAGACCAAATCCGAAGCTGCAATTCTCATGCAGTAATGGGACCGAAGGAGCTGAGATTTCAAGAAAGATACCAACATAGAGGTTTCACAATGAAATTGGTGGAAGAGGCAATTCTGAACAGTCGTTTGCAGTGGCTTGCGACACCAGCAGACACCACTCCCGTGTGTAGAGGCACAACACCTTTTCCCCAGCAGCCGTCCTCTCTTGTGAGAGTACGACGAAGGGAGACTCTTGAGCTTCTGCAACAAAGCCAGGTGAACCCTCTGCTCTGTTAAGAAGCAGCTCATTAAACTGCGCTCAAGGCCAAAACAGCCAATCCACCCAAGTACCACAAAACTGCCTTAGACAGGCAAGGATTTAGCCTGAGTAAACGTTCATTCATCTTTTCCAAGTACTGTGCTATGGCCTCATCCAAACTGCACTCTGCCACAATAGAGAAGTACTGATGGATATGAATAAATGGGGAACTGATGCCTAGCTGCAAATACGAAACATTAACTTTATCTTGGCCATCATAGTTTTTTTTAATTACAATAATAAATTTTAACAATAAAAAGCCCTATTTCCTGAGACCCAATTGCTTCTACGATAATTAAAGGAAGACTGTGGGAATCAGGCCAAAATAACACTAGAAATGACCTGCAAGCAAAAGGACAAGTCTACCCATGAAGCAACATGCCTATAAACCCAGGATTAGCACTGCACATTCCCAAATACTATGTTCTGAAACAAGTTATTTTATGTTGTGTTCCCTAGTAAATCTGTGCACACACTTAATTCCATGGTAAGAAGGACATAGCTCTCATAGGAGAAAACGCTATCTTAAATTATTTCATGTTCCCTACAGGACTTGCGTGCCCATAGACTATGATGTACTAGTACAGGGTATCTCACAGTAATTTGCCCATGAGTCAGGTATCTAGCTGCAGGTAGAGCCTCCATGAGAAAGCACACCTTAAATTTCTGAATAAAGAACTGTACTCAGCAAGAGTGGTGCAAAATCCTAAATCATTCTCCTTCCCTGCTCTGCAACTCTGTTTCCTCCCCCAGCTTATTTTGGTTACTTGGATGAGAAGCAGACAGATCCTAGGTATGTGGCCATCAGTCAGCTGCAGCCAGTATGTATTACTACTAATAAAAGTGCTTTATAAAAATATTATAGATTCACAATATATAAAAAAACAGTTCTAAATTAACAGCCGTGCACCTTATTCTGTATTAAAACCCAACCAAACAAACAACAAAAAACCCCCAAAATCCCCACAAATCAAACAGTATAATATCACATTAAAAAGTCACTTAGGAGAGAAGATGAGTACTCAGAGCAGGCACACACTGCTGCCCTATGTCCCATGCATCCAAAAAGTTCGCATTTTGCTGCAAGTAACTGAAGTAACCAAAAGCTGCCCTGAGCAATTAGTGGAGAAAGTACCTCAACTAAAACACTGAAGCTTCAACACCAAAGATGAGGGAAAAAGAAAAAACAACCAACCAAAAACCATACACCTTAAGATTATTTGTAAGAAGTACAGGGATGATGGCCAGAGAAGCAAGATCGTGGCACTGCCTACCCTCAGACATGCTTCTTGCACAGGGACTGTTGGAGGCTGTGCTACAGGGAGAAGAGGGAAAGGGCGCCTTGACATGGCTTTGTTCAGAGATACCTAAGAGTTTTAACAACACACTCTTGAGAACAAGCAAGGGTAGGGATAACCACAATACTTAAGAGTACCTAAAACTCAGGCTACAGGGATCCAGAGAGAAGTATCTTGGAAAATAAAAAAATTGTGACATGCTGGAGGTTAAAACGGATGAGCTAACAGTCTCTCCTACCTGTAAAAACATTTAATAGCCAAATCCAAAATGCCAGGCAAATAATTCTCCATTAATTGCATATTACAAAACAAGTCAGCAAGGCACACAACGGTTCTGAAGATGGAAACATGGGAAAAGTTAAGGGGCTTGTGGCAGGCAACAGAGGAAATGACTGGCTCTCAAGTCACCCACTAGATTACAGCTCCCCTTACTCCACAGGCACCTTGCTTTGAATTTATTCCTTGTTCAGATTACCTTCCAGTATTTCTGCTCCATATTTAAGCCACTCACAACACACGCGCTGCCAAGATCCTATCAATTTCAACAAAACAATCTGTGGAACAAGAGGGGAGGGTCACTGCTGCCAGATCCTTGTCTTCGGGAACCTTCTAGGGGGAAGCACAACTATACCAAATTTCTTCCTACTTGTGCCGGTCGGGCTGTTAAAAGCACTGCTTGTTTTTATGCCATGTTATAGGGCCTCTCTGAGAGGGGGAAAGACAGGTCAACAGGATCGTTTAATTTGGACTCAATAGCTACAGAAGAGAGCGACCCTGCTGGAACTGGTTCATTCTTGGGGGCTGAGTTATGGTCACCATTATTTCAGCCCCCCAGAGTGCACAGCAGGCCAGCATACAAATTAAAAGATTATAAATAGCACCGAGCAAGGGGTTTTGTTACCGTCTCTGAGGCAGCACTGTGCTGACCTGCATTCAGGTTTCACCACGAATCTGAAATTCAGCTCGAGCCCCAAAAAAAGGTTCAAGAAAATGTCAGCACCACCCCAGTGAAGGGTGTGAATTGGGATAACCCCCTCACCTTTCTCTCATGGTGCCAGAGAAGTATTTATGACTTTAACTTGAAGCCAGATGTAAATGGATGATTTTGTACAGTCTTAACCCAAGACCTGACGTTCATGCAAGCATTCAGAGCAGCAATTCAGCATTCTCCAAGAGAAGAGAGAGGGCACACAATCCCAAACCAGTAAGCACATGCAAGCTTCAAACTCTCTTTCTCCAAGGTAAACTTCACGCCAAATCAAGCTGCTTGTCATATCCCGATGGAAGTAAAGCTTTCTTCTTACCCTGCTTGCTTATGAGAAGTTGCATGGACCGCAGGGCAAAACAAGGAGCTGGGATTTGGGAATCTGTGTTCTGCTTATGCCACTGCAACTCAACTTGCCTTGTCCAACTGCCCTAACATACTTGTGCTTCTTACCACTTATACTGCTAAAATATGTGTGTTTTGTTTAAGGTCACTCTTCTAATGTAGAGCATGTTCTAGTTTACTTACAAACCTCAAACAGACTCCCTGATCTTTCAGAAAAGGACTTGGAACCCTCAAAAGAGAACTGGTTCACCATGATTCAAACATTTTTTTTTATTTATTTATTATTTTTTGGGCCTTCCAGTTGCAAACCAAAATGTTTTGCCTGGAATAATTTCAGCCAAATGAAGACTTAAGTGCTGGCTCAGAGCCCTGCTGCCCTATGTGGTATAACTTCAAGGAGCCAGAATGACACTTTCTACCTCAAAGAGCTCACAATTTCTGTATAAAACAAGTGACAGCTGATGTCAGGATGCCAGATAAACTATAGTGACTAACCCTGCCTTCACATGAGGAGAGGTGTTGTGGTTTAACCCACTGAGCAGCCAGAAGAACCACATAGCCATTCGTTCACCAACCCCGCAGTGGGAAGGAAGAATGGGGAAGAGAATCAGGAAAAAAAAGTAAAACTTGTGGGTTGAGATAAAGACAGTCTAATATAACAGAAAAGGAAAAAAAAATAAAAATAATAACAATCAAAACAAATTATGCACTGCACAATTGCTCACCACCCATAGACCACTGATGCCCAGCTAGCTCCTGAACCATGATCTAAACCCCCAGCCAGCTTCCCCCAAGTTATGTACTGAGAATGATGTCACATGGTATGGAATATCCCTTTGACCAGTTTGGGTCAGCTGTCCTGACCATTTCCCCTCCCAGCTTCTTGTGCACCCCCAGCCTCCTCCTAGGTGGCAGTATGAGTGTCCTTGACTTGGTATAAACACTGCCTAGCAACAACCAAAACATCAGTGTGTTATCAACATTATTCTCATCTTAAATCCAAAACATAGCACTATAGCAGCTGCTAGGAAGACAATTAACTCTGCCCCAGCCAAAACCAGGACAAGAGGTCATTAGAATAATGGATCATTTTGCAGGACTGGGCTTTTCACAGTCCTGACTCATTTGAAGTATGGCAAGCATCAGTATAGCAGCTTTGAATTCATGGTCATGAACCTACCAGTTTCTAGCAAATGAGCAAGACAGATGAAACATTATCAATTTTGAGGTAAGACAAATGCTAAAAATGTACTTCTTCATGCAGTCTTTTCCAGACCAGAGGGGAGGGTTTCTTGCTCTTGATCCTTCCCTCCAGAACTTCTGCAGAAGAGCTGTGAAAAGTGACTGGTCTGAACAAAGGAATCCTTCACAATTATCCGGAAGCCTTTCGAAAAGGCTGATGTTAAATGTCACATTTTATGCTGCTATCTCACAGGCCTCAAGGAAGAATGGAGCTTATGTCAGAGTCACTATTTGTTTTTCCTTCTGCAGAGCTGCATGCTTCAGTGTGAAGGCTTCTCTCGGCAAGATGTATTTCTTGAGCAAGATAGCGATATGAAAAGGAGAATGCTTTGAAGATCCCCCTCCCCCTTTTAATTACAGAGTTTTAATACAACACTTGGGGTAATAACACCAGATTACTCCACAAATATTCAAGCTGAGCAGGGTTTAGCACACAATAACTCTCACCAAAACCCATGGAATTCAGAAAACCAAGTTGCTGAACACAAGCTGAGATCGCAGGATCTGGCTCAAAGTGAATTTGTAGAAATAACAGCCTCTCATCTCTACAGAGATCATTTAATAATAACACCACCGCCACCGCATTGCTCGAAGATGGCCAATCTCTGCTTAATAACACTGATGCTCTGGGAGGCATCTCTGCTGAGCAAGGACTCAAAACCTCTCAAATCTCTGGCGCGTGCTGCCTCTCCTTCCCCACCACTCTGAAGAGTCAGTGTTACCCCACGCACCCGCTCTGTACTTGCCCTGCTCCTATTGCTGTCTTTCCACCTAGGCTGCCGACACCTAACCTTGCAGACAGGACCAATGACTAACATACCAGTTTGCAAACACAACCAGACTCGTGGCTCTTCCCAAAGGCATTTACCAGCGTATTTTAGGAAACAGTTTGCACAGATGGCAGCAGGTTGCTGGAAAACCATTTAATCCTCCTCCATGTGCTTTGGAGACGGCATTATTCTTAGAGCAGGCAGCACTGCCTTGATCTGTTGTACCAAACTACAGATTTATCAGCCTTGGTATTATTAGACACTGGCAGTTTGCTAAAAAAAACCAAAACAAACCAAAAACCCAGTGCCAAGGCACTTTTCCTAAGCCTTGGTCAGTATAAGCATGCACCCCTCAGCGGGAACCCAGAAAAGTTGTAGCACAGGCAGAGCTGGGATTGCACCAAAGTGGCAAGGGTTGGCCTGCAGCAATCCCTTCCAGACATGCTCCCACAGACAGCAATGAACACAACGGTCACTCGAGTAACGACGCTCACGTGGCTGCAGCTCATAGCTGGCCTTGCAGCAAATTGCCACTGCTTATCTAGGAACAAGCCCCATGGGATAATCCCCATTCTGCCATCACCCTAGCTGGCTTGGGGATAAGGTTGGCCTCCTCTGCTCCCCAGATCACCCATAATCCACTTGCAGGCCATCAGCTAGACCTCAATAAGGGATTGGACCCCACCCCGCTGCAGGAGCATGTGCATTCTTCCAAAGCTCAATTTTTTCCCCCACTCAGACAACATGCAACATGGTTTGCGATATTCTTGCTACCCAGGGATATGTCTCAACTCGAAACCAGCAGGAGCTAATAGCAAAATATTGATACCCTTTCAAGCTATACCACATCTCTTTCTCTCCTGGGGATTCAACCTCCACCGCACAAATCTACAAAATTTCCCATAACCAAATGAAAAAAAATCAAATCTCCTTCCATGGAGGACATTCAACCACAAAGCCTGTAACATCCTGAATTCAGAGACACAGAGTAAGTGCTGGAGAGGTGTCAGGAAAGAGACAGGAACACAATATTTTAAAAAGTGGGTTAAGTCGAGGTAAGTACAGTCCGTTCAACACTTCAAAACCCACATTTCTTTCAAGAGGATCCTCAAGTCAGCTGCCTGAGATGCTACACCTGGGCAGAGCCACCTGCAGCAGTCTGCCATGAAAAGATGAGAGGATCAGAAAGCAACAGGATGAGGAAGCAGTTACGACGGAACAAAATGTCATGGCACAAACCCTGGACATTTCTTGATTGCCATCTGGAAACAGCAAATTTAATTTATTCTTTCATTTTAACAAAACAGCCTTCCTGCACTAAAAGTCAGAGGGCCCAGCATGCACAAAGACATGCACTAGGCACTCAGATGACTCAGACCATCTACCTAGAGGGGTACAAGTGTATGAAAGCACATCTGGCCAAGCTTCTTTCCTACCGGTTGCACCCAAAAAACATTTGCAAATTTCAATATAATACAGAACAAAATTTTCTAACAAAGGGGAAAAGGGGAAGACTGAGCAAAGACTAAATTGAAAGCATTGCTTTAGAAGACAGCCATTTCCTCTCCAGAGTCAGGCTCTGTCCCATCACTGCCTGCCCCTGGTGGAGCATCCACTGATGGCAGAGGATTTAGGATAGAGACCATATATTGGACTGATTTTGTCAGCCTGTAAAGGGGAAAAAAGATGCACACAACTTGTTTCAATTTCTAGGCTTTAAATAAGATAAACCACATACTTCCAAAAATGCAGGAGCCTCAAGGCACATTCATATTTCTGTCAAAGGTGCAACTAACACATGTCAACATACCTGCAGTATGTTTAATCAACCTGACTCAAGTCCCAGAAAGAGTGACAAGGGAGCCTTGTCCTGCCATGGCTTCACTGCTATTGCTGCCAAGATAGACTTGATCAAAAGTAGGTCTCACACTGCAATTATAATTACAATTTACAGTACTAGCATGTGTGTGCTTCACAGACTTTCAGTATGATTTAAGCTGCTGTAGAACAATTTTCCTAACCCCACCTTTAAAGGTGTTCAAGCAATGGAGAAGCCTAACTTTCGATTATTTTTAGTGCAACTACCAGCCCTGACAGGTGTGCAGCCACAAACTGAAGGTCTCAGGGACTCTGCTAACTCCAAAGGCAAAGCTGCCAGATGCTCTCCTGAATTATCTGTGGCCACTGCAGTTTTCTGCTCAGGGCTCACCTCCGTGTGCTAGTCGGAGAACTTCAGTGCCCCTGGGACTGGCTTGCAGGCCAAGCTGGCACCCCAGCCTCACAGGCAGCAGTGCCATCAAAGGGATAAGAATAAAGGAGATCTTCTTTATAGCCCAGAAATTCCCCACATAAAAAAAGAAAATAAAAAAATGAGGCTGGCTCCTAGATTACCTAGGCAGCATCCAGAAAGCTGGCTCGGGTACCCTAGTGATATATTGTTGGTAGCTAATTATCTTCTGCATTTTCCTGCTTTCTTAGATAGTGAGTCAAAAAAGCATTTCACTTTGGGCTAACAATGTGACATTGACATCTACAGTAAGATTTTCTTGCTGTGTAGCTAGCAGTGACAAATTTTAAGAGTACCAACCAGTATCTCTGCTCACTCACAGTACCTCAGGCTCATGTCTCCTGCTGCAACACCTATTCTTTATTAGAAGCTTCTTGCATTTTTCTGTTGGCAGGCTTTGAGACACAGCCAGGCCACAAAGATTAATCTGATCATTTGATTTCCATGATTAATTATCTCCTGATAAGCCACTTCCCCCCAATCCCCTACCTTTCACAAGAGTAGTTACTGCCCAGCCCTGCCCTTAATTCATCACATCAAATTTGATTTCTCATATCACGCTCTGACAAGTTGAGGATAAAGTCACGAATGAGCACTGCCTTGCTACACATCAGCTAAGCGTGGAGACAGCAGTCAAGATGGAAAACTGACAGTCTGGCTTGATATTAGCTCCAGAGTCAGCCCATTGCCACGGGAAGGCATCTCGTGCTACAAGCAGAGATGCTCACATGAGCTGGTTGTCCTGACCCCCTTGTCATGGCACTGGTGAAAGAACGATGAGAAGAAAAAACGCAACCTCCGGCTCTCTGAAGAGGAAAAGTCCTCTTCTTTTTCTTTCCACCGCCCTGCTTCAGAGCCCAAAGGGGTGCTGCTTCCAATACCACCTTGCTGTGCTGTGCCTTCAAAGTGCCACTGAACCCTCGCTCTGGTGACAAAAGGAGAAATTGCCAGCAGGGATTATAACGCAGACAGCAGTGGCCACAAACAACCTAATTTTCCCCAGAGACAGGTCATGTATGCTTTTTGTTGTTCAGAGCCATCTGCAAGGAACTGGATATTTGCAAATAAAAGGAGATTAGGACAAGGCATTAATCCAGCATCTGCTGCTCACTCATGCTGTCCCCTGAAAGAGAGCCCAGATACAACTTTTAAGTTGTAACAGTTCTGAGCTGCTGGTAAATTTAAAAAAGATGATGATAATTAACAGACACACAAAGTTGGGATATTACTTTTTATACCAATGAAGCCCCAGGAGGGCCATAAGATGTGGAGCTGTTTAGGAAACAAAGTGAGATTCCCTTTGGGGAAGGGCAGCTCCCCCTCAGCTGTGCCTACTCGTGCACCAAGCTCCAGCAAAAAAGATGTAGTATGACCAGGAACGGGGTCAGAGCAGAAATGGCAATAGCTTATCCAGAAACCCTTGCTTTCAGGAAGGCCTAACTTCTTGAAGACCACCAAAATAGCACAGCAGGGCTATTCTTCCCAGAATTGGATGGCAAAGGCTTCTGCTACCCTTGGGAATTGTTTCTGCTGTCAGATGGAAGAGCACAGCAGAAAATGGCATCCACAGCTTTTACAAAAAGCTCTGCTCTCTGCACCACAACACGAGAGAGCAAGTATATCAAGCCAGCAAACTCAATTCTACTTTTTATTCGGGTTTTCTTCATATCCACAGTAACTATGTGGCTGCTGTCAGTGCTGCTTTTCTGGGGGGAAAGAAGAAAAAAAAAATTAAGCTTGGGGAAAAACATCCAGTTCAGAAACATAGATGAATAGCATTTCATCTCTGTGTATTGTCTGTATTTCTACCAGCAGCCACTTTTCACAGAGGATTTTGCCCAACAGAGCTGATAGGTGCTCACCGCTGCTCAGGGTTTGATAGCTTTCAGATGTAGCTGGCGCATTTGGCGTTCAAAGGCATTGCACACGTAGCACCACCTGCATCCTCTGTCTCGGGAATTGAGAGCACATTTCACGTTGCAAACACTGACTGTCGACCACTGCCATCTGATGCTTTCTATTCAGCGTTTTTTTCAGCTTAATTTCATTTACTTTAAGATGGAAAAAAGATGGTTTGTTAGAGGCACTTCCCACAACCTGCCTAAAGCGCTGATGAGCCGACATACATTTTCATCTGTCCAGGTCTCATCACTTTACCTTGAGTTGCAGATAGCATCCAGCCAGCCCAGTAAGCACTGCTTTACAGTGCCTCATGGATCCCTACTCACAGCACCTTTGCAACCTGAAGAAATCCCACCTTACTAATGCAAGAACATCCCATGCTCAGCAAGCCAAACTTTCCTGCCACCAGCATTCATTTCACTAACATTTTGGAAAAAATAAATTCAGTTTTCAGGTGAAAATTCAGGCCAAATTTCAGGCAAAAGACCTGACCAGTTGGGAAAGACACTCAGATTGCACCTTAGAGGAAATGTTCTTTAGTAATTTCTGGAAGAGACTTGAAGGGGTTTTAAGAACATGAGTTTCAAATATGTGGAAGAGCTGATAGCTGGTGTCAATCAACCTCACCACTCCACACCAGCCAGGGGAAGGAGACAGAGACACAGCCTCATGAGGTGGCTTCAGCTGGTGAAATGCAGTGGGGAGACAAGTATGATAGCCATGGGAGAAGACTGGGAGCAGGGATAGTCATGACCTTTTCTGCAAGTGGTGTCTCACAGCCCCATATGTGACAGACCCTTTATACCAAGCCAGGCTGTGAGGGGGTATGCCACTACCCACACCCACTTCAGGAGCCATTTTGGCCCACCATCACACAGTCCCAGTCCTCCTCTATGACCTTCAATTACAGCCCCCAGCAGCTCCAGACCTCCATGGCCCAGCCACAGTCTCCCTTCTAGAAGGGCAGCACTTCTTGCTTTTCCCTGCACCCACCTTCCCAGCTAAAAAATCCTTTAATTCCCATTTGGAACCGGCAAGTCCAAACAGCCTAAATGTTTTATAAGACAAAACAGAGTCATCAACATTCAAAGAAAAATAGGTATCTACAGCAGAGCACATCTCTCGTAGACGTGAAGACTGCAACGAGGTAGACTTACTCCAGCCTGGTATGGCCACCTCCTCTGAGGTGACTACTAGGTGAGATGGCTGCAACTCCTGGAGAAGCTGCCCTCAGGGCACACAACCATTTCCCACACCTCCCTCTTCAAGTGTTTGTAAAACCAGGCCAAGCATCACTCAACCCAGTCTTTTGGCATCCAAGTGGCATTAAACCCACCCTTGTGTTGTCACGCCATTAGTTTAAATCAGTTTTACAGCCAGTTCCCGATCAATAAAATGCAGAAACATGACTGGAGAAAGGAATTAGCATCTGTAATCCCATGATTACATAAATCCCTTTGGTCAATCAGTTATTAATGGCTGTTATATTTATTGGGGTTTATAGCAGGACTACAAACCTGAGCCATCAGAAGTAGACACCGAAGAAGACACTGTAAAAAAGCTATTTGATTACTGACTCCTCACAGCAAGTGCTGACAGAATACAAATTTGGCTCGCTTTCCCTCCTGTTAGCGAGCCTGCTAATGAGCTTGCCAATTAAGAGCCAATCTGAAGACCTTGGAGGGGAAGCTGTCAAGAACATGAACTCCCATGCCTCTGAGGAGCAGCTGTGGGACTCGTGACGAGGGCCACCTCTAATGCTTTGTGCTGACGCCACCCACTGACCCCTTTATCTCCCACAACTCATTCCTCTCACCCAGGAAATACATTTGTCACACACGCATATTATGGCTTCTAAGGCACCAACACTGAAAATAAACACACGCCGAAGAGCAATAAAACCTCCCTTGCTCCTCATCATTGCAGAGACCTTACTAGGTCAAATGCTGGAACTACTAGGAAAGTGAACAAGCTTTAAAATAATAATAATAATAATAATAATAATAATAATAATATAAGAAAAAAGTCACTAATTACACATCATCATGTCTGTCTAATTATTTTGGGATACATTTTGTATTTTTGGATGTGTGTGTTTCTATTTAAGGAATCGAGGACAGTTCGGGCAAGAGAATTTGGGCTCTTAACTCCCTTTGGATATTTCTGTGCATGTTCCTCCCCTCATCAGCAATTAACTTAATGTAGTTTATGAAAGGAAAGGCAAAAGCATAAATACTACACCAGCCCAAAATCTCTGATAACAAAGCTTTATGACTTTCAGTGCAGCTGGCTCTGGGGACATGTACAATCCATTGCCAGCTACAGCACGAACCACTGCGACAACTGGATGGGGTGCAAGTACGCAACGACTGTGAGTATCTCACTCAGCAGTCAAATCTCTGGGGGCACCAGTACAGGAGAGACATGGAGCTGTTGGAGAGAGTCCAGAGGAGGGCCACGAAGCTGATCGGAGGGATGGAGCACCTCTCCTATGAGGACAGGCTGAGAGAGTTGGGATTGTTCAGCCTGGAGAAAAGAAGGCTCCGGGGAGATCTAATTGTGGCTTACCAGTACCTGAAGGGGCCTACAGGAAAGATGGTGAGGGATGGTTTATCAGGGAGTGTAGTGATAGGACAAGGGGTAATGGGTTTAAGCTGAAGGAGGGTCGATTTAGGTTAGATGTTAGAAAGAAATTCTTTACTGTTAGAGTGGTGAGGTACTGGAACAGGTTGCCCAGAGAGGTTGTGGATGCCCCATCCTTGGAAGTGTTTAAGATCAGGTTGGATGGGGCTTTGGGCAACATGGTCTAGTGGAGGGTGTCCCTGTCCGCAGCAGGGGGGGTTGGAACTAGATGATTTTTAAGGTCCCTTCCAACCCAAACCATTCTATGATTCTATGATCTTTAAGCAGCTATTTCCAACACACTCATTTGACCACCTTGGCCTGTCATTTAAGCAGACAATTTCATTTCAGAACCACTCTATGCTGTATTTCTTTGCACTTTTCTTCCTGTCCAGTCATTCAGCGGGTAACTAACAGTGGCGTTTCCAACAGAGAACTGCGACCAACACACTTCACCCCTGAAGTACTCCCTGGTGATTGCACATAGAGGTTAAATTTTATTGCCACGCTCATGTCCAAGGGACTGTTGGGAAGAGAACAGGAGCTGGACTCCTGGTCTAGGTTTTCTTCCAGACTTATCAGTCCCCCATTTATTTCATCACACCACACGATTAGTAACCCTCTGGAAATAACCTTTAGCAGAAAGCTCTGTTACCGAAATAAAGAAATGCCATAGTTTCTCTGAAACCGTATCCTTCTGCTGAAACTAATTATGAGAAAGCTGTTGCTTAATGAAAGTTTGCTTTAATATGACTTATGCTATTCATAAGTTTGCTTTGGACAGCATCCAGGTTTTTTAAATTAAATATTAGTCTGTTAGCCTATCAAACAAACCTAAGCACGTCAAGTTAGTATTTTAATAGTGTTTTTTCTTCTCCTCCCAGCCTAGGTTTGGCTTCCTAATTGACTTTCTGCTTTAAAGTCAGTAAACTCAAAAGTCTGAGGAGAAGATGTCACACTGTAATGGTTTAGGAGTGCACGCTTTGTCTGGGTGATTGATGGATCAAATGTGTGCTGAGGAATGCTGCAATGTTTCTTTCATCATTTTTGCTTCTCACGGGGCTGAGAACTGGACTATCTCTAAACCTCTTTGCTGCTAGCAACAATAATCAAATTATCTCATTCATTATAAATGTAAAATCCATCTTACTGTCCTGAAGGGATGTTATTGAACTGACATTACTATGTGAGCACCGACAAAGGTATACGTGCAAATTTATCACCTAGGATCTGTTGAATATACACGCCAGGCGTGCTGGCCTCTCTCTGGCTCATTACACTCCTTTCTGGTTATTGCCAGCCCCATCCTGTTTGGCGAATGAGATATGGAAGAGCTGCACAGACACAGCAGTGACAGGTCCTTCAAAAATGCAGGCCATAAGTGGGATAACATTCACAAATGAATGGTAAAGAAAGGCTGACGCGTTAATCGAGAGTTGCACATCTGACAAAAGGCACAAATGTAGATGGAGAGCACTTATTAAAGCAATATTTAATATTTTCAGAGTGCTTTTCAACTATAATTATTTACTTTCAGTGCTGCCTAATCAAGTAAAGGACTGCAACGTTTCTGATCTCAAGATGAGGGCTGAAAGGTAGAAAAGGTTTTAAAATTGTATGTATGCTCTCCAAAGTGACTAATATAGGCTACGCATATATTCATGCACCTATATCAAATTTGCTAGTGCAAGAACAGTATTTCTGACTGCAGGCCCTGCCAGTGGGATGTGAAAGTCAGGCAGGTTCTCTAAAGCGCTGACATAGCATTTATTAAAGGTTTTACATATAAAGCTTAGTTAACAAATCCGCTGACGATGCATGAGCTGGAATAGAAGCCTGATCCTTCTCCAGAGCAGGGAGGCTCTCCCAGATTAAAGGCAAGCAGAAAAGGCATTGAAACTCACTGAGGTCAGGTAAGCTGGCACAAATACACACACCATTAAGGACAAATCTGCCCAGTGGGTCCCAGAAAGAGAGGACTGCAAGAAATCCCTTGGAATGCAGAGTCCAACACACCTGAGTGTAAGCAATCAGAGGAAGAATGGAGCAGGAGGGATCAAGAGCACTGCCAATACCCTCGGGCCCTGAAATAGTAGAAGATTTGTTAAATCCCAGGGAGTGGCTCCGGCTGTATTCGGCAAAGGAGGATAAAGCAAAGCCCCTGTGGTGCTGGCAGTCTGGAGGGGGTGGTAGTGTCCTTCCTCTCCTCAGATCTGGGGAGCACAACTTGAGCTGACAAGCCAGGCTGGACAGCGGGGTAGCCCAAACACATTCATGCTCTCACAAGGAGCTGCTGGTGCCTGCCCACCACTGAGGCACAGGGGGTTTCATCAGGACTCAATTTGCGCTTCGGTCGCTGCACAAAAGTGTCTGTTACTGATGTTGGTTGGGCATTTGTCCTCGCTCCTCATTCCCACAGCTCCTTCAAAGTCCCCTGTGAGCCTAAAGGGGGATGATGGGTGCTTTAGCCTATAAAAACCTTCCTGTCCTGCCTCAAATGAGCATGGTTTTATTGCAGTGGCTATGTCTCTTGTTCATTTGTTTGCATATCACCCATGACAATAAAAGAAGGAAAAGGTGCTGTGTTATATACAGTCTTGTGCTTCATCTGACTGCATTACATACCAGTGGTGAGGTGGACTCAGAGGACCCAGCTGTGATTTTTCCTCTGCTCTTCCCACTTGTAACTTGTACATCATCACATTTTAGACATACCTCTGAGACTGGTCATTTATCTAGAAATCATTATCGCCATAAAGACAAATCAGGAACACCGACTACCCCTCTCCCCCTTGCTCTATAGAGAGGCAGAGAAAATGAAGCAGTGGTAACACAAGTATTGCCTGAATAGGTAGGTACATGCTTCTACTTTTGCCTTAGTAAAGAATCAAGACCAGGGCCACCCAAAAGAACAGTCTCCCCTCTCATTTTTGGGGAGGGGACATCATTCACATCTGTGTCCACACTGCAGCGCTAATGACCTCTTACAGGACAACCTGCAAGTACAGCAGAGATTCAGTCACATCCAAGGAGAGCTTTGCTGGCTCGTCCTAGCCAGGGCCATTTGCAGGACAGTCCTGCTTTCCTTTGTTCTCCATGTCTTTTATTCAAACCTTCCTGGTGTTGCCTCCCTTCCTCCTCCCATGCTCTGGCAAGGATGCTGAATGCTGATCAGACAATACTTGATCCATCTTCAAGCACTTATTTTCGGGCAATTAACTTGGCATCATAGAAGCACTTAAGAAACCTGGCTTTCCGGAGTGGGAGACAACTGACTAAAAAGCTAAGCAAGGTAGTAAATTATTGTCAAATGACTAAAAAAGAACAGGAAGGGGAGAAAAAAATAAAAAGAAACTAACACTTTGATAGAAGACATTTGCTGCTGTCAGACCAAATCTGAGATGTGACAAAAAAAATCCAATCTAACAGTTTGAGCAACCATTAGCGTGAGTCCAACATTGGACACTATCAATTGTGTCTATAACAATTATGCTTTGCCATTCAAGGGTGGATGCTTTCTTTTCTGACATCTCCTGATTGTATGTCACCGATTTATCCTTGGTATAATTAGCCAAAGCAAACCATCTATCTATTTAGATAGCGCACATTACTCTAATGTGCAAAAGCTTACCGATCACCAGTGGTCTTTCACCGCTAACTTTTGCTGCTCTAATATGTCTTTTCTACTTCCAGAGGCAATAATTTACACATTATCAAGACTGTACTTATTTACTGGGTCTTAAATTCAAATCAGGGGAGCAGAACCAGAAGCAAATAATTCCATTTTCCATAAACCAGAAATTCTCGAGTCTTCCTTGCGGTGTTATTTTCCTGTCCCCAAAATGACACTTAGAAGATGCATTTGCCTTTCATCCCCTAGATGCCAACATCAGGGCTGTCAGTGGTACCCTGGAACGGGGCATAAGAAAAGCCAGTCTGGTACTGCCCAAGCAGTCCCTCTCTGCTGGGCACCTGGGTCTTCCCTCCCATTCCCTACTTGGTTTTGGCAACATTTGGGATTTTTTGGAGATCAGGAGCACGTTGATTTTGCAGGCGCAACTTCAGAACTGTCGTGGCTTAACCCAGCAGACAGCTAAAACAACCACACAGCCAGTGGGATGGGGAAGAGAATTGAAAAGCAAAACTCATGGATTGAGATAAAGACAGTTTAATAGGACAGAAGAGGAAGAGGAAGATGATGATAATAACAATAATAGAATATACAAAATAAGGGATGCATAGCACAATTTCTCACCACCCAAAGCCAATGCTCAGCTAGTTCCCGAGCTGACCTGCCTCCTGTCCAACCCCCCAGTTATATACAGAGCATGACATCATATGATATGGAATATACCTTTGGCCAGTTTGGGTCAGCTGTCCTCACTGTGTCCTCTCCCAGCTTCTGGGGCACCCCTACCTTCTTGTTGGCAGGGCAGTATGAGAAGCTGAAAAGTCTTTGAATGCTTGGCAACAACTAAAACATCAGTGTGTTATCAACATTATTCTCATCCTAAATCCAAAACGCAGCACTATACCAGCTGCTAGGTAGAAAATTAACTCTATCCCTGCTGAAACCGGGATAAGATCTAAAGTGAATAAATAAATATCACTCTTTCCATCCACGTTTTTCAGTGGATCTCACTGCATACCCTACAGCCACAAGAAACCTACAGACATCTGCATAATAAATTGTGCTTTAAGGAAAAAAAAAAGTTAAAGTTCTTCAACTTGCAATTTATCCTACTGGCCATTCCAGCTATGTTCTCACCTTATATGTATACTGCTGCTGTCAGTGAGTAATGTCCTGGAGCTGGAGCTCCAGTACAGCGCTTTGCAGGCACAGGTACCAGGGCTGCTTTCAGAAACAAAGAGGAAGAAGGTAGAGACAAACAGAGAGGGAAGGAAATTCCCTTATTCCCCATGTTTTCAAAACCTGAAAATAAAAAATGTTTCCTTTTGCCTCAATGAATTGACGTAATGATGTAAAAACAACATATGAAAGTCCATAAGGTGCATACGGAAAAAACAGACCTGCCATCCTCCTATCCATCGACTTACATAAAGAAGCAGGGATCTCAAACACCCAGTAAGCTTAATGTTGTAATTTATGACTTATTCCTATTCGGTGTTATAAATCAAGCCCTTCACGTTCTAATACTTTATATAAATACATCAGAGCCCTTGCACAATAGCATCCTACTTGCATACATTTGCATTATTCCCTCAAAATAAATGTATATTGAAAAAAAATTTATTCCATGAAACACTCCATGCAATCCTCTTAGAAGAGGAGTTTAAAGGAACAAAACATAAAATAAAGGCAGGCAATATCCTGAAGCGGAAATACCTTTAAGGTCCAAGTGGGGCATACAGCAGTTCCAGGGCACAGGGGCAAACTTGAAGCCACAACCCTCTACATATTATAATGTACAACAAACCAAGAGTCAGGGTATGTAAGAGATGGAGCCCGAGACAAACAGCCCTGCTTTCCAACCTGGTTGTTTTCTTTCTACAAATAAACACTCTACTACTACCTGGTATGAGCTGGTATTGCTCCAGAGATACAACAGGGACAAATTCTGAAAAAGTACCTGGCTTGTTGTTTTTGCCAAGCAATTAATTTTTAGGGGTAAACATGGACACTTACATCACGGCTGAATTATCAGTTGCACACTAAGCAACTGAAGAGTGTTCAGGAAGAATTATTATGCCCTTCATTTCCCTCTCCCACCTCCAGCCCCATCATCACACCTGTGTGCACTGGGCTTCAAGGGCATCAAGCCATGACATGGATCATTGCAAGCTGCCCCAGTCCTGCTTCCCAGGAGATCTAACACAACAGTTCTGCTGCTGTGAAACCCTTTGTGATTACAGCACGATGGTGAGGGTTTATCCATCAATCTTCAATGCTGGAAAATAAAAATGACATGCTCTCCTGGACTTCTTTCACACTCTTGGGCATGTTCTCATTCTTTCATTTAACTGAGAACATCACACACTTCAGCCACAATAGCATCAAGGGAAACAAAAAGCTACTTTCAAACATGTATTACCTCTTCATTCAAACAGCCATCCTAGGCTAGACCAGAGATCTAGACATGCTATTATCTTCAGACATCACCTACAGTGGATGCCTAGCCCAGAGCATTAGGACTAGACAACCATTTAGCCGTAGCCCTCCGCACACTCTCCCAGAGCCGAGCAATCAAGGGACCTAAAATTAAGCAACACACAGTTCTCCACACAGGTCCTTCCAAAACTAATGGTTTTCATTAGCACTAATCCAGCTGCAAAAATATTTGTCAATGCTTCATTAATGCCAAATGAGCCCTGCAAGCATGTAGGTTTTGTTAAGAGATCCTGAGATACTTGAAAGGTAGGGTGGGCTTTTTCCTCTCCTGTTTTGGTTTCCTTGGCTCTTCCGTCCTCCCCTTAAGTTCAAAAGCTGGTAGCAATTTACAACAATTTATAATTTAGAAGGTATGCGTGTACATATGTGCCTGTGCACGCACACAAGCCAGAAAAGTCAGTGAGTCTCTTTTAGGGAAAGAATCCCACCGCAAGAGTCTGGGCTCAGTCTTCAACGGTCAAAATGGGGTGTTTGCCGGCTAATCCTAATGAAAGCTTCAGGCAAAAGATTTCATCCAGGCAGATGTTTCTCCAGAAAGAACACAGCAACCATTATATACCAGAACAGCCTCAAGTTTGGAAATGCTTAAACCTCCCTGCCCTGGAGTTCCAGGCAGCACGTGCCTATAGACTAGAGCTCCTCCGTGCACCAACTCTACCTTGCCATTGCCCCAAACGGGGAAAGCACGGAATTTTGGGCCTGTTCTTTAGCACTCAGGGACTTAACTACAAGCACCATTCAGGAAAGCGTCACAAATTTACCTTGTGATATTTATGCCATTCGGGGATATATTCACCCACCAAACTCCCCTACCTACATGAGCCAAAAAGGACAGACCTCTCAACTTCTTATCATGGGTTTGCCATAGGGCTAAGCAAGCAAATACTTCTTTAATGCCTTTCTTCAAGTCCAATGGACCATACTAAGCCACGCTTTTCTCTCACCTCCACTCACGCCTACACCATGAGGCTGGACACACCAACAGCACGGTCTGTGCTTACATATGTGACATTCAAACATGTTTCGACATGCACCTTCAGCCCATTCATTCGGGGTTTCTATCTGCTCAAAGACATGCATTTTGCCAAGGACCAGGCTTAAGTCACCCAATCTACAGGAGGAAAGACTGATGAGAACAAATAAATCTTTGCTGGGGAAACCAAATGAAATGGAGCAGAGAAGATGGCATTTGCACATGGACATAAACCCACGGAGCCTCAGAGCAAGATTGAAAACACCACTTCCCTTCACCACAGGCTTTGTAGTCCTCATGAGCCTGAGAACAATGGATTTCAGCATGTTAAGACCCTAACAGAATACTGAAAGAAACAGCATGCCATGTGTGGTTATATGATCTTCTGGTTTACCAGAGGATTTTGCAAACTCCCCCAACCCTTTCATGGCAGATCATGAAGATTATAATGGCCATCCACACTCTGCCAGGGATTTTCAGGTCTCTCGATCTGCCAAGACAGACTTGCGGGCTTTACAAGTACTGCCGACTGGCCTGCCTACCTTTTAAATTTCATGAGCCCTGAAATGAACAACTAACTCACGGAGATTATAAAACATATCATTTTGCTAGAGCAGTTTGTTGGCTCAATAAAACCTGAAACAAAGGGCTCGCAGAGTATTTTAATTTCCACTGGAGGTGTCGCCTGCAGAGTTTACAAGGTGCATCGACAAACTCAGACCCAGACACATTTTGTAGTCTCAGATTTGCACAGGTTAGGAGTGCACCATAACCAGCGCAGAGTTTATAGTCTGCAAAACTTAAAACATCAGCAGAGAAAAAAAAAAAAGAAAAATTATTAAGTTTGTATATTCCTTCTGTAATGCCAGGGGACCTCAAACTCACCAAAGTACATACTGAGATGATACACAGCCAAAAGATAAGGCCTTTGTCTCCTCTTTAGATGCTGATGCAAAAAGGGAAAAACCTGCAACCAGCACTTCGCAAACTCTGATCCCCAACCCCTAAAAGTAGTTTCCATGTACTCTTGCTCATTGAGAAAAACAGCAGTAGACTGATACACACTTGAATAGACCTGGGTCCTTTGTGAATATTAAAAGACCCTTTACATAGTGAAGAACCTTTTCTGAAAATGCTTCAAACCCTCCACTGGAGCAGTGCTCCGCTTTTCCCAAGCTATTTCTTTGGTCAAGAGAGAAACAGGTCAAACCTCCAAAAGAAAGAGAGCCCTCTAATCCCCACCTCCTGCCTCCAGAAATTGCTGTAGAGAGGAAAAAAAAAGAAAAGAAAAAAAATAATTAAGTTTCAAATTGTTTTGTGGTTTTCCCGCAAAAGTTTTAATAGCTTTCTCCAGGTTGTCCACTCAGTATATAATATTCAGAGCTATCCAGATGAAATTCCAAAGAGTTCAGCAGTATTTCTAATTGCACCACTTAAAACGGTTCCCTGTTGAGGGCCCATGCCAAAAGTAGGTTAGAGGCTTTCGTATCATGGATATTTCAACGGGTAGATAGAGATTTAGATATAAAAAGGCAAAGCAAGGCAGCACACAGCATTTTTATATACTGTGGCTAGTTAGTGTCTAAATAAACACCTGGGTGCAATATAAGACTTTGTTTTTAATATCCTCACTGTCATGCTTCTCAGAAGTTTTCAAAATATCGCTTATTATACATCTTCGCAGAACAGGCAGACTGGGGTTATTCACATCTTTGTAAACATGCACATTTTAACAGACCATGAGTCTACATAGCTCAGAGGTGTCAAATGAAGAAAGAAATAGACTGCCTCCTAATGAAGTTCAAATAAGGAAAGCATTTAATTATGCAAACTTCTCCAATGCTTTGGACACTGCTTTTAAAGGAGAGAAAGCATCATAACTCAAAGGTATTTAATCTAATGAAAACCTACAATTGTTCAGGCTGTTTCCAATATATTCAAATAAAAGAAGATGGGTTGAGATTTTTCCCTTGAAGAAGAACACTCAGGAAATTACATCCCATCCAGCCCTTCCCCCTCATCTTTTTGTCAGCAAATCCTATAAACCCACAAAATGCCAGGAATTAAATGCTAAGGTTGGCAATCTGTCATTGACATATGTTCCTGCCTTTTTTTTTTTCCCCACCAAGTCCTAAGATAAGGCTGCAATTTCAGCCTTAGCATGGAATTTCATAGCACCAATTAATATTTGGAGGCTTTCATTCTCCCTCTTCCCCATCCCTAATCAATGTGATTTACTTTGCTATCCCACTAGCCAATTTTTCAGGAGTCTTTGGGGAAAAAATGACCCAACTTGCAGGAACTTGAAGGCAGTCTGTACACGTAACAGCATGCTCTGAAGCAACGCCATCAGCTTCCAGCATGACACCGGACAGCCCCATGATATGCTGCCGCAACAGAATAGTTTCTTCCCCTTGGGAAACCCTCAGCGCAAGCTGTCCAAACATTATTTACGGTTTCAAGTGTTGCTTTATTTATGGCTGAAATTCTCCCTGTTCAGAAGAGAGAGTGACTGAGTTATTATTAGGAATGTTCCTGGGGAATGGGGGAAAGGGGGAAATGAGATCATTCATAACTCCAGAAACATTTACAGCTTTTATGCAAAATTTAAAATTGGAACATTATAAAAAAAAAAACCCAAACCCAACCCAAACAACCTTAAGCTGGTAGCTTGCCAAGCTACAGGTGGGTTTTGTAAGGAGGGAGAGGATTCCAGCTTGCTTGTTTGGAGAAGAGAGAAAAGCATGACTTCTGGGAAGATTAAATACTTGAGGTAGATATATTTACGCAATATGTGGGAAGTGTGAACAGATGCTACCTAGGAGGCCTCTCTTATGACAGCATCTCCAGAACACAGGAGGGTTTTTTGTTTGCATTTTGTTTGTGTGGTGGGGTGGCTTTTTTGCAAGCAACAAAAGTAATTTTTAGAAAGTGTTTTGCAATAGGAAATACTGGCTTTTAAGGCCTTCCGAATGCATCTATTAATAACTTCTTTGGTAATTAACAGAAATAATTATTGTAGTCTTCTTACCTGTAGATTTCCAATACAGACTGACTCAGTTTTAATATTGAAACTTAAAACCGTCAGGTCCTGTTTGCAGTAAATACAATTGCTCCCACTGACATCTCTCCTGGTTACAGGTGCTCCCCACAGCTACAAACTCAGTCCTGACCCCGACCTTCCCAAAATGCTGGCCTGCAATTTTGCTTACAGCACAGGTTTTCAAATCAATGGTATGGAGATCATTTCTTGCAAAGATACCCTAGGATAAGAAAGGCATGACGAGGCTTGTACAAGGCCAGACGGGCAAAGAAATCAATGGGAGAATTAGGAAGAGCAAACAGGATGCATGCCACCAGAACTTCTTGTGTTTAGTTCATTATAAAGCAGGGCGTGTGACAGTAATGACAAAGAAATGATATCATAATTTGTTTGGTTACAGCTACAGGCATCATCATTTTGTGAAGAGTTGGCAGCTCCCAAATAGTTGACTTCCAGAGAGTTCAGTTAAATATAACCCTCTCTGCCTGAGCCAGGAATAAAATCCATTCCATTTAATGTAATTTCAGCTAAATCTGAAGAGTTAACAGACAAAGAGCTACATATTGATTATGTCACTTCCATTCTGATGAAAAGAACTTCAAAGTAGCACCCAGAATCCAGTATTTTCCTTGATTCAGTTCAGCTACCAAAGGTTTTCTGTTTATTTTTAAGTAGCATACTCACAGGTATCCCTTCTAGGTTCCATGTTGTCCCGGACATTTATCAGCCCATACAACAAATACACAAATACAACTATATCCCCATGCGCACAAACACTCATTCCTCCATGTATGCTCCCCTTTCATATCCTTAGGGTAGAAAAAATATAAAGGAGACTGAACGTGTTTCAGTGGCTCAAACCAGCAAGGAAATTGGGCATGCTCTATTGTGTTCAGGCTGTTGGCTAGACAAGAGTTACTCAAGGCTGCTAACGGGAACACAGTCATTCATGCTGCTTTGTAAAAAAATAGAGAAATAAAAAAAGTGTGATATGAACATACATGAATACCATATACACCAGAGAAAACGCCTGGTTAGATAACCTCTTCTACTTCTAATGCTTCATAGTGATTTAGCTCTCTACCCTGAGGGCTTGTACATAGATAGGCAGGCAGTTTTAATACTTTCCCCTAGCTCATTAAAAATATCAATCAGGGGAGCTCTCTTCTGACATTGAGTGAGCATCATCCACATAAAAATAATAAGAAGTACTTCCCACCGAGGTCCACGTGGCATCTGTTCTTGTGCGTGGCCAAGGCAAATGCTCATTCGTCATAACTAACTCTTAATATTGGAAAGATAATTTCTTCCAACTTATGTCACTGCAGAAAAACTAAGAGAGAAAAAAATACCCCAGGATGGTCATAAATCAGACTGTTTTACTTGCTGCAGTCATATCTTTAACTGATCTTTATCCAAAAAAATAATCAGAAGTAACATACTGTTCTTCTGGATACCCGTAAGCTCACTATGGGTATCATAGTCATACGGGTATAAGGCTGAGCTATGGAGAGGAAAAAAGAAAAAAAGAAAAACTGAGAAAAAAAAATACAGCAAATTCACAACTGAGATCCATGGCTTAACTTCGCAGCTGTAGTAGCAGTTTTTGATAGGTGAAATTTTCTTGTACTTGATATGGTTCCTTAGTACTCTAAAAAGTAAAAGAAAAATCAAACAAACCTTTTATTAGGTTCATGAAAACAGCTAAGGGTAAGGGCTCATAAATATACTCCTGCCCACCTCTTTCATCAGACTGTCAACCATGAGATGCCCTGAATGTTTGCTCACTGTTTGCCCTGTCAGTGGTTTTCAGCTCCACCAAATTCAGACCAAGAACCATGCTCATGACAAAATAATATAACTATGAAAAAACAATCTAGCAATTCCCATTGCTGTCCCATAGGACTGTGACAGTACCTAGACAGCTGCAGATGAGAAAGCCAATGATCCCACCTCTGTACAAAGATGAACAACCCTCTCCCTGAAGAGGGCTTAGGCTCAAGAGATGGATAAAACCTCCTTTAGTTTTGATGCTGCCCTCTGCAGTGCCTGATCATCTTCCAAACACAAAAGGAGAAAGCAAGTCTGGTAACATTTATTACCTTTTTAATCCAGTTTCAGAATCAAAAGAAATCATCAAAAACATAACTCTTCACAATCACTTTTGCCAGGCACACTAGGAAAGCACTATTTCACCTCCTGCAAGGAGATGCAGAATTTCTAATGCAAACTTTAGTAGCATATTCTAAATTTTTCAGATTTTCAAGTTTTCTCCCTACAGAAACATATTTGCTCCAACAACAGTATGAAGCTGATCTGCATTTTCTGCTTGCTTGGCTGTATTTTCTAGTCTTCCTGCCCACATTTAGAGAAGACAGCAGGATATCTGGAGTGGAGAAGCCCTGTGATGTCATCATTTTTGACTGCTTCATCAGTGCACAAGTAGAGCTGCTGAAATTGGTGGCATCTAGTTAACAAAAGAAGTCAAGATTTAGTGCCAAATTAGTCTGCAAACAGCTTAGCATGACTAACACTGGGCTCATGCATAATTCTTCTGTCTTGATGAGCCCCCCAAGCAGTCTTAATCTTTATATACCAAAAACTGTCAGGTGAGACACCACCAATACAAACTGAATGCGTAAATTCCACGCGGTTATGCTATAAGGAAAAATGAGCTGCAAGAAAAACAATGTATAAGGACATCATATGTTAGCCATTCAAAGTAGGTATGGAAACCCAGTAATTATGCGATTGCTAAAAAGGCTAATTTCAAGATGGACCTAATCACGAGCAAGAGCTTCACTGGGGCCAGACATCCCAGAATTAAGCCTGCCCCCACCACCCTCTCTCTTTCTTTGCACAGAAAAAAAAGGTAGGGTCTTATGTCTTGGGAGTATAAAAATAAAAGCACAGCCTTCTTCCACATCCAGCTTCCTCCTCCTCTGCTCTACATGGAAAGCTTCCCCTTCCATGGTCAACCACATCTCAGTTCAGAAATCAAGAAAGTTCAATACAACTTTTCCTTTGTTTCTTAACTTTTCTATGTATCAAGCTACGGACATGGAACAGCACCTATGTGCAGTTCCCAACTAAAATGCTTAACGTAACATCCAAATCTAGCCCAGCCAGAGTCCCAAGCAGAACTTTGGAAAAGCCAGTGGAGAAACTGTTAGGAGAAAAATCCCTCCTCCCTCTTTTTCACCCTGAGCCAACAAAACATGGCGGCACTACTTGTTACAGAAATAATCCTCAGTCCTGCACTTTAAGACATCAGTATTTTGGTCAAATTTTCTGCTCTCTGCTGTGCATACTCAGCTCCCTATAATGCAAGACCTCAGGGGTACGGCACAAGTCAAAGCTGAGAGTACAAATAGCAGGCCAAAAGCAATAAGTTATCAAACATCAAATCCAGCTTACTCTTTAACACTGTTTTTTTAAAAAATGTTCTGAAATCCACATGGCTTTTAACTTTGGTTTGGCACAAGGATAGCAGCCTAGTTTCTGGTCGCTTGAGCAATATGTTCCCAAGATCCAGGCTTGCTCCTAACATCACGTTGTCTCCGTTTCTCAGTTCACACAACTTCAACTCAACACACAGCTCCAGCCCTCGGCAAACAGATGCCAGAGGTTGGGGACTGATAGCTTCCATCCAGCCCTCATGTCCTCTTTGGGGAACTGCCACGAGGAAAGCTGAGTGGGTGTTAGGGAACGACACACCTGAGTTACTGTGACCACCATCTGGCTCATAACTCTGCACCACGCTTTTGCTCCTTACTGCTTTGATTTAAAAGGCTCCTATTTAGGAATCCTTAAAGAATTAAAAGCATGGGGAGGCGGGGGCAGGGAATGAAACACCATTTGTACGGTTTTAAAAACTAGTGTGTTTCCTCCATAATAATTTTCAGCCCTCATTAGACTTCAGTAGGACCAGATTTTAAAGACAAGCACAAGTTACTTATAATTCACTGGGAAAGCCCCTAAGAGAAATGATCTTAAAGATACCCATTAACTCAGATATAAAACATTAACCTGCTCTGCGTGGACAGACCAGAAGACATGAACTATAGGAGAGGGTCCATCGAGAAGGTGGCACAACAGCTACTGTTCAGGAAGATGAGGCAAGGAACATTGTAAGCTATAGACAACTGTACCAATGTCTGCCGTGTGCTGCGTTACATCTCCCCTGGCCTTTTAAGAGTAATTCTTTATCTGCTTAAAACAACTGATGGTTCACTTTGTGTATTAATATCACCACTCGTTAAAGATCCCACCTATGGCTATAAAACAGATTTTGTCCAGCCTCGGAAACTGAGTGGACCTGGCTTTGGCTACTGCTTGGATGGAAGAATAAACTGGGATCCTGAGCACCAAAGGCAAAAACCATTGTTGGTCAACTGATGTTTCCAACTGTGGAAAGGGTGGGCAGAGACTAACAGTGAGGTTTTAGCAGCAGCCAAAGACTGGATAAGACATGGTATTGCAAACACCATTAGTCTCCAGGTCCTTATAAAAGCGGTGTCACTCATTAAGTGACTGATGTCATTAGAGTTATGCCAGCAGCAAACCACCACAAAGACACAGGGTTGTAACCTTTGAGTTTTGTCTGTGCACCTCAGAGTTTCAGACCCTGCCACACTGTGAAGCTGCCGTTTGAGGGAGATAACGCTACAGTGCGTTAACGCTGAGCACCAGCTCAACCCCAAGCATGACTTCAGAGTCCCTAAGCCAGTTTCCTTTTAAATAAATCACACACAGACTCATGCTAAGTCACCTCCGTTTCAGAGCCTAAAACAAGATGACAATTTGCTTAATGTGTAAAAATTAAGCCACTCCGAAATTAATTATAAACATTTGCTTGCCTTAGCTGAAATTTATTTGGCACAACAGTCAAGAGTCAGATTAAAACTCCAGCCTGTCCAGCTCATTTCTCTGACTTAAGAAGTTAATACCTTGTCGTTTTACAGGTGACACGCTCACCTCATTCTACTTTGCATAACATTAACTGCTGATGTTTTTCAGTGCCTTGATTGGGAACAAAATGACCTACATACATGCTTGCTCGTGTACAGCACCATGCAGAAACCAAATCCAAGCATCTTCATATAGAAAAAGTGTGCAAAGATGGGTAAGACTTTTCTTATTTTAATATATAGATGCATGTATGAATATGCACACACATACATAGAGAGTAGTTTGCTGGCAGAGTGGTTTATTTTATTTTTGGCAAACACTTAGCCCGCCCTCTTGTATACCAGGAACATAAGTTAAAAAATGTTCTTGGAGCTTCCTCTTAGAGAAATAAGAGGAAATTTCACTCCTGTATTCCACTATGTTTCTCCAAATGGGGTTACTTTATAGGCTTGTAAGTCTACAAAACTAGGGAACTTTGTTTTTCCTTTCTGCCTCGGTAGAGTCCCTGTCAAATAAGGATAACTCTTCTTTTCTCCTACCTTTTGTCCATCTTGTCTACCTAGAGCTGTATGTTTTTCAGGATCAAAATAGTGTTTATAACCAAAATCAAAAAGGGCTCTCACCTTCACCCTGACAAAGAAACTGTACTCTCACAAAGAATAGCTACTCTGCTTGGATTTTGAACTATGGGTACAACTTTCATAAAAATTTAGAAAGAATTAAAATATTTCAGTAAACTGCATGATGGGTTTGGGGAGTAGAAAGGGAGGACTTGTCTACACTGGAAAATAACGTGTTAGAACATGACACTTGAACAGTGCCATTAACAGCTGGGATCAGCTTTTCACATGGTAACATCTGGCACTGCTCCTATAATTTTTTTCCATGATACTTGCACCAGACACAGACCTCCTTCTTAGTCCATAAGGGAACAGCTGGCTGAAATCACAAGTGCCCTCTAAGGGTACAATATTTTGGGACAGTTCAAACAAGACTAACCCACACATATTCCCCTAGAAAAAAAAAAAAAAAAAAAGAAATAATTTCCAAATGCTTTTCCAGACCTAAAGTTTAGCCAAGCTAAACCAACAATAGCAGAAGAAGAATTTGTACTGTGCCTGCAGGAGCATTGGGTCTTCAAAAAAGAAGTGCTACAGAAAAACAACCAAGCCAACACAGGGTTTACAGTCAGTGGCTTTATATATAGAGTATGCAGCGTGGCACCACCTCAAGAGTGCTCCATCCTGCCAAGTGTTGACTTTAGATATAGTATTTCTGGCTGTTTGCAATCCATAACCATGTGTATCCCATCCTACCTCCTTCCCAACACATCTCAAGTTGAAGATAGAGTATGGGGAAAAAAAAAGGCATAGTCACCACCTTTGCAATTGTTAAATTAGACAAAATGTTGTTCAAATGCTGTTCTGTGAGAAGTTGTTGAAGGCAAAAGAAAATAGCACTGTTTCTTGTTTGTGTTTTTTTTTTCTCAGAAATGTTCCTCAAATAAACTAGATAAGGAACTTCTATGCAAGAAGTTTAGCTGGAAAAAGTGTTGCCAGTATTTCTTATTTTCGAGAACATGTTTATGCACTCCTTGCAGAGGTCATGACATGAGACTTCAGCCTGAGGGCCAAAAAAAAGGTCAGGGAAGGTCTGACGTGTGCTGTTCACAGAGAGCTACAGGATTTCCCCCCTCCTCCATCGAAACCCTGCCCTACATTTCCCATGCTTTGTGAGTCAAAACCACTTTCTCCAGGCAATGGAAAAAAATTCACCCAAAGCAAGGAAAGCCCTGCTATGTGCAGAAGACCCACCACCACTGTGGATGCTTGGGTTACTTAAGATGGGCATGTTTTCTTTTCCCTGTGGCAAAATTGTTTAAATGCGTATGGAATGGTAGATTGATAGTCACAGAAAAAAAAAATATTATTCCTTTTTCTTTCCGTGCACTAACTTACAAGTCATAAAAAATAATCAATTCAGACTTATGTCCTGATAAACAAAACCGAAACAGAGCGCAGCATAATTTCTCCTCTTTTGCTGCTGTCTACCTCAGCTTTCTTAATTCATGCCATATTTAATCTACGTGTAGGAAGTCCACATTTGTTTCTAATAAGAGAAGGAAAGTAATGAGATGTCAAGGAACAGTTTCCTTAGGCCAGAGACTTCAAAGGTGAGTCTGGCAGCTTGTCCCGCATTTATCGTTTGCGTCAAGCTTAAGATTTTCTAAAGAGCAACTGCCCATTTAAAATAATTATAAGCTGCAACTTAAACCTGAACTGCACATGAATGTATGATAAAACACTTACACCATCGTCCAAATTTTGGCATCAGCCCTATATCAGAGAACACGTAGCTCCAGATGCTGGATTAAAACAATAAGTACAAGCTGAAAATGAGCGTATAATTCTTTCAGCTAATGCAGAAGGGTCATGCTGCTTAATGCAATAGCAATGTTAAATGAAAGTATGGACTACATTATCTCAACATATGAGCTGCAACAACAGCTACTTCTGGTGTGTCTATCAGCTATATCTATCCTGGAGCAAGAGCCCCCAGTAAAAAAGTAATTCCACTGACAGATTATTTTTTCCCCTGACTGTTCTTTTAGTCAATCTTCTGAATTATAGCAGAGTTGGGGGAAAAAAGGGAATATATGAGGAAAAAGAAAAGACACCCCGCTTATTGCTTATCCTGCAGAAATGTACTGCTCATTTAGGACTGAGTCTTGCTGCTCCTGAAGCCAGTGCAAAGGCTCGGCCAGGAAGTGGAAGCCCTTAAAACAAGGGCCATAACAGAAGATAATAAGCATTAGGATCCAGGTTCAATAATAAAAATAAAAATGAAAAGGTGCTACCTCTGCATCGGTAAGCACAACACAAAAAATGTGCAAGGTCTACAACGTGCAAACATTGAGGTAGACAAAACTATTAAATAGGCAGCCAATTTGTGTATCGCAGGCACCATTGCTAAACACAGAGTGTACCTTCTAATTGATACCATTTTTTTAATGTGTGTGTCTGTGTGCATGTATTTATAAACACACACACACTTTATTGTTTATCATCTTTCAGCACACACTCTGAGTCAGCAGATAGAGGGAAATATGTTTGAGCGGTGTTTAAAATGACACCCTTTACAAATGAAACCATCTAAATCCGGTGTTAGAGAATTAATGAGCTTCTCATGTAAATCACGCATAATTTACAGTGGAATTTGTCCTTGTGCCAACAACCACTTGTGCTGCATAATAATGAAGGCAGGGCTTCAGAGACATGAAGCTATCCACAGCCTATTTGTGTCCTGCCTCTGCTTTCTCCCAAGTAAACAATCCACTGTAAACCCTTTCAGAGAGCAGGAAGTAAAACAGTCTTCCTCTCCCGTTTCTCCTTTCCACCTCTGGCTGAGGAACATTACAATCACCACCCAGGGACACTCATTTTAAGAGCTATAGATTCCCATTTAGGAGCATTTTAAGTTTGGACACAGCCCAGTTTTGGGTTCCTCACATGAGACGAACATTAAGCCTTTGTTAGACCACTGAAGGCATTACCTGTGTTTTAGGCAAAAGGAGGGGCAGTGACAGCATCAAGGAAGGGAAGAGAGCAGAGAGGACCCCAGCACACCAGCCAGGCATGCATGAGGGATGCAGCTGATGGGCATGGACTCAGGGCCATATTGCAACCACATCAGTTTTGTTTGACTCAAACCCCATTTGTTGAGGAAGAAAGCCTGAAAGACCTCACAAACAAAGCCCTGAAAAAGTACATTTCTCTTTTTGCTGATTTGTATTAGCAATTGCAAAGCCACTGCCTCACATACCACCACCCTCACTGTCATCAGCCAGGAGCACCCCAACAAGCCGCTGCAAAGCCCTCCAACATCCAACCTCGCAGGCTTCTGGCAGGAGAAGAGCTAGAAACATCCTGGGAACCATAACGCCTCCTTCCAGGGGAACAAGGCAGGGCTGGGAGCCCAAATTCGGCACACATGGGCAGTGAAACCTCCCTGCTCTCTCCCTGCAACTGCACCACCAAAGCCAACCAACTTCTTGGTTCCTTTCCTTTTTGGGGGACCGGGGCCTGCATGTGCTGTGTGGGCTCAAGGGGTGCACGGAGACCCAGCAAGGCTCCCAGGATGCAGGAACAGCAGTGGGGGGTGTGCACGGAAACACTTAATTGTCCTTCCCTCCCAAAGACACAAATACAAACCTGCTTCTGTATCACCTCCACAGCCTCTTCTAAATGTATTTACAAGGGATCTCCTGCCTGTTTCTTTCTGTTATTACAAAGCATTAGTATTTCATGCCTGGGCAATACAAAAAGGCATTCACCTATCCCTTCCTACCACTCTGCTTAGCAGCCCCACAGAAGAGCTCATTAATAACCCCCACCTCACCCCCCCATGATGAAGGAAGCCTGTATTATAAAACCTGGAGGGATCACGCTGTTGCATTGTGCGAGGCCACGCAGGAAGAAGCAATAAAAAGAGGAGTTTGATTTTTTTAAACAAAGAACAGATTCTGCCTGGGCATGCTCATGGCTCCCAGTAGCAGCAGCCATCACTGCTGATGGAAATGGAAGAGCAGTACATGGAAGAATATTGCCATTAGCCCAAGTTAGGTATCTGGGGTGTCAGCAAGTCCAGTCCCAGCAGCTGTAAGAGCTTTTTCAGGTGCCGCATGTTTCTCCTGACTTGTGCTTTTTATGCTGAAGGTCCCATCCACAACTACTGGTTAGGACATTTATTATTACTGAACAAGGCAACTGGGTTTAGCAGCATCGTATCTGGATTTCTCCACCACTCTCCCTTCATTGCTAATGGCATCGCCCGCCCAGTCCAATCCAGTTGTCTTTACTCTTTTGAGACTTTCCTGCCTCCTTTTCTCCTTCCAAGCCTTCTTCTCTGCCATCCTGACTGGTTAATAACTTTTATTAGTACAGTCATTAAACATCCAGCTCTGAGACAAGACCAGGTGCCCAGAGAAGCCCAAAAAACTCACTGTACAGAGTGCAATGTATGTCCTAGGGACATTAAATGATAATGTACCCACAGCTTCAAGTGGAGCCAGGATATCACCTGAAGTCCCTGCTTCTCAGAATTAATTATTAAAAGAAATGAGAATTTCCTATTTCACTATCGGTTGAAACTCTCATGTTAAACAGACATGAAAGTATACCTCTTCTGCCACCTTCTTTTGTATTTCTTTGTTTTTCTCACAGAGTTGGCCTAGCAAAAACCTATGGGGCTTTTCAGTGGTGAACTCTACTCTTTGGGAATGAACACAGCATGATCTGTGCCTCATTTTGCACAGCAAATTCGGTATAAGCAGAAGCACAGGTGAAATTTCACTGCCGTTGGGCTGAAGAGCATCAGCATCAAAGCTGATGCCAAGTCCTCTCAGAAATCCTACAGCCTGTCCCAGCTGAGCAGCCGCTGAACAAACTTCTTCCAGCCACCACCAAGATCTGGGATTTTCCTCCAGTTACGTGATTTTATAAAGGTATCTTGCAGGCTGGAAGCAAAACGTTCAGCAGCCCTCCCAGGGCGTGAGGCGAGTCCTGCACTCATCTGAAATACTCATTAAATAAAATTATAGAAATAATGGCCTCTTTGCCTGTGGGTGGTCAGGAAATAATGAGTTAAAGCTCTAAGCAGCCCTGACTTCTCGTCAGCTTATCTCAGTGGTCATTAATTGGTCATTACTGGTAGAGATAGAGGCCCCTAATGCTTCCCTATAACACAGCACTGGCCACACACCTCCACATTGTCCTACCCTTATGAGGGATTCATGGCAGACAATAAAAGTGTAATCTCATGCCATATATTCACAGACATCACCCCATAAAATAAAATCAAAAAGGAAGCGAATCCCTGTGAAATGACATCCCATGAACAGAGCTGGTAAAGGGGGAGCAAGCATCTCTCCCTCCTTCACTTTGCAGCCTTTCTTCACGACTCGTCCACTCTTCGTTACACATAAGTAAAATTAATTTCCGCTCTTGTATTCCTCCTAATGAAGCTTCTCAGTGCAGCCCAGAATTACAAACATTTACATAATGACTTAATTTTTAGAATCAATTAGGAATTTTTAAGAAGTCTCTCCACTGCCAAAGCTCTGCACCAAGCCAGGTGCTTTGCACCCCTCCCTTGCAACTGCAAGCAAGCTTCCTTCGAATTGCAGAAGGCAGGCAATGCTCCTTTGGCTTTAGAACCCACCAAATTACAAATGTCATGACTGCATAAAAAAATTAATTACCTTGAAGGTTCAGCAGAAGTTCCACTTTGTTTAAATTAAATGAGGGAAAAACAATCAAAAAAACCACAAACAAACCCACCAACCAACTAGCCCACCCCACAGCAACAGTTAAATTTTTTTAAAACAAAAAGCAATTCTTCTCCAGCTCCCCCAGATTTTGCAGTGTAACCTTTGTTTGCATGTTTCCTAAGGAAGTGAGAGCAATGTAACCACCCTTTTTTTTTGGTTTTGCTTATTTGTCTTCCTTCCCCGCCCTGTACCTCTGAACCCACTGGTTGCTTTCAATCACATTTGAAAGATGGGTAGAAAGATAAATTGAATTTTTCATTATTTGTCAACACTGGCAGCTGGACAGAGGAAGAGATGCCAATCAGCCTGCTGCCTAGGGAAAGGCAGGTAAAATCCAGCTGTTAAACGCAACTTGAAAGTGGATAGGTGACTAATTAGTATACACAAGCAAAAAAAAGAAAAGCTAATGTTTCACTCAAAAATTAAAACAACAGAGTTAAGCAAAACAGGAATTACAACATGCTGCATGCAAAATCTCATGTTAAAATCAGCTTGAGCACCATAATGCAACTCAGAAAACCAGGCTTCCTGCAGCTCAAAGTGACACTGCTCCTGCACTGAGGAGCCTGGCTACACTGCCCTCCCTCCTTCCAGTAATGTTTTATTACAAAAACATTAACCAGTATGCAAGAAGCGTCCTGGGGGATGTTCTCCCCCCACATTTTGTTCTTTTCCCTCCACTCCCCAGGGACACTGCTGCCTCCTCACTGTGGCCCTGCGTATGCTCTGCTGTGTGCGCATGGTCCCAGCAGGTTATTCAAGCTCACCAAAATCCAGGTACACCTGGAATAATAAGGCTGGGCTGTACGTGCACAGATTTTCCTTGCTGTGCCCAAGAAGGCACTCACAGCTTTTTTTATATGGAGCTCACAGCTCCCTAAAAAGTTTGAGCCCTTCCTCTCCAAGGACTCACGTTTTGGCTACTGCAACATCCTGTCCTGTGGCCTTGCAGAAAATCATCCTGACGCATTTGTTTTCTTTCAAAACGCTGCCATGAAGATCCTTTCCACACCTTTTTGCTTTGACCACATCCCACTTCCATGTTTTTCTTTCGTGGTTACCTCTACTTCACACATCCAGAATAAACGCTGTGCTTTTAGCTGGAAGGTTTTTTTCATGGCCTATCTCCAATTTGAACATCACCTCTCCTGCTACAGAGATGTACTTCTACTCTGCCACTGACAGCAACATTTGCCTCTGAATCTCTGTATTCGAAAACCGAACAAACATGCTTTCTCTTACACTGGCATGCAGAGAAGAGCCACTCATTGCTGAAAACCTCTCTTTGGTCCTTCCCTAAACTGCAATGCAGAAGATAGACCCCGCATCTGTTTTTGAAGTCCCGCAGACACAGATACGCACCGAGTAGGGTATAAAAAACACACCTGGCCTTGTAACTGCCCCTAAAATCAACACATGCAGCTCCACTTGCAGCTATAGTGCATTTATATGGTGGATTTTTAATAGATCTTGCTTTCTGGCATGCCTAGGCTGACAACTGATGTGGATCACTGTCCCACGGCCTCCCCACACCCTGTCTATAACACCACCTTACAATCAGGGGGCTCTGGGGCAGGTGCCCCTCTCTGCTCTGCAGTCAGCACCTAGCACATCTGGTCGTGGTCCACGTCTGGGGCTCCCAGATGTTACAGGAACTGGATAATATTTGGATAATAACAATAACATGCTCTGCTGTTTGCATTACAGCACCTTTGCGGTCATCAGCATGCCTTAAGTGTTACATCAACTTGCCCCTTGCTATCTCTAAATAGCAATTTTGGAAGAGTCCTAGAAAGCCTGTTTTCCCTTAAAATCATTGAGGATCCATGGGAAGGGCCTGAGTTGGGAGCCAGCTGGCATTTCCAGCAGCTCTCAGCCCTCTCTCTCCCCTCCAACACATTTTTACATCCTCACTCTCTTCCAGCTGGGTCACCTCCTGCCAGTCAGAGCTCTGTTTATTTTCAGCAGAAGGCAGGAGGAGCTCAAATTAATAGAAAACTGGTAGGTTTCTGGTTTTCATCAAAATCCGCGGGGTTCTGGCCAGCGTGGACAGGAGAAACCACTTGACAAGGGGTTTGCAGGACAGCAAAGCAAAATCACAGGGATGCTTCCTGGAGCGAGCCCATGAGACACAAGTGCTGCTTCAGCCAGGGCAGCATCCCTGCATCCTCAGGGAGCAAGCATCCAGGTGAGAAGAAAACAGGGGCTTACCCTGTCTCCCCCACCTGAGCCTGCTGGTGATCAGTGTGTTCAGTTTTGGAACTTGAAAACTTGTAATTTGACAATGAGTGTGCACGCATGAGCCAGTGTCTAAACGTGTGCTGTGTGAATAGAAGTGTGTTGGGTTGGGTTTTTTTTTTTTTTAAGAAGCTTAACTTCATTAAGGCTTTTTTAATTATGACTTCTTAGAAGGCTGCTGTAATTTCTCTATACATTAAACAGCAGGGATGAGACATGTTGGATGGCTCTATCAAACTTGGTGTCAAATTTGTAGGAATGACATGAAAGCAAAAAGAAACATTAGGTTCAATGTACTTCTGAGTTCCTTAGGCTCCTTTGAAAGCGATGTAAGGAAGAAGATTTAAAAAAAAAACCCAAACCCAGACAGTTAGACATTAACACTATTTTCTCCCTGCGCACTGTATATCTTGATGAGCTATTTGGCATTCCAAACCTTGAGTCTGCAAAGAGAATAAAGGAAGACAAAATGTTCTGCAAATGCAAATATACAACTCTACATTAAGCTGAGTATCTCCTGATATCTCTATATAAAATGAAAGCAGTGCTTAAATTCTAGTTCTGGAATACCTGAACTCCACAGAGGAAAAACAGTTCTTAAAAAGATCTATTACTGAGCAGTCTGCAGGATGACACATCTGCTTGTTAATATATAGGAAGCTGGAAAGGCTGTGGCTTTGAGTGATGGATTCTGAAGTATTGCCTATGTACATCAAATCAGACTGCTTTTTGTCAAAGGAAAAACAGAGGTCTCATAAACCAAGAGCGGGAGAGAGAAGTTTTAACAATAAAAATATAACAGTAATAATTATTATCCTCCATTGTTTCTGCAGACAAAAGGGCAATCACACTAATTCTTCTGCATCTTGCCAAGTCTCTTATTTCTTAAGTCTAACAATTAGCACGCCAAATGAATATGAACCAGGATGCAATTACTGAAGAGCCAGGGAGGGGGAGACAAGGGCAGAATGACTGCATGCTCAAATTATTCTACAGTAAGGAACATCTCAGTGAAACCAGCTCAAGCGCACTATTAACTGATGTAAAATGAGATGAAAAATTAAAAAAAAGAGATGTGAAACTAGACAACATACCCCACACACACATTCCCTTTCCTATATGGGCTGTGTATGGGAGAGACCTATTCCTACATCCCTATCGAGGATTTTGTGTTTGCCACTACTGCATGCACATCTCCTCGCTGCAATGTTGATGGAAACTGATAAAAGCAAAATGTTTCTTCTTCTTTCTTCCCAGCTGACATCTAAGACATACATATATCTCATGTCACCAGCATCCTCAAATCTTAACAATTGGTTTCGACAGCTTAAGTCAGAAATTAGGTACATGCAAATTCTACATTACCTTGCAGCTACATAAGCCTCCATCCCCCAGACAAATACTATTTTCACAGAAATAAAGAAGTTCTTTTAGCAGGTTAATATTGATATAATTTTAAAAACGTTTCACAGGGGAAAAAATCTAAAATCAATTTTCAGAAATTAAGATGAAATACCTATACATAGTGGTTTTATTTTGTTTCAAATTACCTTTTCCCAGTGTTAATGTCGCCCATACAAACAAACATGCAAACGGACCTCTTTAGCATCTGAAGGGGAGGGATGGTGGCAAGGCATTCACAGCATCACAAGGCAATCAGAGACAGAGGACAACCTGGAAGAAGGGTCCAGAGGACTGCAGGATGAATAAATTTGGGACTCACTCTATACACACACACGTCACCCAGTGATTTTTAACCTTTTTCAGCCTACAGAAAATCAAAAATGTTCCAGTTGAGCTCCCGTACTCTGCCGTTACTGCAAAGGTCCTCGGTGGCCCTTATGGCAATAAAGATCACCCAGGACGCCCATGGAGTGACGGGGGTATATAATTTTGCAGTTAGGTTAACTTTGCTCGTAAGGAGGCAGAAGTTTCTTGGCAGCTGCTCTGGGTGGACGAACCTCCAGCTCAGAGTGTAAAGGTAATTTTGCACTTACTTCCCTTTTCTAGTATAGCACGTACATATACATTACCCACATAGGCATGTGCTTGATTATATAAACCTTTCCAACCAAAACATTTGACTCCACATCCTTCTTTCCCTGGGGAGGAGATGAAAGAGCACATACAGATGTGCACCACTGGAAGCTATTTGGAAACTGCAGCAATAAGAGCGATATCGAGGAACGACTGAGGAGAGAAAAACAAAACCACACGAAACCAAGGCAAAGTGGTGTGTCCACCTGACCCAGCCAGACTGATCAAATAGATTTGCTTTCAATTAAAAATTACTTTAGATGGAGTGTTATCAGTCCATATATGTGGATATATAATACATATTTTTTATGTCCAAACACATAAGGAAGAAAAAACATGAGAGGGTTCCTCCAGAAACCCTAACTGCGAACTTCCTGGCATAGCTGCAACTAAGCCTCTGCTTTAATCATGCATGTGTTTTGCATTATTTTTTATTGACTTTTCAAACTCGTAAAAGCAGAAATTAAAAGAAAATCTCAACGACTAGTCACACAACCAATCTTTCTGGGCTCATAATCCCACAGACCTTTACAACACAGTCTTATTTTAAACACCTGGGTAATCCTGTTGAAGTCAGGGAGACTACTCACGGACATGAAGTCAAAGATGTGAATCACTGGGTGTCCCTACTGACGACAAGGCATGACTTCCATGGAGACACTCTTTGAAATGCAGAGCCATGATGGTGATTTTTTTTTTTTACATTTTTTCAAGGGGGAAGCTAAAATAAGAAGCAATGCAAGCATGAGATGCATCGGCCGCTCATCTCAGGTCTGTGGAAAATCAGAAATATCTCAAAAGTGACCGAGGAGCCGAGGATGGGATGAAATGTTTATGCAACCTTTGCCTGACCCACAGTAACAATGTAACTGCTAAAGCCATAGTGGATTCTAGCAAATAATGAATATAACCTGCAGCGTCTTTACAGAGAGTCAGCAAAATGGTGACAGGAAGGTCACCAACTAAATAAGCATCAAACAAGGGATTACCTTAATCTATAACGAAGCCATTCCAGGAGGAAACTGGACCAGGCAATTTCCATCTCCAGTGGGGTCATGTCTACTTGTTTGAGCTGAAGGGAATCAACTCCATCAACAATAATTCCACTTAAGGTCAGTAAATATCAGGCTGCTGCCCTGGAAGAGATACATGTTCCACAGATACCTTTTTTTTTTCCCCCTTTTGCTGATTTCCAATTCAAGTGTGGACCACTTCCAGCCCTGATTCTTGTTTAAAGTCACACAAACCCAGGTATAATATTTCAAGCATCCAGGTTTGGGTTCTTTAATTGCAACTTTCTGCGACTTCATGATTTATTCATCTCAGGATGCACTCAGAAGTCTAGTGTATCGCTGTGATCCCCACACAGCATACTGTTAGCTTTAAAATTTCATAAACCACCATGTACTTGACAAGTTGAAAAGTTAACAAGGGTTATAAGGCAGGGGAAAAAAAAAGCACACTGAGCTCTGATCAGCTCAGCCCCCAGAACTCCAAGCTTTTCAGAAGTGCAGCACACAGCTTGCTATTAAAAAGGGAGACTCTGTTACAATATTGGCTTTATGGCCCATGTTTCCTCATTCCTCAGCTGAGATAAAATACATGTCTCCTCTTTAATGAAAGCCATACTTACTTCATACATACTGGCTGTAAACTATCAAATAGGATCTCTGTCTTACGAATAAACGAAGTCTTGCTCACAGCTTTTTCTAAAGACCTTTGACAAGAAAATGGCTTGTGAGGCCACTCGCTCCTACACACCCATGTGAGCAGTCAGGAGCCACCAAAACCTGCCCTTCACCCCCACCTAAATCAATGACTACCTCTGCGCTAAATTTGGGGTGCTCTGGGGGAAGAGAGAAGAAACCTTGCACATTTAGAAATGAGGGATCCCTTAGTTGAAAGGTCTACTCAAGATGTTTTAGTTAAAAGCAGCAGCCTCTTCATAGAAAAAGAAGTGCCAGAAAACACAGCAAGGGAAGGTTTCTACAAGGGTAAATCAAAGTTCTCAGCCTACAGTCAGTAGAAAAACATTACAGGCAGACACAGACAACATTAGGTAGAACAAAAATAAATACACAAATATGACCATGATACTTCAGCAACATTATGGGCATTAAGTTGTACCTAGATGGACTCAGAGACTTTTTTTTTTTTTTAACATGTCTACTGAATTATCCCACCAGTTTTTGTGAGTTCACACTGATGCTAGGGGCTTTTGCTATTCAGAAAGCAGCTCTTTTTCGATGAGCAGGCAGTGAAATGAGAAATACATGGTAAATCTCTTCTCATCCCATCAGTGATGATGCAGCTCTCACATGCATGCTTAGGCTCAGCGTCCACTACTGCAGATCTCCCTCAGAGACGAAAGAGCTTTGGCCGTACACATGAACTGCGATATGAAGTTTTAGAGGATGACAAAACTGCCTTTTAACTGGTTTTCAAGTCAATAAACACACTTTCAGAGCAGCATTTGGTTGTCCTGTGAACGGACTTCTTCGATGGGCAAGCAACAACAGTAATTCACTTTCATCTCAAACGAAACAAGAGGACCACTGCTAAACCAGAAACCATGTGTGTACAGCACCAGAGTATTTGATTACCGCTTCTGAAAATATACCTGCCTGGCATGAAAAATTCCCCAGTGGACCGTGCTGCACCGTGTTTTTATTTTCCAAATGCAAATTGAATTTAAGCGGCTTTGCAAAGCCTGTTTTGTTAACAAAAACAGCAAGCAGTGTGATGCAGTCCTGCCTCTCTTTTGCCTACATTAGCAAGGATGGGCTCAAATTTGCAGGATGGGGCAGGAGGGGAACACACAGGCAGGCAGTGATTTAGTTTCTGCACCAAATTCAGAAATTAGGCAGGCTGGTGAGAAATTTCAAGCTTACTTGGTGAACACTGAGCTTATGAGAAAACACAGATTATTACAAGTTGGGATGCAGAAGGCTCTCCTTAAAGGAGCAATGCTGGAAACTCAAACAGAGGCATAATTTAATAAAATGCAGTGGGATTCAGGCTAATCATAAAACTTGCCGTGATGAGAAGACTGAATGAAATTGCTTCTTCTCGTCCATTATGTCTTTATTTTTGATTAGGGAAACAAAAGCTGGGAATCAAAATGTCAGGCTTTTTCATCCCCGACGGGTTCCTATGGATACTGAAAAGGAAGAGAGTGCCTTGATTCTTGCAAAGATAATTAGCATACCTTCAGAGTGAAAAATAGGTAGAGCCATTAGTGGCAGCCAGACAGCTCACGCTTGGACGCAGAGTTCTGGAAAGACCCTTTAATAAAAAGCCGAATCTTATCACTACATTGATTTCTAAAAGGAGTACATAAAAATACATTTATTTCATGCACTTGCCATGACATTTCATTACTTTCCAGAAAATTATATGCACTGGCTCTTGTTTCTTACATGCTAAAATGTATACCGCACTGCACGCTGGCTCTTGTTTCTTACATGCTGCATTTTGAAATACAGAGTAAAAACCTCCTTGGGCAGAGAGGGTAAAGGAAATGTATGACTCAATGCAAAGCTTAATAAAGCTAACTGGTATTACATGCAAAATTTTCCTTGTGTTACATTCCCCAAATTTTTACCCTCTTTCTCTTGAGGCCATTAAAGATGTTAAGGTGGGTTTCTTGTAATTTCTATCTCCACACTTCTCAACCAAGAAAGAAAAGGCTGATTAAAAATCTCTGATCCTTCCTGAAACGATACTCACTTGCATCTGCCCAAGCGTTTCAGCAGCGAGCCTGCTGTCATGAACACTCTCACCATAAATCTGTCATCATTGGCTGACTCCCTCCAAGTGCCATTTGCATACAGAAAAAAAGCCATGTCACTGGATTACTCTTTTAATTACTCTTATTTATGAATGTCAGTGACATCCAGAAGGCCAAAACCCCCGCTTTGTTGGGTATTTCTTCAGTCATCTGCATGTGAAGTTCTCTAGAGCAAGATAGCCTGACTTCTCCTCTTCCACGTCAAAACGTGATTGCATTGGTGGTGGTGATGTTTAAGGACAAAACATGCAGTTAGATCACTCTCTAAATTGTCAGTACAACTGTCTTTCAGTAGGACTACTGCAGCCTATATGGATAAGATGATTAACCACTTCAACTCTACCAGCCATTATTTCTAATTAAAAACTAACCCATAAATACCTATTTTATCGCTAGGTCTGTGTGGTAAATAAATTCAAGTGGTCAGTAAAACACTCACAATGGAAATTACCTTTAAAAAATGACTTTTCATTTCCAAGCGTATCTTCCTAATTAAAATGGCTGTTTCCCATACGTATCCCAGCAGCACAGTCTGCAATAATTTAAGAATCTTTGAAAGCACAATTCTCAACAAACCTATTAAAATAACTTCTTGCCATCATCTGTTCAATGGAAACTATAGCATTTTAATATTACACCACGCTTCTCAATGTTGACAACTTTACTGCTTCTCTATCTCCCAGCCAGGAGGTGAAGAATTAATGCACAAGCAAAAAGAAAAACATGCAAAATGTACAACTTCCTAACCAGGCAACTTTATACATGCAGATCAAATCCCGCCCCCCCCCCCCCCAGTGTTGATGACAGACACATATCTCTATGGGTAATTATATCAGCCTTGCTTTCCAGTTATATCTCAAACCTAAGAGTTTCTTGGGACACCTTGAGGCTTCCCTGGTAAGAAAAAAGCCCCCGGTTTTACAGTGCAAAGAAGCTGCTTTGAAGCAACCCCCCAGGGTGGGACTGCTAGGCCAAGACACTGTGTGTGGTTGGCATGAAAATGCAAATGTTAACACCCTTCTAATCATCCCTTCATATCTAGCATAGTCATAACTTACTTTCTGTATACAAGGAGCCATTAAACAAACTCCTCTGCCTTAGGAGCCCCAAAAGGACACGCTCCATAGAAAGCAAACTCCTCCGTTCCTGATGGAGCACATGGCAAAGAAATGCAGCCCTGCTCCTTGGTATGGCTTCTGTGACCAGGGCAGAAAACAGGACCCCAGACCCTGAGATGTGTTTTTCACAGCTTCAGTTTCCAGAGGATGAAGCAGAAGGACAGTGCTAGGCACAGGCGAGGTTTTCAACGCGAAGGAAGGAAGGAAGGAAGGAAGGAAGGACGGCTCAACTGAGACATGAAAAAAGGCAAATGCTGCAAGCAAAGTACCAGCTGAACTACCAGCTATAAATATTTGAATTATTCTATGCAACATTTCAGAACATAACAAACAGACAGCACTGGGATTTATATTAAAATTATCCCTCTGTGTTGGTTCCTGTATGTGTATATGAATCATACATATTCTTCTTCAAATGCACTGCATATAAAATTATAGATCATATAAAAAGCTAAGGACCAGATTTTCAAAAGCGCTCAGCACCCGTTTAGATGCTAACTGTCAGCAGAGAGACCGCTGAAGAAATCAGCTGATTTTTTTTTTTCAAGGACTCTGAGGATGGCAGAAACCACCACCAAGCTCTTGAATTTTGCTGATGCACAGCCTGAGTGTTAGGACTTTACCAAAACCAGGCCATCTTACTTAGACTCTTAAGTGTGTGCTAAATACACTTGAGAAAACCTGACCCTAAATGGCCAATTTTACCTCTGCTGACTCTGTTCAAAACCACAGCAAAGCCGTAGCTTAACATGTAGCCCAACTACACTGCACTTGAAACATTTATAATGTGCCATATGTATTACTAGTTATTTATTCTTTAGTTTAAACACTTAAAAAATTAATTACACGCTCTGTCAGAGCTGTCTAATATATAGGCAATTTCAACTATAAAACACCGTTGTGGTCTGTTCTCTAACCTCCCCCACCCTTTGAAATTACCTTCAGATGTTTGTTAAGGGACATTAATGCCTCTGAAATCTAGCAACAGCAAGAGGTAAAGTGTTGCACTCAGTTCAGTGCCATGTATTTAATTCCTGCATCATTAACTAGTGACCACTAATTCTATCCTTAAACGATGATACAATTTTATGGGACTCTTCCAGAGACCAATTCTTGTAACGCTTACCACTTTGGGAGGACAGAAAAAAAAATCAAACCACCCCATCCAAACAAGTCTATCCTGAATTGCAGTTCTCCAGCTTACGTGGTTTTATAAGGCTGTAAGTGCACTGCTATGGGAGTTTACAGCACAATTCTCTGTCTGCCTGGATGGACACACAGCAAGAACAGCTCTGGCAAACTCGTCTTCAGCATCACTTCCGCTGAGCTGCAAATATCTCCTTGGAGGTAACCAGCAGTCAAAGGCTGGAGCATATGCACAAAGCCATGCTGGACAACAAAGCATGGGAAAACTGGCTTGGATATATATATTTTTTTGAACTGAGAGAGGAAAACAGGGACGTGAATATGAGTAAAACTTAACAGATGACCTTTCTAGCATGGGATTTGTTGAAAATGATCTCTATACCTTGGAAATTATGCAGGAGTAAATTAAGACAATGCATTTACCGAGAGGTGTTTTTCCTATTTCATTAACTGCAGGGTGATTACCAATCAGTTGTGAAAGTTATTAAAGCAATTTGTAACTTTAGGCATCTAATGGCGTTTATGCAGGAGGGAACTGGCAATCAATAGCACCTAATGCAGCTTGAGGTGTTTCCGTTTTTTATCATAAGCGAATTACAGCTGCACCTCTAACGATACTCCACATCTGAATCTGGCTTTTAGTTTGTCCTATAAATTTGCATATTTTAAGCTGACTGGAACTAACAACCAAAGATGGCATAAGACCGTCTCTCACCCTCCTTGCTCCATCTTTTTGACATATAGCCAAGAAATTCCTCAACACCCCATTTTGCTCTTGAATAAATAAAATTACACTTCAACATGCAGAACTCCTTTGAATGAAGTAGAGAGCTATTTACTAAAGTATCTTACTCCTACTCAACTCAGTGGGACTCCTTATTTCTCTTGCCTGGAACAAGATGTAGTAGAAACAAGACCTGCATCAAAGCCAGATGAAGGGTTGCTGCAACAAAACATACACACTTTATTCCACAATCAAGTCAATGAGTCCACATCACCCAGGTATTCCTCTAGCTACTTTTTACCTCCTCCAGACAGACTTGTCCTCCTCATTAACCTGATGAGCTACTGAAGATCATTGAAAATGTGGACACAACCAACCAACCAGAGCCACTTTCGATGCCAACCACTTCTACCAAATCATTTCACGGGTTTAGCAGACAATTTTACCTCTCCAAATACATTATGGTATCTTCAATTTCCTTGGCAAAATGTTTGCAGTGACTTTAGACTTAACTATGCAGAGAAATGAAATGCAGAGTTACAGGCAAGCATCGCCAGAACCAGAAAGAGCACTTCAACATACATCATCTTATAGGATCGCAACTAATCAACGTAGCAAACACAAAATGCTTATAGAAATCAATTACTCATTACGGGCTTTTTGGGTTTTTAAGTCTTGAATAATTCTGAATAAACAAATAAAATAAACATCATATAACCCTGTCCTTTTAGTCCATAATTGCCCATTATGGACTATTCCCACCTATGAGACTATGGGCCAGTACGTTCTCAGTTGAAGCCTTTTTGCTAAGAAATAACTGAAATCTCAATCATCTGACATTTAAATATAATATTGACTTTTGAATTGCTATTTTAATGTTGTGGTTAAGCAGCATGAATACAAATGTGTTACGCAGAAATAAACTGATGTATTTCCACCACTGAAAAAAAAAAACAAAAAACAAAAAACCCCCCCACCCCATGGCACTATTTTGACTGCAGTAAGCTTATTATTGCCTTCCTCACTTTCTAAGAATTTTTTTTTTTCCTTCCAGGTGTGACAGTAAATCTGTCTTCTTCTCTTCATTTTTACAGACTTTAGCCCATGGGCATTTGCTAAGGTATGTGTCTTAATTTCTGACATCAAGCATTGCTCCATTTCTGAAGAAGATTTTGGGAAAGAGTCGATCCATTCTGCATGCCTCTGCATCCTCACAGATGTGACTTAGGTATTCAAATCAAAACAAAACTGTAGTAAGAATGACCTTTTTTTGATATCTTTGTAAAATGGTATCTGCTTTGGAGAGCAGTTTCTATGATTTAAATCCTGAGACCCTCAACTCTCCCCTCTTTATATCCAGCAGGTTTAGATGCCCAATCTAAAAGTAAGGTGAAATTAGTGACTGCAAGATGCTTGTTAGGGTCAAGGTCCACAGGAGCATTTCTCCATGCAGGAGACTCCTCCTTGTATCCTGTTATTTTCTAGGCTTCACCATGTCTCCATGGCCTGGAAGGATGAGCAAGATTTTTCCCTTCAAGGGTTTTCATTTTATATTCACCAAAAAAAATACAGTTTTACTGCAGGAGGGGGAGAGGAAGGTATGGTGGGGCAGATAGATGGTAAGTTGATTTGAAAATGACTGAGAAAGGCTTTTTCTCCCTACTTATAACTCAAGACTTACTGAAGTTTAAAATTTGAAATGTTCAGGTTGGCTAATCCCCTCCGGCACTTTGCATTACTAGTAAAAGTTGTGACAGGAAAAAGACCTGGATTAGAAGCGGTTACAAACTCCAGTTTGTCTGGGATTCAAAATGGATGGGGCAGCACACAAGGGAAAGAAATTTCAGAAAAATTCCAGGTTTAATACCGTGACACAGGTAATACTGCAAATCCACTCTGCTGTTTCGGCCTCTTTTTTGGTTTAAATGTGCACTTTAATGCATGCCTGAAACAGCACATGAGTATATACGCATAGGTAAAAGATACCCACAGGGTAGCTCAGTCTATTGGGCAGAGAGAGGAGTTGTATTGGGATTTTCAAAGAAATCGTCGGCTGTCCCTGTGCAGGCAGAGGGACCACTGCACTGCAGGAGAGAGAATAAGGGAAGCATCCTCCCAGCTGTAACTCCAATGAACCAGGACATGACAGAAGGGAAGAAAAAAAAAAAAAAAGTACGTTCAGGGTTTTTCAGCAAGCCTGGTCTGTAACCCACCAATTCATACTACCTCTCTCCTCCTCACAATTGCTTCCCATCATGAAAATCACTGAACCAAGCTCACAGCCTAACATGTACAGTTCCAGTTATCTAGCAACCCTGCCCTCTGGGAGAGAAAAAAGAAAAAGAAACCCAAAATCAGGAGAGACAAGTGACAAAATATTGCAAAAACCAAGAAATACTTAGTCCATTTTCAAAGAGGTATGCATACAGAGTTTGGGGGGGGGGGGGGGGCGGGGAGAAAAAAAAAGATACATAAGCTGTAAGACTTTCATTCTGGGCTTTTTCTAAAGTGCCTCTTACTGTCTTATACAGCAGTGTTTTTATTTGTACATTGTGCTGATTTATAGCCTTCCCTTCTAAAAAAGAAAAAAACCCTGTCTATTCTCTGCAAGAAGGGTTAAGTGTTTAAACTTGTCACTTTTTCAGAAAAATTACAAATTGGGCTATGAAGCCAGCAAGAAATAAAAGGGAAAAAAAAAAAAAACAAAAACCTTAAATGGATAAGCTGTTCCAGCAAGCTCTGACTGCCATATTCAAAGTACTATCTCTTTTTTACATTACATGAGAAATCTAATTAAATGCTTCAAGGGGGAAAGGCAAAGTAGTTCTCAGGCTGACTATATCTGACCTTTCTTCCTTCAAGGTGACAAACAAACAAACAAGATGCTAATTACTGTCTCAGCTTGAATTTGCACTTGGAAAAAAAAAATCAAGTTTTGCTTAACTAAGACTATAGGGAAAGCTGTAAACTCACAGGAACTATATAGCTCAGCTTGACTTCGTTTTGGCTTTTGATATCCAAAAAAGCATTCACTCAGGATGCCTTCACCAAGCCCATAGTTTGAGCAGAGCTGTCAGCATGAGCATCCAACTCCAGTCAGCCCCACTCTAACCTGCCCAGCTGGAAATCACTTGATACAAAATTCAATATGATTAGGACTGGGTATGTATTGAAGAACAGCCCTGTCAAAGATCACTTTGATCAGATGGGTTAAAAATGGACTTCTGTGATCTCCAAACGTAGGGGAATGGAATAAATTAGTTTGAGTTTTGGAAGAGCCCATCAGAAGACATGCCTTTTGGTTTGGTAATGTTCCCATTATAAAGCCCCTGATACAAAGCACAGATTACAACAACTGCTTAGACGACTCTCTCCGGTTAGAAACCTCCTCTGAGGTTGCCCCAACCATGTCTTCTGCACCTTTCCATACGGCCATACGAGGACCGGGGCAGTAGGAACGCCTGACCCTTGAGAGCCAGCACCCTCTTTCAGGGGACCACATGGGTATTGTCAGGAGAGGTGACAGGAGGCCACGCAGGAGCTCTTGGCACAAGAGTCTGAGGCTGCTTTTGTGTAAAGTCAGGGTGTTTTCTTTCTCGCTCTGACCTTGAACTCTGTCAGGGTACACATCCCCTTTAATCCTATTCAGGGAAATCCTCAGCCTGGTGAAGATGATGGCAAACCTCCCATCATCACCTTGAGGGGGGCCAGGATTTCACCCTTAAAGCATTTGGCAAAATTAAAAACACCATGGGAAACTCTGAAAACCAGAAAGAATTAGAAGTGCAAGCCCCAGCCTCTTCCCTTGCATAGGTGTGCTTCAACATTTCATACAGTCAATCTAACAGATAAATTAGTCAATAAAATGGTATTAAGCCATGGGAGCTGCTGAGATGTTTTATTTTCCTAGAATGTGTAGAACATCTTCCCTGTTCAAATGCATGTGGCTTAAGCAAAGCTCTTGGTATGCCACTATCCCGCTTCCCACACCGGAACCGGCTCCCCATTGCACAGACACGTGTTTTTTAGGCGAAAAGTAGCACGAAGATTTGCTGAGGCAGGAAATTCAAAGTGAAGAAAGGAGAGTATTCCCTTAATAGCTATTGATGTCTATACAGTACAAGTCATTGGTCACTGTCATGAAATTTTTCTAATATGAGCTGAGCATCAGAAGGAGATTTATTTAATACAAACAGGACATATCCACCTGTTTGCCCTTTGGCTGCAACCGATATGCAGCATTTAGGAGCCACGTCATGGGTTTTGAAGAAGGACATCCCACTAGAAACAGCAGGGATGTCCTGCTCAGAAAAACACCTGCACAACACAGCCCAAGCCCGGGCTACTTGAGTATCGACTGAAAAATGAATCAAAAGCAACAGGTCAAGGCACACTGAGAAACACGTGGGAGGAAATGCAAACAAAAAGCTATTAAAAGAAATCAATGCCACAAACACAGGTGAAATTACCAATGCCTCTTGCAGTGCCACCGGTTGTTTGCTCACCTTATAAAAAGCTCACGAGCTGTATTTTGCCTGGTAAGGCAGGGTTCAGCAGTGAGTTTAAAAAAAGTCAAGTCCAGGGTCAGGAAATAGCTCCTCAAAATATAATCTGCTAGATGCAGCCTGGAAAGTGCTTTTAGAGCCATAAAAAAGACTTATGTTGCAGGTTCTTTACGACATGTTGGGAAAGAGCTTTTGTTCAGTGAGACTGTATCAAGAATTTCTTCTCCTCCTTGATCTGTGCACTGGTACTTAAGCTACAATGAAAAACAATCCCATGCACCTTTAAATATTTTATTGTTTGAATCAAAATGTCTCTTCTATGCCTAAAATGGACAGAGGTTTATTTTTATCGGGAGACACTCCAACAAATCTTTTGGAAATCTTTTATCAGTGTTCCACTTTGCAACATCCCCACCGTAAATTTTACTGTGAGGAATTCATTACATAGTTGGATGTGGCTCTACCCAATTTATTTTTGCTTCCTGAGAATCCAAACATAATTCATGATTCATGTGTAAATTATACACAGGAGCAAGTGATCTGAGTACAAACTGCATATTGCATTAAAGAAGACTGCACTGCTCAACTTCGGCGGGTAACATTTTCATCTTAAGATGGAGAATAAGTATGAGAAAGACTTTCAAGCTTTCCTTGATACATGGGAGGGTGAAACACGGCAAACTCAAAGGGTGAAGTCTCTGTCAATCCAAAACAATGGAAAAGAAAAAGGTACATTAGTAAACACGTAATTTATATGCAAACTCCAGTTACACCAATCCAGAAAATAAGTTAATCAAGACAACCAGTGAGCAGGAGCTGGCACTGCAGAGAGTTATAAATTGAGGAGGGGAAGGGCAAGATATTTTGCAATTTTTTTTTTTTTTTCCTCTCTCTCTCTCTCTCATCAGGTTAGTGTATTATCCAAGAAAGTAAGTCCAGGCTTTTAAAACAGGTAGAATAATTCCAAGATAAGTTTTTGAAAGTTCTTGGCTTCTCCAGTCAGGGCCAATTTTTCAAAATGTGCCACATAAAGCGAGAATAATGGAAGCTTCTGAATGTTAAGCTCTTCTGAAAAAGTTTTACGTTCTTAATCTTCTAGCTAGAAATGATGCCTCCAGCCTGCAAAAAGGCAAGACAGACCCTCTGACTTTGTTTTTCTCTCTACCCAGAAGAAGGGCAAAAACTAAGCTAGCTGGAAAAGCTCCACGAATTTTGACATTTTATCAAAACTCCAAGAAGAGAAAGTATCAAGCAAAAACAAAATTCCCACCAGGAAACCTAAAAGGATTATTTCAAAGAAATTGAAAACAAGTCAAAACTGTCTTGGAAACAGTTTTCTATCCATTTGTCCACTACAGTGCTTCTTGCAGCGTTAAAATGCTCCGTTTTCTCCTCTAGCCCATGCTCCTGTGATAAAACATCTCTTTGCTCATCTACCAGCGGGTAGCGTGTAAATCACACAGCTGTAAAGCATCTCAGGGAAGGCAGTCAGGCAGGGAGCTCAGCCGGTGGGGGAAAAGCCACGCAGTACTTGGGAAGGACCACCTAGCTCAGGATAGAGTGAGTCAACCTTGGAGGGACGATTTTAAACTCTTCTGCGTGGTCTGTACTGCAAGTGGTCTTTCTCTTTTTAGTTTTTCCCACCTACCCAAAAAAGTAGATGTTTTCTGCAGCAGCCAAATCCCTTTCCCTTTCTACCTTTCTGCTATGGGAAAAGATATTCAGCTCACAAGCCTCAGGGCACCCCCAACGAGATATGGCTGGAGCTGAGGCAGAAATGGGCATCTCCCACCAGAAAGATTTCCTCTTAGCACCGGTGAGCATCTTCCTTACCGGGGCTGGGGAATCCTCCCGATGGGACACGGGACCTACAGGCCCCGGGGGCAGCACGGTGCCATTTGGCACGGCTAAAAGGGACTCAGACCAGACAGACAGACAAAGAGAAAGCCAGAAGAAGAATATAAAGACCATGTATTTGCTGAAGCACTGAAAACAGCTAAGAGGGCTTTAAAGCAGGGAAGTAATAATCAGAAATGGTTTTGCTGAAACAAAGCCTCATACAAAAACTTCATTTTGTCACAGAGCTGCCTATCAGTCACACCTGGGACTAAAGAGGGAGACGGATTTAAGGAGAAGGAAGTTAGGAATGGGAGAGGAGAAGAAAGGAGATGGTGACCCAAATATCCATGCTGATGAAAAACAAGAGACTGGGAAGACAGGAAAGTCTCACTACAGGAAAGACGATGCAGGATGCAAAGAATGAATGCTCCATTCATCTGGAGCAGGTGAAAAATAGGTTTTAGTATTCTAGGAATTTGTTCCTAAGCATCCTTTCAGACCCTGATTCACCACTTGCTGCACTTGATTTAGACATGTCATTGCAGAATCACACAGAAAGTAACAGTTACTTATGTCTTCACCAGACTGAAAGAAAGCATCAGGCTTCTTCTACCTGCAAGAACTTTTATCTAGCCTTCCCAGAGAAAACCACTAATAACCATATTAACCAGCCTTTCCAGAAGAAGAAGATATGTTTTATACACTTACAATCTTGACCTATTTAGCTTCCAGCATCCAGAACTAAAATCCGCCAAGGTTTTGACAGTCAGAAAATAATCCAATGCTACCAGGTACCTCTCCCACAGCAAATAATTTCAAACATGGATGCAATGAGATTTTCATCATGCTGTTCTCTAGACTCATTTGCAGCAGAACTGAGCTTGCAGTGTCATTAAAATGCCAGTGACCTGCCATTAAAACACCAAAAGTGCCACCACAACTAACAGGAGCAAAACTTATTATTGTTCTTTAAGTGAAACTCCAATACAGAAGTGTTCTGAGAAAGCAGTTGGGGGCTACTGAAATACCAAAATCCAGCGAAGGGAAATAAAACATCCCCAGCGTTACGGCCATGGGCTGACTGCAAGGTCCTCTGCTTGCTGCAAACCCAATCAGAAACATGCTGAGATAAAGGAGAAAAAAGAGATCTCGTCTCATCTTTCAGAAAGCAATGACCGTTGATAAGAACCACTACTTCCTACTTCATGAGTGGAAAATTATCTGGTTAAATATACACACACATACCCCCCATAAGAAATATTCCGATTTCTTATTTACAAGCATTGGGCATAATTTCTATTATAAATTAGGCCTTTATAAATAAATGTAGAATTACAGAGGCCTGCTAGAAACATCAGCAAACAGCTTGATTTACAGCATTTCAAATGAACCAAATCATGGCACTCAGATCATATTAAAGCAATTTTTCTATAGAAAATTGGTTTTGCAATTCTCAAGCTCTGCTGTAATAGAACACTGTGTAGTATATTTGTATGTCGGCTGATTCCAGGGAATGATTTGAGCTATATGTTTGCAATTATTCAGTAAGGATATAACAATGACATAACTATGACTACACAGGCTAAGCTCACCTCTTAAAGAACAATGCTTGAAGTGTTTTTCTTTTCATATTCATCCTCCACGCACTTGAAGTAATTTTATGATTAAAGTTTTAAATTTCTAAAAATTCTTTGTAGACTGAACCAGATGTTAATTTTTAAAAAATGTTCTTGAACCCAACAGAGAGATAGCACCATTGATTAATAACCAAATTTTCCATCATGTCATCTTTGAAGGATAGTTAAGGAAAAAAAATAATCTCCATTGCAAAATGTACTTTTGAAACGTTACTGATGTCTGAATTTCTTTGATTTTCCTCACTCTCCTTTCACTGCTTCCACTCCATGAAAGCTTCTTGGCATCCTTCAGAAACTTATTTTTTTCTTAAAAAAAAAAAAAAAAAAAAAAAAAAAAGGTTGCTGCTAAGTCAGTCTGGCCCTTTGACTGAAATCCCTTCCTAAGGCAGATGCATGATTCCGAAAGAGTAAACTGGAATAGCTACTGTTGACCTCGACATGGCCAGAATTTGGCCCACTGCAAACTTTACAAGAGATATTTAAGAAGGAAATCACTAGACACTTATTCAGAAATCAAGCATGCCATTCAAGGTTTACTCTTGCTATGTCTTTTAGATAATATGAGAACAAACATTAGCTATCATTAGAGTGGGAATTTTTATGGCCTTGATAGTATCACCTTACGCGAAGCAAAACATATGATGGCCAACTATTAAGGAAAGAGCATTAAATATTTAGACAGCTTTGCTGGCTTGCAAAATAAGCCAAAATTAGTGCCTCACAGTATTGCATTCCACTAGGATATTATTTTAAAGGTCGCTATAAGTAGTAGCAACCCCTACAGCTGGTATGCAGGCAAGTATCACATTCAGTTTGCTGGAAGAACAAGGAGTTTTGGCCACTGACATACAAATTTACTTTCTGGAATCTGACACTCCCTCTTGAATTACTCAACTGTTTACCCTCCTCTCTGTCATCTTCCCTAAATCCTGGTAGACACAAAGCATCTGCCAGGAGGTTATGCTGAAATCAGCAGGCAGGTCCCATGGAGGAGCTAGCTCTGATCTACGATGGCTCCAGCTACACAATGCAACCAGCGCCTTGTCCAGCTTGCTTGGTATTCGTCAACCAAACGAGAAAATACAGTCTGATTAGAGGCTCCTTTTTAAGAGAATGCCAAAATAAAACTTCTGCCTTCCAGAGGGACACAGATAATTTATTAGTGATTATTTATCTCAAAAACTCTCTTTTCCAGGAAATCATCTTTTCTCTCTTCACTTCAGAAAGTTTACACTCAGCTTTCCAGGATGTCACTAAAGTGCGAGCAAACTATTTACATTCCTGCCATATGTCTACCGATATCCTGCAGCTGTCTATCTAATTTACAATTAGATACCAAACTTCTGCTTGGGTAATCATTTGCATGCTTCCCTAATTGCATGTTTTTAACACACTTAGGTAGTTGGTTTTTTTAATTTTATAAATTGGGCGTTATTTTTTCTGCCCCAAAACTTATTTAAATCTACACCTTTATTTTATTATTTTAAGCAGTCAATACACTGGACAGGTCATCAGAGACATAGTGCTATCTCCATCCTTGGAGGTTTTTAAGATATAGCTAGACAAAGCCACTGCCAGGTTGGTCTCAGGCAGACAACAGTCCTGCCCAGACTGGGAGGCTGGACCAGTAATTCCACAGATCCCATCCCACCAGCTCTACTTTTCCCAGATCCTAACATCCCTAGCACAGGGACAGGAAACATCATTCCCTACTTCTTTCTGAACAAAGTGGTAAAACCCAAGCCACACACCAAAAAAAGACAGCCCCCATCCATAACAGACTAAGTACAGTTGTATTTTCAGAGGTCTATAGACACTATAGGTGTTAAAACTTCAATTCTGTGTGCATCCATATGCCCACTTCTTAAGTTCAAGAATGTGCTATGACCTGTTTCATGAGTTGACCAACTATATGCAATAGCAACACTCCTGAATTAAAGCCATGCATGAAGTAACCTACCCCACTGCATCAGGACCTGCACTTCCACTGCCTCCACAGCATTTCTTGAGTGTAGATTCAATACTTTTAGTCTCCAAATGCCCCGAACAAAGACCTCTGATAGCTCAAAGTGAAGATGCAACTGAGCCAACATGCAAACTCCACACGTGCAACTGTGTGCAGGCTGAAAGCCACCTGCAGCATAGGAAAACCTCTTGGGAAACTTTGTGGATGAGCACTGGACTTTTTTTGTGGGGTGTGTGTGTTTTGTGTTGTGAGCAGCTGCTATAAAGGACAGGCAAGTTTTTAACTCTCGTGGTATCCCCCAGTACTGCCTTATAATTGTCAGGCAAAGGAAGATGCAAACTTTGCAAGGCCTGGGAAAAACCTCAGCATATTGGTCTCGGAGATAAACGGCTGACAGGTATTTTCCAGGGCTCCAAGGGGAAATGGGGGAAAAATTAATTTCCTATTCCAAAGAAAAGACTTGGGATTTTATTTTCCCCCTAGTCTGAACTAGTATTAAAATTATACATATAGATATCAAAAAAAAGCTAATCGAGTTTTCCTTTTTGGTGAAACAATATTCTAGAAAGAAAGTCATTTTAGGTTAATTAAAGTAAGTTACATTCAATGAAAAGAAAAAGCCTCACTTTCCTTTTTTCCTATTAAAACAGAGTAAGAGTTACAATTCTAAATGAAAGTCATTTTACACTAAAAAAAAATAAATTATCAAATCTGCAAATATCAAGGAGACATTCTGACATTTTCCAAATTATTTTTGTCTTACTTCTGCTCAAAAGAAAATTCCATTAAAATTGATGAGCTTTAACAAGCAATTTTGTTTTGAAGAAACAGCCTTTTCTAAGAGAAAATTGTTTCAATGGATTATTTTTTTCTGTTTTGATCACTAATTATTCGAAGACACTGGAGTTCTCTGATCCTGGACATATGACATAGATTATAGTGAAACCAGCTGGAGATTAAATTTCTAACTCACATATGGAGCTCATGACCCTCTTTATGAATCATCACACCGTTTGTTTAATATTTAATGCAACTCTTAGTTACTCTGAAGAAAACGTTGAACAACAGGGGCCCATAAAATTAAAATCACACAACAAAATCACAGCTACTTGCAAATCCTCTCTCTTCTTTGGGACTTCATCACAAATCTGTCTGATCTAGGTTCATTAAGTTTATTTTTGCACTCCCAAGATGGTAAGATATGATGGAACACTAAAATTTCATATAAACATCTCTGATTACAGCTTGTGATACTCAAGAGATCCAGCCTTGCCTTTCATGCGAACCTAGGCATAGTAGTATCTTGAGATTAAAAAGAAATATTTTTGAGTGAGGTAATCTACTGAAGTCTTAGGAAGAGTGGGAAGTTAAAACTGTGCAGCTTTAGATATAATTTTACTATCTTAAATGCAAAGACCATGCACGCTGGAAAAGTAACTGCCTCGGTTGTGATCCCTCTTTCCTTGACTCCTTAACTCACCAACTTGAAAAATAAATTCAGAAAACTATCAGTAGGTACCTACGGATCTCAATGAACACAATTCTGCAGTCAGCAGCACTTTATCTACCCATTTGGCCAAAGTTAAAAGAAATACAATTTTTCTAAGTGTATTCACATAGTTTCTAAAAATTGCCATTGCATTAAGTGCTATTAAATGAGTTGTGCGAGAAGTTTAAAGCTTCCCCCATCTCCTCATCCACGCAAGGTCAGCGAAGTCAAGCCAAAACCTGTCTCTCATCCTGTCAACCTGAATCTGTCTTTTGTTCAAAGACCTGCTTCCACTCAATATGAAGACACGTCTCACCTCCAGCTTTCAGAACAAAGCACAGATTCACATCCAATCTACGACAGACCTCAGACCAGCAAATCTCTTTACAGTCGTGTTATTTTCTGGCATCAAGCATCCCTCTGCCTTCCTTTTTTGGTCCCATCAGTGCTCCCACTCCAACCTACCCTCATAATACCAACAAATTGCATACCTCCTTGCCCCTAGATGCCTATTTCAACCTGGAATTGACTGATACAACATTAGTCAAGTCATATAAGGCTCACGTGCTTCGCCGCTAATAATTCGACATCAGTAGGCGTAATCATTTAAAAGCTCCTTTTAATAATATAGTGACTGGTTGAGTGGATTCAGCGTTAAAATACTGTGGAGTTGTGTCTTCACTCAAAAGTGGTGCTCCAGGCAAGTCTCAAAGCACGATCACCTCGTGCCAGATGGAGTTAGGCGTCTAGCTGGAAGACGTCAGCAATCGTGCCAGCTTGCAACGCTGGTGCTGCTCCTTGGCTACCGCTATCCTGCCTGTGCAGAGCCAGCGGCAGGGGATGTATGAACTCTCCTCACCCTCTCCAGCACAGGTTACTGCAGCCCACGCCAAAGGCTGCTGACACTGTCCTTAAGGCCAGATGAAAGGCTTTCTCACGGTCCTTTTTGCACTTCTGCTGTGCTTTTTCACTCCTGCCAAAGCCAACATCTGCATGGGCAAAATAGTTTTGCATATGCAAAGAGCCGCAAGCGCGGAGTGGAGCACTGTGCATCTCCAAATCCATATGTGCTGCAGGCAGTTTTACACATTTTCCAGTTGAAAAGCATTCAACTGCAACCCTGACTTCTGCACGGCCTCTCTCTGCCTCAGTACCCGGCATGTGCAGAGCATTTGCTGGGCTGTTGAGGTTACTGTCTCTGTGGGCTTGAACCTATCTGAAAGGGTGGCCGTGGGCACAGAAATCCCAGGTCACCCATCTCTCTAAGCAAGGCAGCAGCAGCGGGGAGATACCCTCTTCCTTTGGAAACACAAAGCACCCAATCAGTGGAAAAAACAGACACGGAAAGGAGATTTTTCTCCCCTGAAATCATTTGTTGTGTGGCCCTTTGCCAAATTATTTATTTAACTATAGACCTCCCAAGCCCAGCAACACTGTCCCTGCCATCTCTTCCAGCTTCAGCTTTGCAGTCTGCATAACTATTCCAGCAGCACTTTCTTGTGCGCTCCCCAGCAGAATTAATTCATGTTTGCACAGTACTTTGAAGATGAAAATACTAAGCAACTGCTAAACATCAGGCCAGATTCTCAGCTGGTTTAAAAACTGGCATTTGCAGTGTGGCATCTGGGCCCACGATGACCCTGTCTCATTAGAGAGACTCTGTAGAGAATGTGAAGATAAAAGAATTAAAAAAAAAGAAAGAAAAAATACATAAGAAAAAGAAGACAGAAAAAAGAAGAATACAGAAGAATATATAGAAAAGCAACACTGAAGTAATAACCTTCATGTTTTTCTCAGTCCCTCTTTCTGCAGGTGAAGAGTACAAATCTGCAGAGCCACAACACTGTTCTCCTTCAAACCTCCTTAAAACTCACCTCTGCTGAGATGCCTACAAATCATTCAGCACTGATTAGCCAGCTGATGTACTGTGACTTCTGCACATTACACTTACCATAACCATCCTGCTCTTAATGTTGGCCCGCCCCACCTGTTTACTCAATGTGCTGCTTCTTTCCTATCCTCTGCCTTGAACATCTGCAGGGTTTTTTTCTCACATATAGGTGCCAGGCTCAGCCCAAGGATACTTGGATGCTGACAAAATGTCTTTTCAGTCCTCTGCAGGCTCCATATAATATAGACATGCAAAAGTCAGTCTCAAAGGATAACCCTCAATAGGTTTAGATCCACTTAGATGTGTGTGTTCCTGTATAAAATCGTTGATCACGGAAAGTAACCCAAGAGGTTTAACGCACGCACATGTTATACGTAAAGCAGCTGTGTGCTTTTCCAAAAGGCACCATGCTACTGCAGTTAAAGAACTAAACTTACTGCTTACGCTAGAATTTTAGGTTTGGTTTTTTTAATAGCAGGAATTGCTCTTAAAATTGTAAACACGTGGTCCAAGAGGAAGTTTCATCAGCAATTCAGTCTGTCATTTGAATAAACTGCAATAGTTATAAGGCAAGACAAAGTGACTCCTTAAATATTGTGGAGACTGGCAAGAATGCCTTCCTCTGGGGGCTTGCAATAACAGCTGGCGCTAAGAGCACAGCAAGTACCAGCAGACTGCATGCATCTTATGCTGGGACACCACAGCTGATGGGAGAAGCACCTCCATCGGCTGGACGTGCGCGGGATGAAGCGCTAGCCACGAGTAAGATTATCTGAAGGTGAGGCATTAGAACGAGTCGCCTCATTGATTGCAAAGGGACCAATGCTGCGTGCCTTCGATCTGGCCAAATCTTTCAAGACATCCACATGATGTAAGAGCCAATCTCAAACTTGCTTCAAAAAACCCACAGCTCCAGTTATTTCCATAGGAAGCCATGAATGCAAAGGGTGTCAATACTCTTTCCATGGCCTCACTAGACCTTATGTTTTCGACTCCTTAACTAAATCAGTTGCATGCACTATTCACAGAGATACAAGAGCAGAGCCCTCGAGCCTCTTCCCATGCACAAGAGCAAAACTCTACTCATTCAAATGCCTAAAATAGTACTGGACTTTTAAGTATTAAAATGAAAATGTTACATCAAAAATGAATTCCCACGCTGTGAGATTACAGCGTTACAAATCCCAAGGACACTGCCTTTGCAACAACTCTTTGTTTTTTTTAAAGAAGGCAAAACTGAAGAGAAAACTGGGGCTGGCAACCTCAAGTTTTTCATGTGCTGCACTCCCTCAGTGCAGCAGTACTGATCAAAACACGAGAGGAGAGGATGCCCCTGCCCACCCAAAAGCAGAGAGTCTGCCCATATACACACACTGCTGGCAGCAGTCACAGACACAACCAAGTGGGTTAACTTCCAAGCCTCGTGCCTTGGGCAAAGCTGGATATTTCCCCATCTGGCTGCAGATCTTTCTTACCCCTCCTGTCTGTTTCATGCTCCTGCTTTCCAAGTGAAGCCTCTCTCCATTGAGAAACATCCCTTCTCCCTCTTCAGCACGACTTAGGCTGATGCTCTGCACTCATAGCCTTAATCTCTCGAGAGCTGGGATGAGATTTTCAAAAGCACTTAGTGTTGACCTACCTCTGCTCCAAATCAGTCTGATCATATTAGGTTAACTATATTTAAGTTTGGCCATGTATATTTTGTCATAATAAACTTACCCCAAAGGAATGCTGCTGTTTTAAAACAAGATTACTAGACCTGTGACTATATTTATGCATCTCAATAAGGAATCTGATTTTCCAGTTCCAGTTCTGTGGATTTTTTTTTTTTTTGAGCATGTTGAATATTTAGTACTGGCGAAACAGAGGGCAATGCAATTATATCCTACGTCTTAAAAGGAAACAGTCCCTTCTAAATTCAGTGCTAAAGAAGAGCTGCACTGGAGACCTTAAGGCTCAAAACTCCAAAAACTAACACTAAAAACTAATAGCAACCTCAACCCAGCCAGAATGCGTTGTCAGTTTTTTGGTTTGTTGGGGTTTTTTTGTTGTTTTTTTTTTTTTTTTTCCAGCATCCATGAACAGCTCTGCACAACCAAGACCCAAATACCAATACAGGGCATTATCTTTCACCTCCTCCCTTTTTTTTTTTTAAAAGAAACCCAACCAAACAAAAAAAAAAAAAACCCACCCAAAACCCCCCAAAAAACCAGCTAGGCAGCGAGTGTTTCTAAATGGTACAAGAAGTGACTATCAGTTGTCAACAGCTCTTTTCCACCACACAGACACTGGAGAACCACTGCTCAGCTTAGTCCACATGGCATCTCCAGAAAGACCAGAGTAATAGTTGGAGAGTTTTGCCCATGAAGTTTATACAGGATAGGACTAAACATACCCTTACAGATCTGGGGTTTTTTTAAAAATTACTATGTTGAACCTTCTTCTGCTGCATTTTCTCTTTTGATATATATGTTTTTTAACTGAATCCATAATTGGTCTATCTAAATGATTGACAGCAAAGGTGAAGGAACAGCCTGTTAGTCTTGACTGCTGGGGTAATGAATAGAGAAGCTGACATGTTAAATTTCTTCACCTCCAATTGGAATTATAAATTATAGACTTCTTTTACATTATCATAATACCAAGTTCATCTTAAAAATAGAATGATTCCTTGGGGGTGTATTTATAGTGAAAAAATACATACCTAATGCTGTACTTAGCATGCCTTCATATTTTAATATAATTGGATTGATTGTTCCAATTCTGTTCTTATTTTTGGAAATTAAGAAGCAGAATCAGATCATCTTACATTTTTCAAAAGGTCCATCATTTTGCTTCGGCAGAACATTCTGAAATTTTCAAAAGCTGTCTGTAATTTAATGTATCCTCCTGCTCTCCCTACAGCTACTTGGCAGGTTGCATCTTCCCAGCTTGGCCAAGGGCCACTTTATCTGAGTCTCTACAAACTTCGCAGGGAGTGGAACAGAGATCTGAAGAAGTCCGTAGGAACTAAAGTTTCCACCCCATAAAAACCCCTTTATTTGGCCTTCATCCCTAAGCAAACAACTTCTGCAAAACAAATCATTGAGTTCAAATTAATCAGTTTGTGTGAAAGCAAACACAGCCCATCAATAAAAGCAAAGCAATAAACCACAAGGAAATGCCTCCAAGCCAGACACAGTGCATTTAAACTCTCCAATTTATTTTGCATGGGAGAGAGGGGAGAGAACTCTTAAAACTTTTGTCTAAATTAGACTTAATTCAAATCATGCTGGTATGAAACCTCAAGGCCCCAGCTCCTAATAACAGTGTAATTGTCTGTGGAAGTGCAGAGGAAACGAAGATGATCTGCCTCATGGGACGCCAAGCGGAGGGGGGTGCTGGGGAAGAGGTAGATGCAGTTACCCTGGCTCCAGGTCCTCTCCTCCAACCCAAGATAAGACCTGGGAAGTAAATCGCTTGACCTGCCTTGATGACCCCTGGCATAGCTGCTAAAGTCACAGCAGAGCAAGGTCAAAGTGAGATACCTCAGCCACGGCGCCTTCTGTTCCCCTGGGTTTTCTATACCTTTAATGTATGTGGCCCTGTCAGCAATGCTGCTTCCTACTGACTATCCCACAGGAAAAAAAGTCATCCTGAAGCCATCTGCACAATGAATTCCCCTACAGCTCAGTTAAGTGCTGCATGCCTTTAATTACATTGGTGTGCCTCAATCTTGCAAAATATTTTCAATTTCCAGAACAGTTTCAACATGGGGAGAGAGGAAGGGACAGGGAAGAACACACTTCCAGGAAAACTTGGCACCGTTCAGGATTTCTTTCACCTCAGCAAAAAATCATCTTAAGACACAAATAAATGTATCTTATTAAGTTAGCAGGATCTTCTCTTAATACTGCAATTAGTTTTCATGGGAGATAGGCCCATGTACTGTCTTGAGAACAGACTCTCAGGCATATATAAGCACGTAATACTGGGCACACTTCTTGCAAATTAAGGAAAGCATTTGTCATTTCCAGTGTTGACACTGAAAAAGTGGTGTTTTAAATGCTATATTAGCATCAAATCCCAAGGGACCCCCTGAGCAGCCCCTCTCAAGGAGCACAGTCCTTCATCAACTCCTGTAATTGGCCTTTTGCTGCCTGAAGGAGGAGAAGCACTGCCAGGGAGCATCACTTGCACCGGAGGAGGAGCCAGCAAGACCCACAACACTGCAACGAGCTCGTTAACAAGTCACGGCTAAGACATCTGACAGACTTTGAGACTTTACCTCTTGCAACCAGGTAAGGAGCCTCTGCAGCAGCCCCATCACATCCTGACCTCCCACAGAGGTCTGGAGCTCGCCCCCTCGCTTTGCAGCCCTACTCGGTACAACCCACATGGACATTCCTGCACATCACCTACCGCTCTGGGGATTAGGAAAAACAGCTTTGTTTTATTTCAATTACTGCAGGGCTGGTAAATTGTAACCCTTATCCATCAATAGGATGGTCTTCATTAGTCTGTTCCCCATCATTTAACATGACTATAAGCCATCACCAAACAGTTTATACTGACTATTCCATTTATATCCTGCATTCAGCAAATGGGGACAAAATTGTATTATTCTGGTAACTGTTTAACGTTTGCCACCAGACACACAAGGCAAATGTGTCCAGGAAATGCTTACTTACCCAATGTCACCTGATGGGTAAGTCCAGATACCCTATTCATTTGCAAGGAAGCCACAAGAAATAACTGCAAAGAAAGTAGAGCCATTGCATAGGGTAAGGAGAAAATGAGCTAATAAATACTGCCGCACCATATCCTGGCATGCGAAGCAATACTTTATTACATGCTCTAAAATTAATATGTGCTATTTTGTTGGTATCCACACATGCTCAAAATGCCTGATCCTTCACACTCCACAAACCTTACACAGCAACAAAATCGAACCCCACTGTCGGCACTTCATCACCTACATGAAGGCGAAGAATGAAGCACCCAAGCCCCCATCCTTTGTGCATAGCCAATATTAAAAGCAGCATGAGCCATTTTCTTCTTGCCAAGATCAGTTTTCTCATCTGGCTCCCACAAGCCATGTTTACATTTCCCTATGATAGTTTTTCCCTGTCTCCTGCTTTGCCTAAATATAACTTCTCAACCATGTTACTGGCCTTAATTAAAAAAACAAACCCAAAACTCCACACACAATCCAAAAAAACCAACTGAAAAAAACCCCAACCCTAATATCTGGATTGCAGCAATCATGTTTCGGGTTGGCTCCTTCTGTAACCCAAAGAGAAACAGCACTTCCAGAACACAACTCACATCACAGATGGCCTATATCACCTTCTGAGGACATCCACATTTCTCAACTAACCAGGAGGACAAGGCTCTTAACACAGGTGCCCTGGGTGAGATGCATCCTCACCCAGGTGGAACTCATTTGTGATTTCCCTGGTTTAGGGTCCAGGTGCAGGACAGGAGGATAGCAATAACAACAGACTGCTGTACAATTTCCAGTTTCTCTTCAGCCTAGACTGTTTAATATCTTGAACATCTAGTAACTATTATTAATTACACCTAACTGTAAACAGTAGAATAGATGGGAGGGAATGCACAAATAAACTCTGGCACATCTGCAGCTCAGTCCCTGCTCTTCAGCTGGGTTCAGCTTTACCATGTTGAGTTTGACCCATCCATTATATACGTGCTACAACTAAGCGTTGCAAAATCCGTCAATCTGCAAGCCTTAGTAACAAAACTAGCCCAAGAGATGTAAGCGGCGATCTGAGAAGATACTCCCCAGGAATTAGATTTTGTAAACAAACATTTCAGCTAATTGCATTCTTGTTCTCAGTGCAATGAAGGCCCCATTTAGCCAAAGCATTTGTCTACGGAGTTTAGTTTCTTCCATTTAATGAATGCTGATCCTGTCTTAGCCTCGACTGTTATATCATCAGGATCAACATGAAATGCTAATGGAGAAAGATGCTTAATATCATTTCAAGTGTTTTAGTTACAACCACAGCTATTAAAGCAAATCCATTTTACCTGTTCCTCCTCAGGCTCCCCAGTGAGACAGATTTAAAAGTTTCTGTGGGGAGAAGTGATTCATAAATGGCTACACAGATCAGAGAAGAAAGCCTTTCACCATTAATTACAGCCAATGTTTTCCAATCCGAAGCTGATCATTTCACTGGCACAACACATAATTAGCAAGGCTCATTTTATTTCGTCTCCTTCACAAATTAGTTCACTTTTTAAAACGCAAGGTAGCTGCCTCCAGCAGTAGGGATAACCATGCTGGCCAGCCAGGAAAATAAGGCTTTGTGCTCTGCTTGTAGTCCACAGCAGAAAAATCCAACAAGTTCCCTGATTTTCAGTCCCCTTGCTGGTTCAATGCAGAAATCACTGTTGCTCACTGTGGCATCCCTAACATGAGACGTTGCGGTGCACCCATGTAAGACCATCACTGCTGATCTCGTGAATCTAGTTCTTCGCAGTGAGAAAAGGTTCCTTGTTTTCAAACTTTCCCACTGCTAAGCTAAAGTGCAGGGCATGAAATAGCCATAGCAGTGAGGAAGAGGAGGATGCTTCCTGTCCCTCATCACTGTAGAGAAACTGCAGCGGGTCCAGCCCCAGTGGCATCCGTGGCATCCTTGCTCTGCGTGCTGTGGGGACATCACAAAAATAGCGGGAGGGGACGATGCATTATAAGAGATGCTGGTCTTCGCTCGCCCAGACAGAACATTCTCAGACACCATCTGCATTTTAAAGCAGGACTGTTTTTTTCTTCCCATGGCTCAGACCGCCCCTCAACCTAAAGAGGGACAACAAAGGAAGAGCAACTTCTCCGCAGCAGAGGCTTCCAGTGGACGCACCTGCCAAGATCCCGGTTTTGAAATAGGCACCCAAAATACCGGTTGGAGCTCCTGGCACTCACCAGACGGAGCACGCTGCTGGCAGCTATCATTGGAAATGCTGAAGTTATCCTTGTGCAGATTTTAAAAGGCCACTGTTTATGCATGTAAATTCTGAAGGGCATTAGCAGCATCGCTGACACACACTGACAGCCAGCCCAGCTCCGGGAAGGGAATAAGCAGCAGCGACTGCCTGAATAATTGATGTGCTTTTACTCTGCCCCATGGCCCAGTTATTACATTGCTCACTCTCTTCAACTGCCTGTCGTTTCTAAATTAATTAGAAATCTTAATGTCATGGCCAGCCAGTTAAAAAAAAAAAAAAAAGACACCGAGAACAAAAGAAGAGAGTGCTTCTTGTGCCCTTGAGCCTTGGGATCGCTTACTTTGGCCTGGCCACGCAGGGAATAAAAGTGCAGTCTCAATCTCTGAAGCTTCGGACCCTGCTCACCAATGCTAACAGCAGCACAGCATGAAATCTGCTCCACCTGCAAAAAGTGCCTGTTTCATGGGGGTGAACACCCTTATCAAGGTCACCTCTCCCATAAGATGGGGCAAAGATTTTTCCAGGGACGGTGCACATGCGGAGCAGCTACTGCCTCTTCAATACAATGAAATAAGTCTGATACATCCCTAGCCCAGCCATCGCAACCTAGTGCCACATGGTACCGAATGAAAGGACGCCGCTAACGTCTGCAGGAATTATGGAGCTCGCTGTTTTCCTGCTCTAGAGTCGACAGAGCTAAATGATTCTGTGGGATCCCTTTCATGGGCTGGAAAAAAATTGCATGCAACCACCTGACCTCAGAGAACAGCAGAAGCTGATAAAAATGACACATTGATCAAATATCACAATGTGAGTGGCCGTTTCTTTGCTACATACATACCCTTATCTACTTACAATATTGCTTATGCTTAAACTTTAAAACAATGTCTATAGCTTTTAAGAAACCCAGTGGGAATAATTCCCCTCTTTCAGCCACATTGCATTAAAGTACAGGGAGTTTCATTCCAAGTCCTTGGAAAGCACTTAGCCATGATGAATCTGGAGGTATTTTTAGTTTCTTACTTGCAAAAAGAAATACAGATTTTTTTTTTTTTAAATCTCTTTACAACTGTACCAAAAGCATAAATAAACCCAAATGATTGGAATTGTTGAGATAATTTAAAATTGCACAGATAACTTAGACTAATATTTCATCTTCTTACAAAAAAACCTCAGCAGCGCAGCACAGTCTTTCCCTTTGCCAACACATCGCATCTTACTGTAATCTGCAGGACACTGAGGGGGAGAAAGGTATAAACCACCTTTCCATTATTCCCCTTGGGAAATTAATGATTTTTAAAAAATTGGATTTTTCAGTCTTTCTTTTTGACATTGATAAACCAACTTATACTCAAAGCAATGATTTGTTTCAGCCCCCAGTAAAGTTATCCTACATCTGCCGTACATGGTCATGCCCGAACATGACAGTCCCAGGGCAGAGAAATGAGCTGGCATAGGTGACAGAAGGCTTTGCAGAGTTTTAAATGACATTGTAAATCCTAATGGCAGTATCCAACAAAATGAATCCCATTTGTTAGCACATGGAAGATAATTGAAAATACTGTGAGCCCAAACTACAGGAGAGCATGGTTCTCCAAAAACTTAATGTATTTTGATCAAGCTTTTCCCTCTATCTGCTGTTTTTCCTCTCCTGTTATAATTGATGCATGCAGAGCCCACCATGAAAAAATACAAAAGAATCCAAGCAAGCTGCAAATTTAAGCCCTTTCAGTGTGTTTCAACATCCTTCCTGAGAACTGAGATGGCACTTCCATTTGCAGGGTGGGAAGATGGGCTTCCAGCACATTGTAATCCTGACACATGAAGAAGGCAGCATTGGTCCACCCTACGATTTGTTTGGTTTTGTCATCTTCACTTACATACTGCCTCTAAAATGCACGTGCTAATTATCGGCAGTATGGCACTGCAGATGTAGTGAACACAAGATGTCACTCACATGCATTTTTCAAACCCAAGCAATGAAATTAAGTGTCTCATACGAACATGTTACATGTTCATACAGAAGCTTTCCTGATCCCTGCAACATCTCCTATCTGTATCTCTTTGCATCTGTGTTTTTAAATCTCACTGTGCTTGCTTTGCATGTCTCAAATGTAGAGACCTCCACATTATATATTTCCTTTTGCTCTCCATACTGTGGCATCTACATGCATCTCCTCTCACTTTGAAGTTATTATATTAATTATGTCAAAAAGTAAGTGAAAGGCTCAGCTCATGTAGATTCCTTTAGGTTATTCACAGTAATAATGAAGCCATGCATACGCTTTAAGGCAGACGTGGGGTCCTGATCCCTCCTCTGGATCACCATACAGCTGGAAGGATGTACGAGCTGAAGCAGGACCACCACTCTTCAACATGGCTATGCCCTCCTTGCCCAACTTCTACAACACTTGTCTCCAGAAAGGAGCAAAATGCAAAACCACACAAGGTCCCGCAGGGGTGCTTACCTCACAGCCTTGGAAAGAAGGTGGAAGAAAATACAGGAGACAGCAGCGATATGGAACAGCACAGATTTCCTCGCTGCTTTTTGGAGTCTAGTCTTTCAAGATGCAGCCCCCGGCAAAGTGGCTCATAAAAGTTTGATGAACAGCATTTTGTTTAACACCAGCAACCGAGCCACAGCCCTGTCGAGCTGCATTGCCCAAGCAAAATGTCACGACCCAGGAGGATCAGGAGACTCGATTGCAAGAGGCAGGCTTGCAGGCAGCACAGGAGCTCACAACCTCTGGAGGAGGGTGCACCACCCCACGTGTTACTCAGTCACAGAAACATGATGAGGCTGCTGTAACGCTGATGAAGTCTGAGCCTCCTTCAATACCCCCCCATCGTGCTACTAGGTGGTCTTGCAAACATAGAGGAAGTCAAAAGCTTTTTCTGTTGGCACATACAAACCTTGAGGGTTTTTTTTTCTCCTCTTTTACCTTTCTCACTTCTACATGCACTGAAAAAAATTCACGGTGTGCTATTCCCTACCATTTGCTTCCACATTTTCATGCTCTGCTGCTTTTGGTCCCTTGCTCCCTTCCCATAAAGAAATATTCTCAAGAAACGACTGTGCCTGCATAACTGAAAATACACAAAACCCATATGCAGAGATGGTGCTGTAGGCTCATGCAACGTGATCAGGTCGAGCAGTTTAATATTTTAGCACAGCTAACAAATGAGGCTAGACTACATGGTCCAGTAATTACCTTTTCTTGTTCTTCACGTGCTAAAAATCCACACACTATTTTTTGCAGAGTACAGAATTCAGCATTTCTGGAAACAAAAAGAAAAAGAAAAAAATTAGAAACATTTATACTTGCCTCTCAGGACTTATTAGGCCCTTTCTGCTATACATGCATCAGAAGATAAAACAATGAACAACTGGTTTTGGTCAACAGATTTGATTTTTAAAAGCCTGTAAGAACTTTTAATCACTATGAAGCACATCTCTGTATGGGAAGACAGTACTAGCACATAACTAATAATGGTTGGATGAAAAATCAGTGGAAGCCATCACTGTCAATTATAAAAAAACCCTTAAAGATACAAGTAGTTATTGAACACACGTGCAAGTACATGAGTATCTTTTCACCATAACAGGCTCCAATGTGATCTGCATAAACTATTGTTATACTAGAGGATTTACCAGAGATTTTTAGAGGCTGCTGCACCATAATAATAAGGAAATATCTAGTTTGAAAAGAACGTAAAATAAATTATGATTGTAAGGATGTTAATTCCTATTTCTCAGCAGTTACATCTTAAATTTCCTCCATCCCCTTGCATCTTCAGTATGTTCTTCTAACTACAGTGTCAGGCACTAAATGTAACATTAATTGACAAAAGCATGAAATGCATGGATCCAGGTCAGCCTCCTGGAAGTGTTGGTTTTATTAGGATTAATTACACATGAAAAATTGCTCTTCACAGTTGGGATTGCTACAGATGAAACTTTGGTAGGAATCAGTTTTGTCAAGCTGGGTGGCACAGGACCCTGGGGCCCCTTCCCACCTCAATTAAACAATTAGAAAATAAAATAAAAAAACCACACAGAAGAAATAGCAACAAGTCCTTCTGCCTGAATTTTGCTTCCAACATTAACTAAAAGACCAACTCATTTTCCGCAACCTGTAGGGGAGAACACAGGTCATTTCGTTTGGAAGAAGTGTATTAAAATGAAAAACTATAAAGCCTGGTTAAAATAGGATCCAGTGTTAAACTGGGTCCAGTTGCTCCAGGTGCAGGTCCCTAAGCCTTTCCCAACAGGGACTGCAGCGCAGCTTTTCCCCTACTGCCGTGGTCCCATGCCTTGGACCATCCTATACCTTAAAACCTTTGCAGACAAAAAACGTGGTCCTAGGGCTCTGGTTTCGCAGCTCAGCTGATCCAGAACAGTCCTACTTTAATCTTTAGTGCCAAAAAAGTAAAGTTTCACCCCGGCCCTACGCACTCCTTGGCAGGTACTCCCCTGGGTGTATGAAAAGAAGGGAGGCTGAGGTGTTGGTCTCCAATGCATAATTCATCTTATTTATGTACTAAAAGAGCAATCGTTTGCATTCAGTAACCTTGTAAGTCAGACAAGTAAATTAAAACCTAAAACAAGGCTTGAGAGTCCAGCATGCATGCCACTTTTTGAGTGATTTCTCTATAATAGGCAACTATGGATGCTCTGGAAGAAAAAGAGACCTATTCCAGGTTGCCTGTCAGCAAAATTGGCTCTGTAAGCAATAAACAGGTTTTGGACCGTCTAAGAAATTTACAGGCAAACTCAGGGTAAGACCAGCTATTATTTCTCACTGTACAAATGAAAAAGTCCCCAGATGTTAGCTGTTTTCAGCCTTGGAATTTGATCAAATATATACACTTTCAGTAGGAAAAAACACTTTTACAAGTGCAGAGCAGACCAGGCAACACCTCATGAGGGCATCCATATACTTTATTTCTAGGAAGAATGCCATTTGTTTAGACTACTCTGCTTGTGTTATATAGCAAAACCTCCACCTGGTTCCAAGAAGCTTTTGGAGAATAACTCTGGGTTGATGGCAGCAGCATATAGCAGAAAGATGGTGTTTTGCCTAGTCTGAAGAAGTTAATGTTTGTTACCCCATTACCTTGCAATGGCTTTTTAAATGAAATTAAAACAAGATCTTTGTTTCATTTATGATACCCTAGATTTCACTTCTGCTTGGAGCGTAAAGGGCTAGAGATAGCACAATATACAGTGGTTTATGGCTCTTCTGTGTTGTTTTAGGATTCAGCACATGCTCTCCTCCCAGCTCACCTTTATTTTATCATAATGTGAGTATACTGACTGGTAAATCTTTCTTGCCTTCCCTCCCCAAATGTATAACCTTGAGTTGGCCTCTGCCATATGCTATTTCTATGCAGATTTCAAATGTAGTTTAGGAAATTCTTGTTTTTATTAAAATTAGGAGGGAACTATACAGGGATTCCTGCACAGCAAAGATCCTGCAAAACAGCTGCTAGAGAGTCACTACAGGAACTACAGGGATTTGGCGTAACCCTAAAAGATAGAATAAACACACTAGAGGAAGCTGCTTTACCTGTGACTCCTGTTAATACTTACAGCAGTACAGTGCCTGCCCCATATGCAAGGGAAGCTCGTTTTTATTTTCTTTTACTGCTTTCCACACCACTCAACCAACCTGCTCCCCTCTAAAACCTATACAGTACAGTTCTTCTCAGAAAGCATTTGTCGTTTCTTACCCAGTTCTTACCCAGATGTACTCTGCCTGGACAATCTGGCAAGTGGTTTCACTTAGGATGGTAATGAAGAGCGTAATGTCCATCCCGCATTACCCTGGAGCTCTCCCTGCACAGATTACTCCTAAATGGTAACGCAGATACTTCAACACAGCTCACTCTTACTAACGTGACTGCTGGCGTTCATATGGCTAAATATTTCTAAATCCTCTGCTATGGTGAACAATGCATCCACCCAAACAGGACAAGGGCATACTGCTCTGCATCACTAGATGCCAGAAGAAGGGCAATTAATCTCCAAACCGGCGTGCTGCTGCACCTCCATGCCAAAACTGAAGCTGCTATTAGGGAGAGCAATGATAAACATTTTCTGTTCAGCAACAGCAAAGGCTGGGAGGAGAATCCATCAAGACGGGATGGCTCACCCTCAAGCAGCTGTCTTCTCTGCAAAAAGCCAAGTGGTCTGACTTCAGTCATTAATGCTCACAGCAGAGGGACCCACAAAAACCCATGCGAAGGTTTAGGCAACCAGCAGGAGGCTTGTGAAAAAGCCTTGTTTGCTAAAACGTACCAAGTCTCTCATTTCTGGCTCTGTTCAAGCAGAGGAGTGAGCACCCGGTGTCATGCTTTTGGAGATGAAAACCCATATGGAGCAGCAGAGCATCGCTCCTGGGCATTAGCGTCTCTGCATCAGTCCTGTGAAACCAAATCAGTAACTTTCACCCATGGTGACTTAATTTACATGCACCCTACAGATCTCTCCAAATCCCGCACATTGCCATCCTCCATTACGAAGCTCTTTTCATGAAAGTGATTAAAGATAACAATTATAATTTGTGTTAGAGATGCCCCTAGAGGCTTCTGCTAGGCTCAGACTTCATTGTTCACAGAACACAATGCAAAGAAATCTCTCTCCCGATGAGCTCATCCTCCAAGAAGACAAGGCAATCAAGGAACTGCAGAAAGAAAGGCTCAGAGGCAAAAAACCAGTTGCTCAAGGTCAAACAGCAGGCCACCGACAGAGCTAGAACAAAACGCACCTCCTCTGTGGAGCACTCATGAGGCCGTGCTGGCTCTCCCATACTAAGCTGATCAACTAATACACTTTATGTATCAAATGTCAAGAGCAGATGAAGTAGTTCATAGTTACTTGCTGTTCAAGTAACATAGTTCATGTTACTTGCTGTTCTGTGTTTGATCATGTATTTTTGTGCTGGCTCTCCGAACAAAGCTAACCACGACAGCGAAAGAGTTACCTTCCATTCACCTTCCTATACTTTTTTCTGCACATTACTGACAAATCGATCCCTCTCAATTTTTTTATTCTTCCATCAATGCTTTCAACAAAGAGTGATTGCTCAAGCGTCCTTCTCCACCTTGCACTTCCAATTTTTTAAGGAATGGTCAATCTCGATATGCATAATTATAATTGCAAATGGATCGTTTTATCTTGTACTATTCTATTTTAATGGGATTATGTATGGTCAAATCTCTATGGTAACATTTAAAGTCAAAACCTCCTACATCATTCATATGTGGTTTAGATATTTAAAAATATTAATATGCAACTAGTGATATTAGAAAAGGTTAGATTTCTAACTACCTGGCCCAGTTATGACACCATAAATCTGAAACAGATTACTAGAAAAATCTTTCCAAGGTGGTATAACTGGAATTTAATAGAAGTTCCTGCCATACAATTCAACAGCAAGAGAGTGCTTCTGTTGTGCTTTGTACAGGCAAAGAACAAAGCACGAGTGTGCAAAGTGAGTGAAGCTTTTAGTCTTTGCAAACAACTTCAGTGCATAAAATATTGAAAGCAATGCTAAACTAATCTCTGGCAAGAATTGCAAGCAATTCACTGCAACTCGTATTACGAATGCCTTTGGTTTACCATTTAAAAAACATTAGAGTCTACCATTATGGTTGTGTATCACAGTGCTGTACATTAACCTCTGTAATTTTCCAGCATGGTATATTGCAGTAACACAAATTAGGCTACCCAGCAAAAATGCTTAAAAAGACACAATATTTAAAGCAAGCAGACAGGAAAGCTCCTCGCTCCTTCCTGCCAAAGACAGCAGGAGAAAGTCCAGTCCTCTTTTCCTCAAAGCAAATGGTAAAATCCCATTAATTTCCCCTGGAACCGACAGATCCGCAGCATCTGGGAAAGGATTCAGTCTAAATACATCGCAGACATAACAGATGAATGATTTGGGGGAGAGGGGTCGACTGCTCTCATTTTAACACTTCTGTGTAACAGGAACAGAGCAGGTCATTTCTGTAAGCTTGAAAATGCTTTGTGGGCTTTCAGTAGGATTTTCCCTTCAGCATTTTTTTACCTTCTGTCTCCGTTTTCTTCTCATTCATATGCCTAATGGCTTTCAAATCTGTTACTTGAGCGTACAAGAAGCTTAAAGGCTACCCTTGATACTTACTGTTGTAGGGCCCACATGGATGAAATTTTTTTCTCCTATAATTAATAGTAAAACATTTACATTTCATATATTCTGGAACATTCATATCCTTTCCACTAAGGAAACAAACTGCAAGCTAAATATTCATCTACACCTTATATGGAAATTTTGATAGCAAGACATCTATTTTAGGTACCGAAAAACAATCATAATAAAATGCTCAACATGTTTGCAAATGACTCTAATTTCCAAGATGAAATTTGCCTGCTCATAAATACACCTCACACCTAAAGCAAAAAGATTAATTTGGTTTTTTGACAGTTTTCAAAGATTTTTTTCCCCTCAGTGGGATGAGAGACTTTAAAAAAGATGCAAAGAAAAGAAAAAAAGGGAAGAAGAAAAAGAGGAAAAAGCCCAACACTAGGAGAGCAACCTAAGGCATGTTGGAGTCATGCTTCTGCTCTGCGTCATGCAGAACACACACTTAAACTTCACTGCTTCCCCTATGAGGCCGCTGGGATGCTGCTCTCCTTCCTATATAACTACCTGGCTCCCTTCCCTCATATTCCACTAACACATCAAACAGAACCTCTGAAACTCCGTCCAAACCCATATGCTTCCGTGAAATATATTGAGTTTGAGGAGAAAAAGGTCAGCTTCATTTTGTCTCAACCGGCTCTAGCTCCCAGCTGTCAGGACCAACGGCTGCTGGGGTTAAGTGACACGTTTTGCGCCTGTCTTTGGAGCAGAAAGCAGCCATTATTTCAAGCTGGCATCCCATGGATTTTCTCCCAAGCAATATACTGGTCCCAAGTGGTTCTAGAAGCAAGCAACCAGACAGCTACAAGATGCCCAGGCCCTGGCACTGGAAGACCCAGAGGGTTCCCTGCAATAGCAAGGCATTTAATGCGAGAGGAGGAGGAAGCCTGGGGTCCAGCCAAATCTAATCCTGGCTATACGTGCCACAGCTGGATTTCTTTAAGTAGGGGCTATTACACTGGCACACTGCTGACCAAAGTCTTCTCTTTTGTGTAAATTCCCGGCAAAGACCTTAGGAGATAAAACTGATTAATCCTAATTAAAATGAAAATCAAGGAAATGACACAGTCTGTTGAATCTACTTGATGAATCAAAAGCCTCCCTCATTTCTATGTTAATTGTCTTTTTACAAACGTGCAGTACTCTCATACGCACAGAACAATGTTTTCATATTTTTCTTCACTTGGAACATTGCAGGCCAGATGTTAGAAAGCACCCAGAAAGCCCTTCTGCATTATCAGGCCCCTGCAGAAGCACCTAAATGGATGCCGAGTCCTTTCGCAGACTTCTCAAGGCTTTAATAAAAAATCACAGCCTGCAGCAATGCGACAGCCCAGACACTGCAGCTAGGGAAGGACCAGCACTGGGCAGGACACAGCACCTCCCGAACATGCTGAAAGGTGCACAAGATGCCCCATTAGCATTGGGCAGCAAATACGCAATGAGTTAAATTCAACCAACAGAAACCCACCAAATCCCTGCTCTCAATTTGCGTGAGTCTGATAACGCTTCGATGAAATATTGTTACTCAAGTTTTTATCAAAATGCTACTTGCACAGAACATCGTATCACAGTAAGAACATTTGGGAAAGCAATCAACCTGCAAAGACTTTCCTGAAGCGCAGAAATGCAGAACAGATCCTTTCAAGGACAGTTCAACTTAGGATGTGAGTGATTTAAAGAGGAACAAACCAGTACACTGCTAACACCAGCAAACTAAGAGCTGGGATGCATTTGGCACAGGAAGGTCTCTTTCTCTAAAGGTGCCTATGTAACACATTAAAGAGATACACATTCGATTTGTATCCAGTCAAAATCATGTGTCACCTAAAGCTGGGGGGGGGGGGGGGGGCAAAGCTAACCTAAGATAAGTGGTAAAGACACACTGGACGAAATCCAGAATCTGCTGCGTTACTTGCTTAGACACCATTTATTATGGTTACATTTTATTATACAGTAGTAAAAAATTACAAGGCAACATCCTGTGTTATTTCCCACTGGGATAAATGATACAGATGTACTATTAAATCTCAAAACCAGCACCAGTCTGCCAGGCTACATTCCATTTGTGTCTTTATAATGTGTCAATAGGCTGACATTTATGCCTTCCGATGGTAAAGCTATTTATGTTATAGACATTTAAATGTGCCATAAAATGCATAGCAATACACAACCCTAGAACTTTTCCAGTCTTTACCAAAACAACACACACAAAGCAAAAATCACACCAGACACCAGCATCAAAACATAGGACATACTGGCTCCATTTTTTCCATGCTCAGTCAATGTTATGAGGGGTTTTTAAAATACCCTTATAAAAGAGGGTTAATGCAACCTTTCTCCTGTGCACAGATTGAACCCACAGTTAATTTTAATTTTGGTTTATAGACTTTTATCCTTTCCCAAAACGTTTTTGGTTTTGGTTTTGTTTTTTTTTAAATCTAAATCACTGGCTTCATGATGTGTTGGGTGATAGGACATGCCCAACACTCAAGCTGAACCGCAGGCCACCAGGCAGCCCTATCCTGGCACTTGTAACCAAAAATAGGAGCTGCAAGGCGCATACCCCAGCTTTGTATCACTCTCAATCACAGCTGGGGAGGCACTCTTGAAGGTCCACCACAGCTTGCAACCCAAGGGCACCCTGAACCATGGAAATACACTGGCAAAGGGATGGTCCTACGGGGATCTCACTCAACCTCGTGGACAGCAGATAGGGATAGACACTGTGTGTGAACTAAGACACGATCTCAGCATAGTCACTGGCGCTGAGGGTTTGAGCGGCATCAAGTCAAACAATACTGAGTTAAAACAAGCTTTCTCTGCTTAGCCCCCACCAGCTTTGAAAAGGACAGCCTTGTGAGAAATCAAGACAAAACACTCACAGATCTGCTATTAAATGGTCTGCTTGTGGGAAATGTCAAGATAAAAATATGGAGACTAGCACACAATAGTTATCTTAGGCCCATCAACGGTCTCCCTCTAAAGCAATCCCCCAAATTTTGTCAAGGTGAAATGAGGAGAATGGCTCTTAAAAATGCAGGTGGGAGAACCAGACTGGGGGACACAGAAATTCATCTTTGTTGCTAGATGGTCACAATTAAAAAGTCCATCCCTGGCATGATTACAGGGGCTGCCGGGGCCAGAAGTAGATTGGGGTCACTGGCAATGGTGGATGGGGATGCATAAACAGCGAAGTATAATGGTTTTGGTCCAAAACTAAAGAAGCCCTGAGCCTGTTGTCAAGGTATTTCTTGCACTTATCAAGTTCCTCAATAATATAAAAGATAAGCAGGCAAAACCAAAGGAAGAGTTCAGAAATATGGAGTCTGGGAGGGCATGCTGGAAGGAGGGCTACATGCTCCAGTTACTGTCCCCCAAGCAACTGGCATGAGAGGATAAGGAAAAGTTGCAAACATGCCAATTCAATAGTTTTCTGCAGGGATCATGTCTTGAAATGATTATAGTTGAAATAAGGAACACTGATACTTCAGGGACTTGTTTAAAAAAGGTCCTTCAAAGAAAATTACCATAGAAAACAAGTTGGGGGTATTTTTCCTCCAAGAACAATGTCAGAGCTTAATGTATTAGAAATGCAACTGCATCAGATACTGGGTTAGGATTGCCCCTGCTCAAGCTGCAGGTAGGAAAATGCCAGGCTGAGCCACTTCGTTACAGTGCTTACAATCAAAGTGAGACAGCAAGTGGCTGCTTCTCCTCTCTGACAAGTTTTTAATTGCATCTGGAAATTACCTTGCACTATAAATTTCATTCCAAGACTGTGTCTAATAGAGGCTGCTCAAGATGAGTTTGTCACACTTCTAAATAATTATTATTAATGTGACACTAACATCCTTCACTGTTTATGCCACCTAAAGTGTCTTTCAAAAAATGTTCTTAGCATTAAACTTAGCATCCAATGTGAACTGAAATGCAAAATTATCTTGACCTTTTAATTCTAAGTGTGTCACCAGTCACAGTTCCTCCTTCATAAGAAGGCCCATCACCTTTTCTATTTTGGTGACATCAGTAAACATCTTTTGAAGTGCAGAGGAATACCTTCCCGCATCAGAGCGTGATTAACTCACACACATGAGCAACCGTAGATGATATTAATATCCAATGCAAAACTAAAGGTTATTAACAGGCTGCATTGTCTCAAGGTAACGCAGTCCAATCTACAAGTCCCAGGATGACCAGATTTTCATAAGTATCTTCCATGACCTTTAAATGAGCTTCTACGAGCTCATTTTATGAGCTTTGCAAACTGTCAAGGAAAATACAGCACTGAAGGATCACCAACATTGCAGCACTGGCAAAGCATGGGCTTCAGAAATCCTGCACCGCCAGGATCTGAATCCACCAGGGAAGCAGGAAGTCTCTATGCAGACACCCTCATGAATTCAACTACCCAATGACCTGCTATCCAAATTCAGGGAGAAGCCCTCTAGATAATGATGAAGATTTTAAAAAGTGGAGGGGGGAGGAAGCCTCCTGCTCCCCCTTAAGCAGGAAACAAAACTTTTCCAAAAGGAGAGGGTCCAAGGAAACTGCAGAGTCATGCCCTGCTGCAATTTTCTTTTGGTTTTCTAAGGGGCAAGGCATCCCACAAGTTTTAAAGATCTGTAAATGCAGCTAATCCAGACACTAAAGGATTTCTGTAAATGTAAAAAAAATAAAAGAAAATGTAGCATGAAGAAATCCATTAAAGGAAAAATCTTATCAGTGTCTCCCCATACAGTTAGTATTCAATGCCTTTTTCCTGAGATGTGAAATATATATAAAGACAGGCATATAAAGACATCTCTGGCTACAGCTATTTTGGAACTGACTTCAAGCATCTTTAGTTTATTACCCCAGATACCATGATGTCATCAGAAGCTTTTTAATGTCTTTTCAGACCTTTTTCAGTTATTCTTAAATTATTAGGTGTGAATATGTGCATGCGTGTGGTATTTCTTTATTTCTGCAACCATGTGATAAACTGCAGTGCCACAAGATAAATTGCATTCAGTTTACACATTTGACCTCCTCACTTGAACTCTGCCTGCTAATCCATTTCAGCTGGGACTATTTCTAATATGCCATACTTCCAAGCAGCTTTCAAACAGCTGTAGGGGCTTTTTTGTGTGTGTTTTAAAATGGATTTCACATTAAAAATATTTTCTTCTTTGCACCAGAAAGTGGAACAGATTACAAACAGAAAGACCCTGGCTCCTAGCAGCTCCAAGATCAAGTGTCGGACATGTCCTGAACCAAAAAGGAGCAAGAGCTGCTCTAAGTGTGCAGCAAATGTCTCCGATGTGGGGGGCACTTGCACCTTTAATGGTGTCCCTAACAATATCTGTCACACACTTACGACCCCATTAAAATCCTCAGGAGCTATCCCCCTCCATCACTCTGCAAGAGTTTTAATGAAGGTTTAGACACTCAAGCCTGGCCTTCACGTACGTCACCCCTCCTCATGCGGGTGAAGCATCACCCCACAATACAGAGAGGTCTTCTCATGGGCACGCAATTAAAACAGGTGCTGTGCTGCCACCTGCTCAACTCCAGCCAAGCAATTTGTATAATCTTCCCCTGTCAGGAAAACTTCTGGAATTAAGAACAAAAGCCTCAACTTGTGCCTTGCAATATAAAAAGGGTAACCAAGAATCAAATCAATTCTGGTTTTCCCCTCGGAACAGCTAAATGTATTTTAATTGTAGTTGCTGTTAGCTTCCCAGAGGTAGCACATAACCAACTCTCACTAACACACGTTTTCTCTGTGTGTTTGAGAAGGTCACTGCTTTTCAACAGCTTAATTTTTTTTTTTTTTTACTTTTTAAATTTCCTTGCTTGCTTTCACCCTTATTTTTTTAAAAGGTAAACGATAAAGTTTTGTTTGCAGTTAGCCAGCATAAACAAATTATCTCTCAACTACTCACCACAATTTTTCACAGAAAGGACAAGAATAAGTGTTTTAATAACTTGCTTAAATATCCGTGACAGAAGAGTCCTTCTGTTGCAAAGCTGCTGCTTGCATTTGACACACCTGACCAAATAGCAAAAATGCCGCTTTCTCGGCTTCTTCTTGAATCTCAGGCAAGATGGATGCTCCTGGTAGCAATTCTCTTTCATTCAGTTGATGGGTACATTTACTAGGCATTGCAAAGCATCCAACTGCACAGTTTAAGCATGTACTTAACTTTACATATGCTCTAAAATGCCAGGATTCGCTGGTGCATGCTGCCACGCCAACCTTAATACAGGGCTTAAACTTTAGCATTCCTGCTGCAGAAGGAAACCAAGCCAGCCCCCTTCTCATCTTCCAATAACTGAGGAGTCTCAGCGGCATCCGTAAAACTAATGTGGATGAAAATTAAGGATGTGGTGAAGGGCCCCACCAGACTGGGGTCTTGCTGTATTTTTCCAAAAGAAGTTTGATGCCATCAGATATATAAACATGATTGGCTTAAGAAGTTAGACCTGCATTTGCTATAAACTCCACAATCAAATATTCATTTCATTTTGCAATGTTATCAGTGGTCTGACACAAGCAAAAGCAAATTAAAAATGCAGGAAAGTATTCCAGGTAAGCATACACTTTTTAAAGGAGCTAAATTACTTATTCAAATTACAGAGGCATACTGAACAGGATGGCTATGAGAAAAAACTATTGCAGGAACTGGCAGAGACACTGGTTTCAGGTAAATCAGAGCTTTGGTGAGGTGGCCCTTGATAACAAATGCATCAACCCACAGGGTGACATTTCTGTACCCACTCCAAGCCCACATTACAGATCCTTTTGACTTCTAGAAAACTGCCTCATTTGGAGACAGTAGTTAGAACTTGACTATGTTTTAGGCATGTTGGTTTTGGCTGATATGCTTTGCTCAAGTCACATAAATTATTAATCCCTCAAGTCACATAAATTATTAATCCCTTCTGATTTTTTTTTTTAAAAAGGGCATTAAGAAAAAGTGCGCTTTTTTTAGGTGCTCCTTTAAGGAAGTTTTGCACAAGGAGGTCTCAATGGATACCACAGTTTTATTCACAGCTGGCTTGTTTTCAGATATGAGAGAGGAACCATGGACTCTTAAAATGATGAGCACTATTCAGGCTTTTCTTAACGTGGAAAAGGAGATTCTACTAATGGTTTGACCTGAAAGAAAGAAGGCAGATCTCTAGTAATTAGAATCAAAAAATGCTTTAAATTTCCCTTCTTTTTGCAGTATCAGAGAAATGGTCCAGAGGCCATTTGGCCAAAAAGCACCAGCTGCTGAACATCACAGAGAAATCTCTGTCTATCCCCATTCCTGCCAGTGCTTCTTCATTGATATGGAGAAATATAAACAGAGAAACAGTGTTCAGAACATTTTACCAAACCAAGAATATTGGTTGAAAAAACAGCAAACAAATGACAAAGGGAGACTATAATTGTTTAAACTATGAAAAAAAGCAGTGCTAGCCATTTAGCAGAATATTGAGAGGCAGTGTGTTTTCATCCAGTATTAGATTTACCAGTAAAAACTGCAGACAGAAAAATGTAAAAACGTTTGGTAGACTTCAAATTGGGGGATCCCACTCTCTTGATTGACTGGAATTGGTGGTGAGACACTAATGACCTAAATGAAAGAAAGATGGACAAACCCACTGCAGCTCCTAGATGCCAACTGCTGCTACATGCCAGATGGCTGGGGGGGACCATGACAGCTGAAGTGAGGACCACCCTGAAAGGCAGTCTGTACACATACCTGACCAGCATCATGAGTCATGTTCAGCATCCTCAGATTGTAATCTATTAGGTATGTGCTGTCTGGGATCTCCTAGGACACTTAGCAAAGACATTCACACCTATTCCCACATCTGGAACAAGTGACTCAAGTAAGCATCGCGTTAGGGCAATAAAAATGATAGCGACTGGTCTGAACTGGGAGATCAGCAATCTCTGATGGCTGATGTATAGTTATCATGTTCATTCTGAAGCACTGTAAGAGGTCCCACTGCCCTCGGTGCTAAGCAAACCCTAAGCAGTGGGTGGTCCCAGATGAGAAACGTGAGAAGCTGCTTGCAGAACCCTATCTCAACCCTTTGCTCAGCGCCAGCAACACAAGGACTTCTTTGTAATTCCTATCTTCACAACCTCTAAATTGCATTTCTTTTATTCACATGGCACCAGCAGAAAGAGCATGGCAAGAAATTTGGGCTTGCAGTGGTAAACAAAATGTAGTATATAAGCAGAGTTGCCAGGAAGGTGCGTTTTTGCTGAGCACTATCAGAGAAATAAATTATAAAGAAATGTAACTGCTGCCTATTAAGAGACAGATTTATATGATAGCTAAAGCTTTCATAGTTTATGAAACAATGTCTAAGAAAATGGCACAGCTGTGATTTAGTGAGGTGTTTAAATTCATCGTTACATATATTTTGTATTTCAGACTGGTCTTCACTACCAAATCGCATATTGGCTTTGCCTGATATATGCATTCTTTTTTGCATATGTAATGAGCTTATCAGCTTCCAGTAGAAAAGGCAATTTTAGAGCTATCTTCTCCTAAGGTTTGCACTTAAATACACCAGGTGACACATTCACTGTACTAATGTAAATGTTGAATTCAGCAAGGTGAAAAATGTTAAAGGCTGAGATTCTGCGCAGGATCAAGAGCACAAAGAAATTAAACTGAGAGGGACCTTCTTACACAGCAAGGCTTACTGGGAGTGGGGAAAAAATCCAACAAACCTCCTTATATATTTTTATCATTTGCTAGGATCATATAGGTCCTTGCATGTCAGACCTTGATCAGGCAGGCAGCATCCTCGCTGCTGCAAACACAGGTCTGGGCTGCTAGAAGCCTAAAGCCAACTGCCTTCAGTCACCTGGATAAAGCGGCATCATCCTCTGGTGTGCTGAGGCTCCCAAACCAGCTTTCAACATCCGTGGGAGATGCCGGGGACTTAGCATGTCTGAGATTCGGGAGGCTGTGTTTTAAAGACTAACTTTGGGCAGCATTGCCCTGAATCCTGGCCCAGATCTCCCATTTGCAGGCTGGAAGGGACTGATGGCTCAGCTGCTCTGGGTTTATGTGTAACACCAGTCAGAGGATTTCAACTCACTGCTTCGACCACGCTGAGTGCAGTCATTGCTGGTCAGCCTGCGCCCCACTCCAGAAAGTGGTAAACTTCTGTCGCAAACAAATTTTTTAAGGTTCAGGGAAGAACGACATCTAACTGATTACCCTTCTCAGTCTCATCATACACGTTTTACTGTAGCCACAAAAGGAAAGGAATCTGCAGGATTTGATACTGCAGTCACGCACAGAACTGGAGATTAAGACAGTCAGTTGAATACTGCAAGATTTCTTTCTTAATGGAATCTCTTCCCCATATTTTTCATAAATATTTAAATGAACAAAACCAGAAAACCACCATAAAAACCGTTTGTCCAGTTGCAACGTTTTGAAAATAAAGTACAAACCAAATTTCTACTGGTTTTAATTCACGCTGAAGTTCAGGTGAACATTTAGGCAGCATTTATCATCTTCAGAACACTGTGCAAATGCAAGCTAATGCATGACTTGTGGTCCTGCTCAGCACATCTGCAGTCCCCTAATTCCGCAGTTCTACATGCTTCAGCCTGACTTGAGACCTGAACCCTGGTGAGCTGAGAGCCACCCACCACCTGAGCACTGGCAAGCTACAAGCATTTGAGATCAGAGACAGCTCTGGACACTACGCAGCAAGATCCCGCTTTGGCTGTTCTCTATGTTTCATAGCAGTTTCCAAGTCAGAGTCAATTCACAGCCGAGAGTTAGTTAATGCAGCTCATAAAATACTATTCCACCCAGCCAAACAGGAAAATAAAGGGGGGGGGTTGGGGGGGAAGGGAAAAAAAGGCAAATAAATAAAAGTGTTATATAGACAAGATCCCTTGGACAATTTTTGCAGCTCCTCTTTTTTTTGCTAAATAGCAGAGGACTGATTATGCTTATCCCCAAAGATGCTTACAAGACAGCTCTTTTAGTCACAGCACTTGGGAGAGTAAATAATCTTAAATGTCTTGCATGTTGCTGACTTACATCAGCAGGAATATGGCAAGGGATAGGGCACAGAAAGGTAATGGGACATCTCTCATCAACAGGGATGAATGAAACAGTGGCTACATTTTAAGGAAAGAGAATCTAGTATCACTGGAACATGGGAAATGTAGTTTCTGATGTCTGGGCAAATATTTGCCTTTCCTATCTATGTAGCATATAAACCTATGTCCAACTGGGTACCAAATCCAGTTGCTTAAGATGGGAGATTGGATCACAAAATCAACACTATTGACCCTAGAAAAGTCGTATGTATTTGTATTAACCTTGTCAAACCAAAGGACACACCTGCCTTTCTGAAAGCAGTGATGCTGCTGGTGTTTCCCGTGGGACTTGAATTAGGGACTGGAGGGGAGGGCAGGCAAGGCACAGGCTCACCTTTCTAGAAAAACAGCAAAAGAAAAAATAATCAAATGGTGAGAGAAACCATTTGATAGCCTTGTACTGCAATCAGAGTCATACAGCTCTGAAGTTGTCTTTGGGATATTAAGCAGAATACTTCAACAGTGGGAAAGTCTGAAAGTGCTGCAAGGCCTCCAGGTCTTTGAGGGCAATCAAGAGGTTTGGCATTTTTGACAGCAGGCAGGAAATCTTCTGAGCAATGCCCTGTGGTCATTAAAGTCCTTGTGGCAGGATTTCACATGCCTTCCGCAAACATCAACCCTCAGCAAGGAGTACAAGCACAGACAGCTTTCCAGGAACTCCAAATGTCAAACAGGCAATTGCAAGGCGTGAGGGACAAGGCTGCTGGGTGCACTCAGCACTCCTCCTGCAGCTATGTTCCTTCTGGATAATACAGTGGTTTCCCCTTATTTTCTTGGGAACAGAAGGTGAAGGCAGGCTACTTGGCTGAACACTCAAAAGGGAAAACAAAATTCTCAAAATTCATTTGCAGATATCATACAGCAGCGCTCCTTCTCCTCCCATTTCCTCTCCTGACTGCACCATACCTTGTGCATTCTCACCTCCCAAGGTTGCTTTGGACCCTCTGAAGTAAGAGCAGAGGTCCTCACTCATTTCCTCAGGAGCAAAGTCGAAGATTGGAGTCTGTATCTATCAGTCAGCACTTTTCCTGCTATCAGAACTAAAGAAAACCCAGAATCTGTGTACACACAAGAAGAAAAATGCCATCTCTCACCTCTACAAGAAATGAAGAATAACACTCTGCCTCACAAGGACATAATGGTAGGATGCCTGCAAGGTAAGGCACAAGCACAGGCAACAAACCAATCAACGTCACAGGAGATCTCCAAACCAGTCAAAGTCTTCTTCTACTAAAGCTTTCAAACGTAACGCCTACTTGCAAACCAAACTTATAAACCACTCCTTAAGAGAGGACAATAATGTTCTTTTGCACTGGTAGCCTCTTCCCTGCCAGAGGGCAGAAGGGACACTTGGTAGTGGGAGCAAGGACCACAACAGGTCACCTTCCAGTGGGGACCATGAGCGCTCTGCTGATATCAAGACCTTTTAGCCTCATAGACTGGAGAAGAGAGGACATTTCACTTTTAAAGGGTTTGCTCTTGGTTAGTATTTCTCAGGCTGAGGCATCCGCTTGCTTGCTCTTGGTCCACAAGTTGCTACTGGCTTGGCTTTAGCTCCTTGCTTCTCATTGCCAGACTATGGAGGCAGAACTAAGAGTCCATTGACCACCTCCCCAACACCACAACTTCCTAGGACATTGCACCACCTTGAAAAGAAGCAGCTGGCACACAGCACGGATTAATGGAAAGCAAGGCGTCTGTAGCAGGCGTGTACCTGTGGTGACAGAGATTGCTGGCTCCGCTCCGGCCCTTTCAATACAAGGACAGCTTATCATCTGTTTCCCTTGCTTAAGGGCAAAAATACGCTATGCTGCACGACGAGGCCAAGGGGGAGGCTTTGATAGCTACATTATGCATAAGCCTGGAAATGAGACAACACGAGCAACATGTATTTAGAGGAAGGACTGAGCATTTTAGGAGAATTCCTCTCCTTTCTGCCTCCTCCAATGAAAAAATCTTTCTCCCATAAATACAGAAAGGCAGAAAGTAAGGCAGAAAAGAGAGAAAGCAATGGGACCCTGAACCAGAGGCTTGCTTCTAAAGTCCAGACAAACTTTTTAATCCTTTCAGCCATTTTGTTTACCAGGGAGGAAGAACTTACTGGCATGGGGAGGACGGCAGCATTGCTCTCCTGTGCAGGGAAACTGGACCCACATAACTTGTCCGCTCTACTGGGAGGCAGCGACTCATCCCCAGCCTGCTGCGTGTAGCCACTTTGCACCTGGAACAAAACATGCCTTCCCCCCTGAGAAAGTCACCGCGGCAGGACGAGCAGGCACTGCTTAGCCAGGCTTCCCTTCCTCTGCCGTGGCTGGAAGTCAGCCAGAGGTAGCTTAAGGCTTTGGAGAAACCAAGAATCCCAAGTGCCAGTTAAATTTTTTACGCAGGTAAATAAGAGCAAAGTGCCTAGACGTGATGCATGGCCACTGAAGTTGGTGGAGCCAAGGTGCAGGGCCACTCCATTTACCCCAGGCAGGGAGTCTGGGCAGAAGGTTGGATGCTATTTTTGAATCCTGCAGGCAGCATCTCCTGAAGGCTGATGTCCGAATTCCTGAGGCAGGGAGCCTCACGAGGGACTATGCTGTAGGAAAACGAACTCGGCTGCACAAGGGAAAAGCATATTCAGCAGAATACGGCGGGTCTGGGAGTTGCGCAGAGCTCGGCAGGCAGAGCTGGCAGCACCTAATGAGATGACGGCAGGCAAGAGCTGGGAGGCACTGGGCACTCAGAAACATTTGAGCGGAGACCTACCAGTTTCTCTGCTCCAGCCCCTGGGAAAGGGAATTAATTCATGTCTCTGGCTTTCCCAAACTAGACTCTCCAGTAAGAAGGTTGTTGGCTATTTCTCATGCTGCCAGAAGCCTTTTCTCCTTCCCTTCCAGTCCATCTGCATCACACCCTTCTGCTTAATGCACATGTTTCCAAGAGCTTTCTGTGAAGACCTGAGCTGTCTTGAGGCAGAAGGCATTGATAGCATTGATGCTTTCCCAGTCACCAACAGCATCCTTTTCTGGTTTGGGGCTCCCCATTGAACAGGAGTGAATCTGAGAAGCTGAAGTGGGACTTGAACTTCCAGTAAGATAAAAAATGGTCAGAAAGCTGAAGTGACAACCCAGGATCTCCACTGCAAAAGTTCAGCACATGTAAAACCACAACTGAAGTCAGGGGAGCCCATGCTTTGAATAAACAGAGCATAACACATGCTCGCCATGTGGGCAAGCCTGACTCCAAACCTGCAGCCAGCATGTAGACCCTGACTTCCCCATCTGCTGAGCCACACAAGTTAATAGATAGACAGACAGACAGATATTTTGCAATGGTAAGGAGAAAATAAATTCATCACTGCTTCTGGAGCACAGTGATACGTCCTTGACAAACAGCAAAAAGGAGTCAAAATTATGTTAATAACTGTATCTTCAGCATTTCAGTACTTTGCAGGGAATAAAATATGAGGCCAACAGCTAAGGGAATACAAAATACTGTGAGTCTGCTCACTGAATGTCCATTGTCCCTTTTTAGACCAGTGGGACAGGGTTCAGGAGGTGAGGCTACACAGCAGTGCAGGAGAACTAAGGGGCAGGGTTGAGATCCCCAAAGCCCACTGATTTCAGCCTGTCTTAAACTTCTTGAGCACTTGGCTTTCAGAAAGCGTTTCAGAAAGCATATACCCTCAGCTTACCAAGCAGGTTAACCTTGCTGAGAGGGAAAGGTTTCAGAGGAGAGGAGCCCTGGTGCCGTTTTTCCACAAGCCGGCGCTTGGTACAGATGGGAATCCCCTTTAGTCCTGTCCTTGCACTTTGCAGCAAGACATACGGTTGCATTTAACACTTTATGCTCTTTGGAAATATTGCAGTACTGATGTACAACCCAAAACACTAATGTCTTCAAAGCAATACTTTCCATGGAGGAGAATGTAGGCTACAGGTGATCCCATTCCATGAAAAGCAGAAAGCAAGCATGAAACCTCCCTCCTTTTCCCTACGTCAGGATCCCCTCCCCCCAAAACTGGACCCTGGGTGCCCACTCCAGCACTATCATAAGCACTAGCAGGGGCATACAGTGCATCCCAATGTGAGTTTTGCAAAATACAGCTGCTGGCAAAGCTCGCAGATCACTTTACAAAGCTCAAACTGCCGCAGAGGTGTCTGCTCATTTCTTTCTCTCTTGTACGTGTGCCAAGGAGGTTGCAGTTGAATATTAGCTACACGATATCACTGCAAGCTAAGGACCTTCTTGTAAATAGTTTACTTAAATTTCCTAGTGGATACACACACACACACACATATATCTGCATATACATATATTTCTATGTATGTATGTATAACAGAATGCCTGGCACGCAATGTGTTTAGGACTAGGATACATAATGCTTGCTTAAAAGAAGACATCATTGACTTGATAGGTACCATCCTATAAAACTAACTCAGGAGAAGTTTTGGATAGTCTACTGCCAAGTCTGCAACTTGACCCTGAGATCTTCATGTCCCTGACAAAATGGCTAGGTTTCGGGGCTTTTGTTTGCTTGGGAAAAACAGGAAAGGCAAAAAACAAAGCCACAAACAGCAAACCTTTGAAGTACAGAGGGGAAATGCAAAGTGAGCAATGTAAAAACAGATACACCTTCAACCCTTCCAGTCCATATAAGGCTGCTATTTATAACAAAATCTGGTTAGGGAAAAAAAAAGTAATTAGGCAATCAGGTCATTTTTAGGATAAAGGGTAGCCCTTTGACTACACACAAATCTTCTTTCCACCAGTCATTTTATCCGTCTTTGAAGGCTGCAAAGAACTCACTGAAGAGAAACAGAGCATTTCACCATTCACTCCAAACTATGCTTGTTTGCTTATTTGCTGGATTACTTTCAAGAGCTGCAATAAAGGCATAGACTGCCTAAAAGTTTACACTGGATTTCTTTGCCATCTTGCCACATTTAAGAACAGAACAAAACGAAGAGGGGTTTTTCCTTCCTTTTTTTGTTTGGTACAACTCTACTCCAACAATCTGACAGCATGTTGTATTGCCTCAGGCAAGGATACACTTTAGTAGGTTAGGAGAAATAAACTGCACAGTAACATCTTAAACCACCTAAGGTTGGTTTTCTTATTCAGATCTTAATAAAAAGAAGATACAGTAAGAACTGAGATCAGCACAATGATGCTGATCCGCTACAGCAGAAGATCTGAGCCAGCTTTCCAACAAGGGCTATCTTTTTTCACAGAGGATTTCCAATAGACCTGTAAGAGGTCTGGCTATTTCACCTCCTTGCCCAAGGAGAAGGGAAACACCATGAAACAAACGGCACCTTGATAAAGGAGCCTTTTCGACACAGCTGGTGGGATGCATTGCCACGAGGCAGCACGTCAGACAGCATTCAGATATTCTAAGGAGTGGCAGCATTGCTGAAGAAGGCAAGCGGCACGGTACACAACACTTGACCACCCGTAGGTTCTTCACGCTCCAGGAATAACAAGCCATGGTGAAGAGCAGCAGCAAGGATGCACCAAGAATGCCAGCTTTTCAGTGTGGAGCTACATTCAGTGCCTTTGCCTGCCTCAGCACACAATTTGCAAATTGAACATGCACACAGCATCCCAGCTGTTTTTCCTGCGCTTACAAAATCATCTCTCCTCCTGTCCTTTGAAGGCTACAGTTGCTTCCTGCAGCCAAAAAATGAAGTGACATTAGGATCAGAAAAGTTGAGCCTCCAAAAATCTGACATATGGATATCAGAGTAAGATTCAAAACATTAAAATCATTGCTGAAGGATAATTTGACCTAAACAGCGATACATTTTCTCATACATTTAAAATCCTTCCAACAGGAAGGAGGGAGGAAAAGAAGAAAGCAAGCATGAAGTGGAACCATTTTAAAAATTCAAGTGATTTTTCTTTACTGGAATTATCTTGATCACTAATTACAAAGACATTGTTAATTCCAGGAGAAGGTGGAATAGGAATATCTACTTTAAAACAGAAATAAAAAAATTAAGGAAGGTGTGTGCTAAAGCATCATTCTAAATATGAGCCAATATGAATTAAATAAGCTCACAGGATCTTATGGTTATGTTTATCCTTTACAGGCATACAACGGGGATTTTCAAACTATTTCCAAGAGGTTAAAGAAAAATCAGTTGTGTGATTCAAAATAGGGAGTAGGGGGGATGCCCGATTTGCTTGATGTTTGGAGAACCTCATGTGTTTACAACCCTGCTCTCCACCCCTGACAAGCACACATTTTTGTGACAAACAGTTGGAGAAGAATTTGCCACTGAAAGTCAAACACAGACATGCAGAAGGCATCTTTTTTTTTTCTTTTTTTTTTTATGTTAACTTCGGAAAGAAAAGCTTCATCTTTTAGACCCTGGGATTAAACAGACGGACCACACTCCTCATTATTAGAAAAGCTGCTACCCAAGAAAATCACAAAAGATCAAAGATAAATTTTTTCGCTGTCTCTTGGAAGGGGACCATGATCATTTCCCCGTCCTGAGTGAAAGCTCCCTGATGCCGTAGGCAATACCCGGCCTTGCCGTGTTCCTGCCTCACCACCAAAGTCATGAAGGGAAGAGCTGAAGCTGCCAAAGAGTCAACAGGGCGCCACGCTGCCTCCATAATACGCAGCAGCACCTTTGATCACCGAGAACATACACATCCTTTTTATTGCCAACTTACGATAAAGCAAATGTATATTTTATCTATTCCATCAGATGATGAAGCTCTGTTTAATTAATCTCTAATCACTTTTAAAATGATGCATTCGTGAGAGTCACCGGAGCCTCACTGGTCATGGCAATTGGCACTTCTACAGAAAGCAATTCTGAGAACCAGATGAACTTGCTTTAAAAAAAAATTCTTTAAGATCCATTCAGTCTAATATATTCTATAACCATTCCCGAGCAAGTCTAATTATAGATTTTCAAGCAAGCATTTTAAGGTTTTGTTCCAGTATATCCGTTCAAGCCAGGATGTGACTAAGTTTGTGGAAGCTTCAGTATGATTCCTGATGGTGGAATAACACCTTAAACTTCTCGAGAGCATGCCGGGTTACTCTTCTTTCAATTTTTTTTTTTGCTACTCTATTGACTTTTTAATACAGCTTCAGCAAATAACGAGTTTACAGACTGGAATTGTTCCCAAATCAAGGTACTTGCAACTGGTAATGAAATAAAAAATGCAAAATGCCCATCAGTTGCATAAGCTACGTATCACCTGTCAATTGTTGCACAGACTAATGGTCACGGGAGACCATTTCAAAGCCAATACGGTAGTTTTATAGGCAGAAGAAGGGTCAGGATGGCAATGGTGATAAAGTGGGAGGAAAGCAGCGTGCAAGGTATCATTCATTATTTTACTACTACCATAGTATCCAAAAATCCCAGTGGAGTCCTAAGCTCCTGCCCACTAAGTACTACACACATGTATAGTAAAACCCCTTCTGCCCTGAACAATGTATATTCGATACATCTGAGAACAAAGACCATGAAAGAAGCAGTCCCCGCGGTGCAGATGGCCAACCAGGGCAGAAGGAGGTTACACGCCTCGTGCAAGGTCAGATGAAAAATCAATGGCAAGCAAGCACAGGTCACCTGAATTGCAGTCTGGAGCCCATGGCAAGGTCAGCCCTCCCCTCTCTGATGTCTGGGCCAGCACTGCTAAACGCTGTGGTTAGGTACTTCAGGCATCATCCTGGAATGCCGTTCTCTGCTATCGGAAGTTGGTAATTCGGCAAGAAAAAGGAAAGCGTGGCTTTGAATGCCCTGCAAATAATCAAGTGTTTCGGGACTGTACTTTGAGCCTCTCTCAGGATTTTAGGACCCAACTGATATAGGAGGTAATCAAACAGAAACCAAGCATAGAGAACATACGTCACTTAAGGGATGTAAAATGTTCTGATAACCTCCCTCACCAATACCTTTCCAGTTACAAAACTCCATCCAGTGCTCGGGACTCACTCATTTTTAGCAAAATTACACAAAAGCAGGAAGGGCCCTCTTTACAAAGAAAACTGTGGCACAAGCCATTAAAACCAGTGATCCACAACAGAAGGAGAAAGAAACTCAATGTCATGGTGCTCTGTGGAGAAGCTCATCTTGGCTCAGCAGGATGGCTCGCTCAGGGGAGGAACAGAATTAAGTCCAGTGGCATTACCCCTGGCCCCTAGACGCAAGACCACGCTATGCTCTCGATTCCCATCAACTTCATGACTATTACCACCCTGTTCCCCTCTGGAACAGTGGAAGATGGTGAATCCTTATATTTTATGGATTTGAAAATTGACACAAGATCAGTTAAGTTAAAGCCTAACCTGCTGCAAACACGCTTTGCTGTAAATGGCAAGATTTGAGCGGGCCCTCTGTAGCAGTTCCCTGTGCTAACTGTAGATCGATTGGGTGTTTTATTTACTTTGGTGAAAGGATTTTCCAGAACTAGACTCCCTCATTTCTTAGGATCATCATAGCAAAGAGAATACATCTCATCATTTTGCTTTTCTGTCAGTCAAAGCTATTTATCACAGAGGCTAAGAGTTGACCCATTAATGGGATAAGGATTCCTAATCTATCAAGAATATATGCCAACATCTAATCATTAGATCCTCTGTAAGCCTATACATTATTCACTTTTGACATAACACATTGTACAGCTTTCTTGTACTCAAAATCATTCTAGACTCACATTGCTCTTGAACGGATGAAGATGGCTGCAGAGCGAAAAGTGTTTAACACCAGAAGAAAGAGAGAGCCTACATCAGCTCCTCAGATGAGATCAATCAACACAGCCACTGACCTGATTTCAATGGGGCTAAGCTAATATGCATCAGCTAAGTAATAGGCTCATCATCAATAGATTTGGAAATGAGCAAGCAGATGCAAAAACCTCATTTGGCATTGAAAGAATGGCAGAAGCTATTATGAAGGTTTCTTACTGAGGGTTTGATTTCTACGGCCCCACCAACAAATACCTGGCTTCCACACAGGGTCTGTGGATCAAGTCTTGTGGATAGTACGGCTCTTCCAAAGCATGGCTACCAGTACAAGCAGGGTTTGTCATATAGATGATTTTCATGTGCATCCCAAGGAACCAAGCTGGGTGGAAGGGAGAAGGACATAAAGGGATTAAAGCAATGATGTACTCCTGTCCCTTCATTCAGGTTACCCATTCTCCAACCCAGCACCCATCCTGCAGAATTTCAACCCAAAAAGGAGCTTGGTCATCCAGACTTGTTTGGTTTCGTAGTTCTGGAAAAGAGAAGATAATCCAGACTCAAGTAAGAGGATAACTTCCAAATTTAAACAGCTACACATATTTTCAGCCTATTTCAGGAGCACAGGGAAGATAATAAGGAGCTCCACTTTCTAGGCTTACCATGCTAAGAGGATAAAAAGAGAACTCTTGTTAATGCTTGTGCCTAGATAGTAGAGCATTACGGCTTGGATTCACAAAGGGATTTAGGACTCTAAGTTCCACTGAAATCAGGAAATGAATGGGACTTAGGCTCCTAAGGGCCTTTGTGAGCCCCAGTCTAAGTGCCTCCTCCTTTCGAAGCCAATGGGAACAATGCCATGAAGCTTTAACTCTATTAAAAGACTAGAGGTTATCTGGTGACAAACAGGCACAACACCCTTGCTGAAGAGACTTTGGCCTGAATGCCTTTAAAGCTTCCACTGCACTCCATCAAATGGAGCTGAAGCAAAGTCCATACCCATCAATGAGCGCTTTGCAGCGAATTAAGATTTCAGTCCAGGTCGTCCAGTCAGAGGCAAAAGAGTTGCCACTGTGGAGAGAAACTGTGCCATTAGCAAGCCTGGACCATGCCCTGTTACTGCATAAAGCTCTTCAGGTAGGCAGGCAACAGTGCACGGTGGTGTAGTTTCACCAACAAGCCTTACCTTGGTTATCTGTGATTAAAGCTTGGCATCCCCTGATCCACACAAACTTTAAAAATGTTCTGTGAAGTAAATACAGTTATGATACTTGCACTTCATTTGCTATTTTAAATACACTTTAATAAAGATCAGTGGCATGCTCTCCTGTAGGAGGAAATAGGTTTCCCAGTACAGGTGGTATCAGTGTAACTGAAATTTCCACACCGGTAAGGGGAGAAAAAACATCTGCCACACTTTCTGTACTCCCATACAAAGGTTAAAAGAAAAAAAAAAGGCATTATCTAAGCAGGTGTCAAGTGTTTAAATATTATTAACTACTAAGAAGCCTTTCATTGTGCTGATATAATATGTCCCTTACGCTTATACAGCTCCAGAAAGCTTGATGTAAGATGAGGGTATCCCAACCAGTGATCTAATGGAAACCACATTTGCATGATGAACCCCTCTTTGACCAGGCACTTGAAGGCTTCAGCTCCTCTTCCCTGTGATCAAGAACTTGTGTATTGAGGCTGATACACAAACTGGTAAGTGCTCAGGCCTGTCTGTGGCACTCTTCTGTTTTACCTTGACTGCAGCACATAGCCAAGAGGACCATGAGGCTGTTTTACATGCTGTAGCATTTTTGACAAATGGTCCTTCTTTAAAAAGCAGCCCTGAAATCTTCCAGTGCGCACTGCAGACGATTTGACATGGGGCCAGAAAAGATTCATCTTCACTGCAGCAATGCTATCTCAACCCCCAGAGCATGTATCTAAAGCTGCCTCTGCTCTACCTAGTCAGGAGGAGTGGAGGAAAAAAAAGAAAAAAGGGTTTTTTTTAAAAAAAGGAATCAATAAACACCAGCACTTCATCTCTGCTCAATTTAGCCCTTTCTGGGAGCATAGATAATTCCTGATGGCAATTGTCGAAAGTGTCCAAATTCAGACAGTCTGATAGCCCTTTCAGTCGGGTCAGTCCTGGCGGAGACAATAATCAGGCCTCCCACAACGAATTTCATTCAACGAGCGGTGCTGATTACGGGAGTGGTTCGAATCATCGCACGGTATTGACCGGAGATCAATTTTCAGCTTGAGGTATTGTGGAGAACATATAGTACACAGCTAAGCTAAAGGCGGGGAGTAGGAATTCAATAGCCTACCCAACCATGTCAAATAAAAGCCTGCACAGATAGATGCTACAATTTCTACCACCTGAAGTCTGTGTTTTTAAAGGTACACGTTATGATGAAACAGAGCCCCTGAGTAACTGTTTCATCATTACGTTTTGCTGCATCATTAAAATTACCATTTGATTCCTCCACCCCCAATTTATTTCAAGCAATGCACTTTGGATTAAAAAAAAAGACAACTTGCCCAAACGGCTCTTCCTTCAGTCCCATCTTTCCCTAATTAAAATTCTCTGAGCCAGGTAACGACTGCCCTTCCTGCTGCAGATGCCTCGTCTCACAACACTCCCCTGCTTTTCTTCATCTCCAGCCATGCCGGGCACCGCAGCTTTCAGCTCTGACCCCACACCACTTTTTCCTTTGTAAAAGAACAGCTGGTGATGCTATGCTCCTTGTACGCCCCATGCTGCCAGGCACTGCTGCTCGCTTCTAGCCCTTCACACTTTTAAGAAAAAAAAATAGTTCTGAGGTGAGGAAATACAACATGTCCTAAAAATAGTCAAAGGGAAAAAAAAGGCTCTTGAGGAGGGATTCCTTTCCCAGTTACACTCACTGTCACGGATATCACAGGATCACCAGTTCTTCAGAGCATTAAAAGAGGAACCGGGGCTTGATCCGTATCAAGCTGCAACAGCGCTGCAGCAAAGAAAAGAAGGCGAAGGTCCATTTTTGAGCACACAGTTTCACAAGCCTCTCTGCCAAGTACCAGCTCCCAGGAAAAGAGCTTTTCCTTGGGGACACCTGCATCAAAAGTAAATTTCTCCTTTGCTTCCCTGGCCCACAATGCCTGGTGGTGTTCCTCAGCACACAAGAGGGGATGCTGGGATCCAGCATCACTGCTGCTGCAGAGGGAAGGAGTGGGGTGGGAAGAGACACGCGGAGCTTTGCACAGATGCTCCCAAATCTCCACAGGTACCTCCTCAATGGGACGCTTTGCTGCAGACAGAGCAGCTGTGCAAACACATGACTTGACAAGCCAGCTTGGGGACATGGGGCTTTGACCTGGACAAAACATCTGTTTTACCTGCAGGGGGAGAAACTGAGAACCAGGCACACGTGTGGGACTTGGTCTGTTTGCACTGAAAAGTTACGGTGACTGCTTAGGGTGACCATTTTTCAGGTGTGCCATGGTAGAGAGCTTAATGTTGTAGAGATCAAGAATTTTTTACTTTTTTAAATGAAGATTTTTTTTACACATCTATTATTTATGGAACCTCTTTTACAATTTCCACAAGGCTCAGAAAACAGTAATACAATATATCTTTTAAAACGGAAGAGAAACTTGAAAATGTTTAATCTAAAAATCACATCTAATCACACAAAATGTAAATTCAGCAACAATTAAACTGCTCACAAAGTCACTGAATAACACTATGATGTAACAAGCCATAGTGTAGCAAGGAGGCACAGATTTCCAAACATCTGCCTCCCCACCCAAAGATCCAGCCTATACACAAGCCTAACACAGAAAATAATAAACCAAGAGAAACTCCCAGCTATTACAGGTGAAATTCTGTTTCTTCACAAATCAACAGCTGTATTGACTTGACTTCCCACACCCACAAGCAAAAAGCAGGAGTTTATGCACATGGGAATATTTCAATGTTCTGCATAGGATCCTGCTGTTTCTCTTTATTCTCTCATTTTGTGTTTTCTTCTTGTTTTATTTAAGCGATTTAAGTCCTCTTAATTACACACATCTTTTTTTCCCGCTGTAACTATTCTTGAGTCTTCTTTGTGTTCTCTCCAACCTTCTTCCTCTGCCTTAGTAAGTTAAACATAAAATCAAACCTAATTTGGTCATCGATGGGTAAAGAAATGAAACTTTGTGGTCTAGGGAAAACTATATTAAATGATCCCACACAAACCTAGCTGTAAGAGAGGAACTACCAACAGCGTTTAAAAATAGGGAGATGTCAGAAGATTTTTTTTTTTGCCTTTGTCTATTTTTCAATCTGTCAAAAAGCAAATATAAGACAATGACCAAAATAAAGTAACCACAGTAAAAGTAGTGCTGACTGAAACAAGACAGTGAATTCAGTCTTCAGAAACTAAGCTTAGGGATCCCTCATCTACATAAGTTCTCAAGCAATGATGCATGCTAACAGGGTAAAGTGTTAAAGTGCATCTGAGTTGCAAACAGGGGATTGGTATCCTGCAGTGACAGAAAATTACTGCTGGATGACAGGGCCTGCAAAGTTAAATTGTATTGCTTTAAAGCAGAAGATAACAGTAGTGCTAGGAAATGCAGGCTGCTATACGGTAGAGTATAATGCGCACACACCAGGATCAGAGGTCTCTCTTATTATTCCACTATTGTATTGGCAAAGGCATGCCAAATGAATTAAGGAACTTTGTAGTGGCTTAGAAGTAGAAATAATTTCAATTTAATAAAAATACATATATAAGAAAAGACATGGCGTGAAGCTTTACAAATCACAGAATTCCTATTAAGTATTAAAAATATGAAATATGAATTCTACCTCCTAGTTTTACAAGTTGCCTCCTGCCCTCAAGAAGAACAGATGAAGTGTTTCTCCTTTTCTAACATCAGCCAACTACACCAGGCTTTTCCAAAGATATTCCTGTATTTGTTTCCAGCTCCTCCATTCTGCAGTGCTTTATGTTATGGTGTAGCACTTTTCCCAGGGCTTCCCCTTAGCATTGTAATGCACCACATCTTATGATTTTTATACTTCTATTATAACAAATACCTTTAATCACCTAGTTGCTTGTTTATAAAGCAACTACTCCTTTCAGTGTGCAAAGCAATTTGCTGTCAGAGTAATCTTTTTTTTTAAATGCTGCATACTTGCCCTTTAAAAATGAAACCTCTTTTAAAAAAAGTCCCCAGTTGGACTTCTAATAAGTGTGACCCACAAGATCTCCGGTCTGCTGGAAAATCACAGCCATGACTCCTAACTTTAATCCATTGCTGCTTATCTTCTGAAAAGTTCATTCCTAGTTGGTCAGTTCAGCTATCCAGCAATACAATTAAAAAAATATGAATTTTCATTTCTGTAACTTGAAAGTCTCTGTTAATTGAACAATTCAAACCAGCAATCCTACAGAATGGCCAAAGATTGTATTAAAATGAGAAGGGGTGAGGTAAGAGGAACAATTCAACGAGACCCCTGTTTCTACATGGAAAATTCGGTGCCAGTCAAAACGACAGCACTCGGGGGCACACGGAGACTGCAAAAAAGCTGCAATAGCTCCAGATGCACAATTTAAGCAGATTCTACTTCTTGCTTATACCTCTGCACCTTCCCCATGATGTGATTTATGACCAGCCTGATGAAGCTCAGCTGGCTACGGTTAGGATACTGAAATAATTCAGGCCATCGCTGAGAAGCTCCGAGTACCTCCAAAACCTGTTCTGTGTTAACCTCAGTGCCTATTGACGGATTTCAGTGCCCCGGGCTTCAACTGATCAAGGGTCTGTCAATAAGTCCTTGGAAACAACCTCCCGTCCTGCAGCGCAAGGGCTCATTTGAAAGACCTTGTGTTGATTGCTAACATGTGTCCTCACAATATTTTATTTCATGGTGAAATTCAGATGTAGTTATGATTTCAAGTTTTAAAACACTGTAGCAGTGGATTTGAGTGTATAAACAGACTAAGCATAGTTAAGAGTCCCACTGGGAAGTCTTAAAAAGACTTATTTATGAATATGCAAACACTTTCATGTCACTCAGTCCTGATAAACTCCAGTTGCACAAGCCCGCAAGATGAAGACAATCTGATACTAAACAAAGCCACAAACTGCAAGAGTAACTTACAAAGAATAGTTATACTGAAGAATTTTGTGCTGTGCAGAAGAAGGTTTCCTTTCAAACACACTGCTGCTGGGTTCTCCTGCTTTTCTGAAGACCTCCGATATTGTTCTTTGTGACCAGTTTTCTCCTCATAGAAGTGTTTGCCACCTGCATTAAACTAGCCTATGCATTCCCATCCTTTCCACGCTAAGTGGCATAAGTAAAAGAAGTGGGCTTTTTTTTTTCCTGGCATACATAAAGTCACAATAATAAAAAATACCGTTGCAACTGAAAGGAAGAATTTGCTGCTTGCTTTGTCTGCGTGTAGAAAGCTTAACACAACTAAAAATACACCTTGCCTAGTAACACTAAAGACGTGTCAATGGCGATGCATGGGGTTTGCAAAATTACCTCATTCTAGCTTAATGCCGAAATCAGCAGTTAAAGTGCCACTGTTAGCGGAGGGGTGGGGGGCAATTCCAGCCATAGCCTTCATTAGGAACACAGGCCAACAGGAAGCATTTGGAGCAACCACCCCCCTTACAGCAATAAATCACTAGAAGTCTGGAAGCAAAACAATGCTGGTTATTGATAGCCAGGGTGCATGTCCTATGTATTGCTGTGCGCAGTTGGGGCCACATCCTGACCCAGCCGCCACGTGCTTTTGGCAGTTCTTGTAGCGCTCTCATCCTTGTCCTTGCTGTCATTTCATTCTAAGTACTACGGATGATAAACCAGGGGCTGATGAAGATCTAACCGAGCCCTCCACTTGCATCAAGCTGATTTCACTGGGGTCACGGTTATCAGACATGGCAGGAGGCAGGGGACAGCACAGATGTGGGAAAACATGGCAGCTTCCCCTCCGGGTGGGAGATACCAGAAAGCCCCACAACCCATGCAGCTGCCAGGAGAGGGGATGTGCTGCCAGCGTCTCGTCAGGGCAAGAGATGCAGCTAATTACAAACCTGAAGATCATAGAGTCCTTGCCAGTACATCTGTCCCTGGCCGCAGGCAGATTAAATAAACGTGGCCATACAGGTCTGCAGGTTAAATGGAAGGATGTGAAGTGCCCCGGACTGTAAGCTTGGTGGGGCTCCTCTGAAATCTACACCTTTAATTCCTGCTTCCTCTCTTGTTAGCCTGGTTTGAGACCAACACTGCAAGGGTATTTTCTCATTAGGCCAAATGCACATAGACCATTTTCAGAAAGGACATACAGCATTTTCCCATGGTACCCTCCCACTCGCGGAGATCACACAGTTCTGGGAACAACTCCAATCAACAGGTTAAGAGGAAAGCAAGCAGCCTAAGGAGCCAGGGCTCAGCGAAGGGTGGCCCAGCACTGACTGTGAGGACACCCTGAGATCACTGGTGATGGACAATGAAGGAGCAAGAGGAACATGGTCAGACCAAGAGTACTGCCAAAATTAAAACCTCCATCATTGTGTTCTGTTGAGGAAAACTGAGACAGGGAGTTGAACCAAAATGCCTTCCAGGTGATTTATGGCCAAAGCTGCTTCACTCTGGTCTGAGAAAAAAAAGCAGTCTGAACAAGGTTTTGGTTCAGTTTTGTCCATCGCTTAAAAAAAAAGTGCTTGGACTCAAATAGCTGAAAGTGAAAAAAGGGGGTTGATCCTTCAGGCATCTCTGAAGGATGATGTGCTCTCAAACATGCACAGGAGTCCAACAGCCCTAGGCGCAAGTGCTACAGGATGCAAAAAGGCAGACTTGCTTTTTTTCAGTGTTTAAAATATATTAACCCAAATAATGACTCATTTGCTCCTTGATTACTGAAATATGATTGTGCACATTGAAGTATTTTGTGAAGCTCTAACAATAAAAGATTATGATGACATTTTAGAGAATGTCAAATAATTATCTTTCCCTCAAACCTCTTATTTAAAAAATAAGGACTTTTTCTCAGTAAAATAACTTTTTCTCTCTGAAAAAACTATTCTGCCCCCTGTAAACATAACCTTATGATCAGAAAAAGGATGTGTGAAGGGTATTGGAGCAAGGACCAGAATCTGTAAAAAGTGTTAACGGGTGAGCTCAGGTACTCGAATGTGAACATACCATGTGTAGACCCTAGAAAAGTAGACTTTAACCACCTGAAAGCACAACCCCTGCCAGGCAGCTTCTAGATCATGATACAGGAGGTGCTACTCTCCACACAATCCAAAATAGAATTACAGCCAAGATGCTTGATTAACAAAGACACTAACTGGGGTATGCCTTTCCTCCCTGGATGAAACAAGTTAGCAAAGACCACCAGTTGTGCTAAGAAAAAAGGGTTTCCTAATAGCCAAGAAGCAGAAATATAGGAAAACTAAATCCACACCTACAGCATAGTACTTAGCCACAGCTGAGACACAGGAGGCATGTATAAATCCAGCGTAAAAGCAGATGTAGGAAACCGAAGAGAGGATCGAAGTCCACATGACCAAACTGCAAAAGTCAAAAAGTCAAACCAGCACATTTTAAGTCAGCTGGTGTGTAGATCCAAGGCAGGTTACATGCAGAAAAATTGACTTTGGTAAGTAAAGTGCAAAATACAAAACTAAAACAATTTTTTCCCCACTAACATGAAAAGTCATGTCCCAAAATAATCTAAATGTATCAGATGCAGGAGATCTGGAGAGACAGCTCAGAGATTGTGTGTGGAGGGGCTGGGCAGGGGAAAAGAGGGAGATGCCTGGTTTCATGGGTCACCCAGCACACTAAAGACAAATTAAACAAGATACAAACACTGCAGAGAGGCTCCCGAAAGTAAGAGCAGGGCCTTCAGCTCCCACCTCTTCCAAGAAGAAGAAACTAGAAATGCCTCACCGACAAGCAAGAATTACGCTGAGAAGGCTGAAAAAGGCAGACATCGTCTGAGGAGGTTCAGAGCTGGGGGAAATAGGAGAGGAAAATAACTACTTAAGAGCAGCTGCTCCTCAGACAGTGCAGCAGCTCTCCCCTACCTGGAGGACTTTGCCACATCTGCGCACAGCAGCCACAGCTGCTGCCTTTGTCAGGGAAAAGGGATGCTGGAGCGCAGGAAAACCAGGGGACATGCTACCAACTGCTCCTTGCCCCCCCCCCCCCCCCCCCCCCCCCCGCTCACCCATTTCTCTGGCAGCTCTCAGCTTGCTGAAATGCAAAGGATAGCTCGTGAGCTGCGCTGTGACTGAAATGGTATGGATTTTAATGCAGCCATCTTCCTTATATATCTTTAAAGAGTGTGTTTCTTACCTGCTTATGGCATGTCCATTCTACTAACGAGACTGGCAGACACACTATTTGCTCCTGCACCCATAATATGTTTAATTCATGGGAAAGTTGCTGCAACCTGATACTTTACCACTCGTATTTTGTGCGTTACATCATTGTAACCCCAGACTCTCTCAAGGAGCAACAGCTGCCCCGAACTCCAGGATGGAGACCCTGGAGGGTATATGAATGGAGAAACCTTCTTACATGACCTGTGGGCACAGCCCTAACTGACAGATAGGCTTGCCCAGGGGAAACCAGATTTTGGGGTATGATGTACAGGTTTCCGGGTGAGTTTCTCGCTGGGCAGGTTAAATGCTGAAGGAGGGAGCTTGGCTCCACGTAGCCCCCAAGGAGGCATGGGAGGGGCTACAACCCCCATGCCTACCTGCCTCTCCATCCTGGGGTGGCACGGCTGCAGGCTGATGGAGCAGTCCGCTGTTCTGGTGTGCAGACCATCATCTCCCATGCTAATGAGTCTTAGATGAAAGATTCAGCTGCACGAGAGCGGGTGGCTAAAACATAGCCTAAATTTTCACTGGGGTCCTTTTACAGTTAGCAGAGATTGAGCCACTGTAGTCAGGACCCAAACAGGGGTATCCACCAGTGTGTACAAGAAGCAAACTGCTTGCCAAGAGGACAGGCCAGCAGAAATTATGTTTGTCCTCACAGCCTCTACCTAACGTGTGTTGCTATTGCATTAAGATGTAATTATGTTCCTTCTCAGACTTGTGACTGATTTGGCAAAATGGCCCCAGCAGCTACATTGAGTAACACAGATGGAAGGGATCAGGCCTTACTCTTCATGCCCAGCCTGCATTCCCAGCTTTGAAAATGTGAACTGAACACATGTCAGCATACAGGCATCCCTCTGCCCCTGTAGACAGTGTACGCACAAGGCTCTGCCAAGCCAGTAACAGTGCTGAAACTGCACCAGGGTGCTGGGCAAGGTCTGGGAAGCTATGGCACAGACAGGCATCACTTCAGTTTTTTAGGAAGTTCATACCCAAAACCTGGAAAAAATATTGGTGGGAAATCTTGCAGAGGAACTTTTCCCCATCAGAATCTATTTCCTTTCTTCGTTCTTTTTCTTTTTTTTTTTTTTCCCTTGTATTGAGCATATCTAGCTCCAGTGCAAGACGTGTTTAGAATTGCCCATGCAGACTGCAGCCCATCTCACTTTGCAACGTGCCTTGGGTGTCCTGGAGAAGATAAGGGATTTTTATGCAGATTCACAAAGACTGCCCAAAAGACGAACTGCTGGAAGAGCCCTTTGCCCACCTCCAGCGGCAACTGGTGCCCAGCATTGACTTCACCCAAGAGGAGCCATCACTCATATCACCTCTCCAGTTCTCCTCCAGACAAGTGCCAGGGGAAAAGGGCTTTTCCCACCTTGTCCACAAGCACCACAATAAAGGCACAAACACAGAGAGAGTAGAAAAAATACTCATAAAAGTAAAGAATGGGCAGACAGATGAGTAAGAGACAAAGAAGCCGGGGAGTGACTAAGAGCTACTTTACCAATAACCAGGCTGGTGCTGCTGGACATGGAGGCTAGGGCCCAGACCACCCTAAAGTCATCAAAAACGTACCCTTTTGAGATGCTTCAGCTATGTGAAGGCATAGGCTGAGAGCCTCCTCTGCAGAGGTTTAAGTAGGGAGGGGTGGAAATAGAAGGAAGAAGGCTGGGAGCCAAACTGGGGGGTATGGAGGGTGTGGAAGGAGGGAGAAGAAGGCTCTTTGCTACGTGACAAGTTAGGAATGCAGCTCACAAGGCTGGGACAAGCCTGTTGTCTGGGTTTAGAGTTGCACAAGGGCTTACAAAGATCAGATCTCACTACCCCCAAAAAACCCAACAAACGATGCAGGTAAATAACTGGTAGTTGTGTTGCCACAGCTAAGAGGGGGTTCCCTTGGGCTAGCTGCCTTTCAAGGAGGAAGGAAAACACACTCTCCTCCAGCGGTGCCACGGTTGAGCACTTTTCCCTTGACTGGGGGGAAAAAAAAAAAGAAAAATAAATAGGCTAAGAAAGGGCTTGACCATAAAAATTAAGCGGCCACAGCATGCTCGTAGTAAGAAATGGTGGAGACTGTGCAGATCAAAGCTCAGCTTTGGGTTGGAAAGGGAACGGCCCTGTTTGCAAGGCACAGAGGAGACAGCAGGTTACAAGGGGCTCCTGTTGCTGGCCTAATATTTAAAAACAAATTATGTCATTTGAAAATACAAGCTCTTTGCGCTTCACCAAAAAGAACAGCCACAAACACAATTTAAATGCTTTTCTTCTCCCATTCTTTTTTGTATCCTAGTGTACTTACTTAGGAAAAGAAGTGAGGCCAGCTGGGTGGGACAACGAGAAACCTTTGTTTCTCAGAAAGAAAATCCTTACTGAACATTTTCAGACTCAGTCTTACAAGTGGCTAATGTCAGCCTTTGGGGAACATCTGTTTGCTTCCGTATAGTCCTCATGCTCACTTTTTTTTTTTTAAAAAAAAGAAGAAAATTTTCTTCCGCACATCTCCCATAAACATCTAAATGACTTCCTCTAACAGAATGAGCTGCTTCCACACAATCAATAGCGGTTTTCAGTTGCATGTGGCACTCTTTGTGCAGGCGGGAAGAGTTCAGCAAAAGGTGGCAATGTCGCACACAGCCTGGCTGATGCATCGAAAGCTACATGTGCCTGAAAACCCATAGACAGCTTTCCTTTGCTCAGCTGAAGCAGGATGTAAATTCCAGTTAGACGAATGAGGCAATGGCACAGCCAGGGTATATCACTTCAGATTTTGGGACAGCACAACATCTGGACAAAGCCAGCTTGGATTAGTCAGCTGCTGGGGAGATTGCAGCACTGATACCTTGCACTTGGATTGGACGTTTATATTTGCATACATCTGCACAGGAAGCTAGCACAAAACTGTTTGCACAGGAGATGGAAGGAATAATCCTGCTTTACTTCGTAAATTACATTCCTTATCCTAATTAAAGAGGAAGAACAAAGCATCATACTAACATAATTATTAGCTCCTTGGATGCACTCACTTGGAAAAATAAAATGGTTACATCAAAAAACATAAACTAACAGTGCTGGTTACTCATTTGCAATCCCACTTCCACATCACAAATAACCACTTCACTTGCTGGACTGTGTTATCTCCAAATCTCTATGCATCTCTATGCTTACATGTTAATATACCTGCAAAGGCATGCCAAGTGAGCACCGCCAATCCTCCTGTCAAATGTCTTGAACATAGAGAAGATGTCTGAAAAGTAAGACAATGTGTTTAAAACGCGCTCAGAAATTGGGTAGAACTTAAGTCTTAACTCCCACTGACACCGGCTGGAGAATTATGCAGTAATTCTTGGGAAAAGTAAAGCCTTCTGCAACTTTGGCCATATCAAAGCATCCTTCAGAAAAAGATAATTTCCCGAATGCCCAGGTTCATTTCAACGCAGATGCTGAGCAAAACTGATCACCGACTTCCAGGCAGAGATATGTCAAAAGCAGAAGATAGCCACATTGTTCTGCACATGCAAGGACCTCTATTTATTATTTTATTATTATTTTAATGCAGAAGCAGTTGTCCCAGTGCTTATTATTTGGCTGAATGAGCTGAAGTGAGACTCCCTGGGCAGCTGCTGACATAATGAATGATTGTGTGGTGAAGCCCAGAATGTGAATGATGAAGAATTTTGAAAGGCTCTGGAATTTGTGAATAACAAAAGTAGCTACAGTCCCCAAAATCTCACCATTTGTTCTCAGCAACAAAGGAGGACTCAAAGGCCTTTGTTTAACAAAATGATTCAAAAACAGGATACGAAAGGAATTAAGGGTTATCTCTACTGGCACAATACAGCAAGCAAATTCTGTCCCCAAGTAGAAAGAGTTATGAATGTATTCTGTCGAACATATTGTTAACTGAATTACTACGGTCCTGTTTCTTTTATCCCTTTTCCAGTACTGTTACCATGTTTCCTGTGTCAGTAATTCTCAAGGTCTTAAGGCCTTTCAGCCCAGACTCTGCAAGAGGAGGGAGCTGCTTATTCCCCAGGAGACTGGTTCTCTGACGTGCAAAGGGGAAGCATCCAAATGTGCCACCCCCCCTTCCTCCCAGGGTTTCCAGCACCCATGGTCCCTTGGCTTATCTCGCTTCTTCAGCAGTATTAAAAATAACCACCGTTACATTTTCCTTAAGTAAATACTCAATTTGCATTTAAAAAAAAAAAAAATCACAACCCTATTACTGGTGTTTCCAGTATGGGACAAGAGCTTGATGGTGCAAAGCACTGGACGGGCATGGAAAAAGAGACAGACATACCCCAAAGCAGCTGCCTTTCCCCGTGAGGGGAAACACGCCTTCCAATTTCAGAGTGCTTACTGTGGGGATTACATATGAACTCGGCGAAAGACGAGACAACCTGATGAAGATTCATGCCACACTGACAAGTGCTATCCAAACAAATATAAATTCAATTAAAAGACTCTGTTTTGTGAGCAATAAACCAAGAAGTGTGCTGGATCAAGGAGTAGAAAGCCAGCTCACCCGTGAAGGTTGTCAGGCATGAGAAATTAAGACAACAGACACAAGTGATGCTGATGCTGAACCCAAAGGCGGGCACCGTAAAACAGACAAATGGCACTCTTGGGCGAGGGGAGGAGGGACTGACGCCCACCAAGGGACAGATTCGGCTCCACTCCCTCCTCATCTTGTTTGGGACCCTGATCTGAAGTGCTGGCAAGGCTTTAGCACCCTGCAGGCTCTGTTGCCCACAAGCTATGCCAAAAACCTGGCTGTGGCACACACTTGTAGGCATAAGCATAAAGGACTCCTGTGCAGGACGATTATACCAGTTATCGTTTCTTGCATGTAGCATTTAGGCATTCATTCTATTAAACCACGCATTTCCCACTGCAGCAGCTGAAGTCAATACTGCCTGTGGTGTCTCTTTTACCAATCGCTATAACGCTGTAGCTGCAAGCAGTGCAATCCTGACTGCCTCCAGTCAATGCAAATTTGGCAATCCTTGCAAAGGAACCAGGGTTTCACCTTGGGATCCAATTCAGACCAGGAAGAAAAGGTCGCCCTGCCATTAATTTCTACAGGTGCCTTATCAGCTCATCCTGTCTCTCCAAGGAAACACTGATTAGACTACAATACAAATGCAGCAGGAACTTGTGGCTAAAGAGCATCTTCAGTTCCTGGCCTCCTTCAGCCCTTGGGCAGTAGTATCACTCAGAGAACAAGAGAGATTCATCAGCATATCTTTACAAAGACATTAGTGCACCTTTGCTGACACTGGGTGCTAGGTTTTCTTGCTGAAAGTGGGTTTTTTTTCCATGAACGCTGAAATTACTATTAAATATTCCAATTCCAGGAGCTGCGCCAGAATTAAAAAAAAAAAAAACCAAACCCAAACCTATGTGATTCATAATAAAAAAATTCACAAGATATGACAGCAACATTGAGAAGTTGCCTAGAGAATATAAGATGAAGAAATCTGCTATCAAATTGTCATGCCCAACATGAAATAAAGCCCCTACAAAACAATGCAGGCTTGAAGAGGCTGGAGAAGTATGCTTTCCGAGTAGTGGTGTCTCTTGAAATATGGTTTAACACCTGTTATTAATTCTGCTGCCTGGCACTTCTGCACTATTACTTCTTCCATCTCAGCTACAAATTCAAAAGATCGCGCCCGAACCTGACATTAAACTACGGAAACACCGCAGTCAGAGTTCACCCCTCCTGCATGTTAAAAGGAAAGCCTTCTGCTATCTACCTCTGTGTTATGTTTAAGAAAACTCCTAATTCCAGTCCCAGACCTATTATCATTCCCTGTCAACCCCATTTTATAGCCTTTTGCCGTCAGCAACTGTAATTTATGGGTAAAGAGATATGGCATGGCAGTGACTGTATTCTAGCTGCTGATTTCCATTGCTCTTATGTATTAAGCCTCTAAAAAGGCACATGCATTCCCCAGTGCAAAAACAAATTTTTCACTATTTGCTTTCTAGTATCGCCAGAATGGTAAATAACAACACTAGAAATACTGAAACCCGACAGTACGTAAAACAGTAAAACATAGGAGTAAACGCCCCCAAACAGGGCCACTCCTCCCAGCTTGGGGTAAATCACTGCACCCCTCAAAATTCTGCATTTATTAAGGATTTCTGCACTGGCATAATTTGTCACTGGGCATCACTTAGACCACATCACCATTTTAAGCTCTCACGGTATACCCACCCCAAAATTTGGCAGAGAGACTTCAATGTGCTGAAGCAAAAACACCTCTCCACTCGTTTCTGCTACATCTAAAATGAAGCCCCTAACAGCTCATCCAACAAGGGTGCCACAACCTTCAAACTGTGACTGCTTTTAAAGCCCTTTGACATCCTCCAAAGGAATGTTGTGTAGGAAAGAAACCATTGAGGTTACATGCTATCGGAAAGTGGGTCTGCTCTTATTATCCCAGCACCTTTAGGATCCCATCTGCACAGCAGTACCAACAGGAAGATGGAGTCCCTGCCCCAAAGAGCATCCCACCAATGAGACATGGAGGAAGGTAACAGAGCCAGCAGTAGCCTGGGGAAAAATCAAGCAGGGTTAGGCACCGGTGGCCACCAGGCGCCATGAGGCGGGAACACTCACGTGTCTTTCCCCACATCGCCCTGCCCTCATCCTGCTGGCATATGAGAACTGGGTTTGGCCCCCAAATTTTTCAGCTGCCTCTGATCTCAGTGGTCATTAATTGGTGGACAATAGGCTTAGCCCCTAGGTCCCCACTGCTGTGCCCTGCAAATGACCTTTAATTGGCGAGGGACACAATGGGACACAAGGGCTGATTCAAGGGCTGCCGACCATGTCGCTTCTTATTTACACTCACCAAAGCACAATTGCTGCTTCTTCTGGGGAAAAAAAAAAAGAAAAGGTTCTGAATTTGCTTTGTCGGGGCTTCGTAGGAGGATGCGGACCAGTTTTTTTGGACAAAATGAAACTCCAGTTAATCTGCGTACGGCAGCACACAGACACAGTGCCCATGGGCAGCGGGGGGAATTAGATGCTCAGCACAAAGGAATACCCTGGCAGTATGATTTTATTTCTCCAAGACATCCAAGGATAGTATTTTAACTTATGCACTAGAAGTCTATTAAATTTTGTGTTGCAAGTTAGAACTCTCTCAGTAGTCTTCAGCAGCACTAAAAAAAGGAAAATCTCACTGGTTTTCCCCTCTCTCTTCTCAAATTTTACAGCTAAATAAAAACCAGCAACAAAATGAGCTCTGCTCTCTGCTGAAAACAGTGGGCTCTGCTGCTCTTCCCTGTATCGGGAGGCCTATTCCCAAAGGCCCCGGGCCCTTTCTAGGCCTATTCCCCTAGCATCTCTAGAGACTTACCCTCCTCTCCGTCCATATCTCAGGTTAAAGATATTCCACCTAATTTAATAAAGATCGAAATTCAGCTCCTAAGTGGTGGCTGTGCATAATCTAACCTCAGCACCCCATGACTGCACCTCCTTTAAACCAGCTACAGCCTAAATGAATAAGAAGTGGCGATGCTCCCCCTGGGAGAAGCAGCATCTTTTCCATGGCCCAATCACCACTTTATTACGCTGGCTGCAGAACACATTCTGAGGTTTGGTGCACGCTCTGAAAAACTGCAACATTTGTTCATGCACAAAACTTTCCCAGAAGTAATACGATGCTAAATTAGGTATCATTTCTTCAAGTGGGCTGTTTTCTTTTCTGCTGATGATTTTTATGCTTGTGGTGCACATTAAAGGTAGCCTCACCAGACAGGTATAGTGCATTAAAATGGAAATGTCAATATGGTGAAACAGGATGTGTCACATTAAGTAACATCTTTATGTGTATTTATACTCCAGGAGGCAATGACCACAAGATGCCATGCAACAACTTTATCTGCGCACTATTAAAAACTTCTTGCAAGTCAGGTGTCATGGCAGTGTGCTGCATAAGACCTATTACTGGCAACAGGAATGGTCACTTATAAAAATATTATATTTAGAAATACATGTTATATTTACACAGCAGGTCAAGAAGATAAATTCTGGAAACAGCTTTTGCCATAAAACAGGAACGTGTATAGTTGCCCATCTTGTACAAATACATGCTTTTGCTTCTCAAACTTTCAAGATTCTTATCATAATGATGTCTCAGCTATGTACACGTGGGACTTTAAAACGATCAAGTAAACATTCCTTTCCTGCATGTCATCTCAAGCACCCACCAAAAAGGCCACCCTGGTGTCAGTCCACGCACAGCTCCAAGCTATGAAGCATTTAGGTATCTTGTCCAGAACAACACAATCAGTGTTTCACTGGTATCTGACCTAAATATATGCATTTCTAGACTACTTTCTTTCTGGACACAGATTACTCCTGCTTAAGACATTAAGAATCAGACTTCTATCACTCAGCTTTAGTCACCTGAGCTTAGAATTTGGGTAATTACAGTTTTGTTCTACACAAAATCCTACCTTCAAACTGGGCTTGAACGAACAAGTTTAGATGAGAAACACCACGGCCTTTCAGATCTGCAGAGCAGGGAAGGGTTTACTCAACCCTCCACCAGTACCACCAGCTCTGCCGCCACCAGGAGAGGAAGAAAAACAGTGTATTTCCCGCCTGTCCCTGAAAACAGAAGCCCTCGCTCAGCGCCGAGGTTTTTGCGTGGAGCTGGTAAATCAGCACTGACCTTAAAATCTCGTTTCTTTGCTCTTCCCTTACCAATACTGCTCACCCACACAGCATCATGAGCCAGCAATTAAGCTGATCCGCCATGGGAACAAGCCTTCTCTGTCCCTCACCTCCTCCCTGTCCTCCTGGCTCATGGTACAGTTTGGTGCATGTCTTAAATATCTGCAAAAGCTGTTTTCCCAGCAGAGGAAGGGGGTTACCAACAAGATTCACTGGGAGGTTCTGCTCAACAGTTCAGCATGTTTCAGATCATAGAGTTTCCCTCCTATGCCTCCATAATTTTCTCCTTTCCTTAGGGACTGTGAGGGCTGCTGAAATCTCAATAACCTATTCATCTTTTCCATGTGTAGAAACAAAAATATCTAAAGGAAAACATAAAACAATTTTATTGCAAGGGTCTACAAAGAGATCTAAATGGGACCTCTATTGTACAGGGACACTTGAGTCCAGCTTGAGTGGCTTTTCACTCACTCTCATGAGCAACAAAAAACCAAAAAAATTCCACACTACTAAGAACCCCCTGTATTGCAACAACAGTTCCTTTTGATATTAGTAAATTAATGGAATTTTAAAAAAAAGAAATTACCAGATCCAGCAGGTATAACATTTGACCAGGAAATAAAATTCTTAGAAAACTTCTTCACATGCAGATAACTATGATTAGATGTCTTAATGGGGGGAGGTTCAGGGATGCGAGTACCACTTGCTAACCTGCACACCAGCAAAAAGCTTCCTAGAAAGCCAAGGGGACTAAAAACTAGTGAGAATAAGGTGGCAGCAGTTCTAAGTGGTTTATTAGACCTTGGGGAAGCACAGACCAAGAGACTCTTTTTCCTTGAAGTATTTTCTCCTTGTACCCCAAGACTTGGGAGGGTGGTGATCCCTCAATTTCAGCTCACCCAGCTCAAGTAATTGTGCTATAAATTGTGCAGGGCTCTTGCATTGCTTTGCAATTGCACTTTCCACCACCAGAACCATGTTACATTAATGTTACAACTACAGGCATAATTTCCATGGCTCAGGGGGTGCAGAGCAAAGTGGGAGGGGAGCTGGATGCTCTGATGTACTCAGAGCGTCTGCAGGACTCACCTTGCCCCAGTTCCCCACCTGTAAAACAACATAACGGGAAGATTTCCATGTAAAAATTTGTGAGGTGCTCAGCTGTGACAGCCAACAGGGTCAAAATAAACTAGTACACAAGAAATGGTTCCTCCTATAGCTAGAGATGCTCAAATTACTATTTCAGAGTAATATTTCCTCTTCATCATAAGTTAAATTTTCTGTTGACACTCCATGAGTGATGTCAGGCAATTCAGAAACATGAATAGAACACAGAACTAAATTTAATAAATTATTAGTATCATTATTATTATTATTGTTGTTATTATAATAATGATAAATAATCAGACACTTTGACAGCAATCATACAACTGCTAATAAATCAGAACAAACTCATCTCTCTAAAAATTGGCCAAAACACAAATAAGCAATAAGCAGATGTCTGTGTTTCCATTTTGAGGAATGAATAAGTTCTAACAAGGTTTGCCTAGCAAAACCATCACCATCTACTATCTGAAAGTGAAGCAGCTTCAAACCCAAGACATGTCAAAATTCAGGTGTCCACCTCTTTTCACAGTAAACCAGAGGACAGTAATAAAAACAGGGCCAAGTGATACTCAAATTACTCACAAAAAAGAGGACTGTATTTAAACCGAAGAGCTATATCACTTCTTAGTAGGGAAAATTACAAGATGAATTGCATTATTTATCCACCAAGATGGTTAGCATCAATACAAAATATATTAAAATATTGCACTTTATTTGATGGTGGAGTGTATTGGGTTTGCATGGCAAGGTTTTGGTAGTGGGGGGGGAAACAAATAAGAAATGCTTACCTGCACAGCAAGCATCCTTTTACAGATTGCTCTAGCACCATCCTGATGATACATTGCAGACAAGTTTAGAAAACTACAGACCTAAGCAAAGATTTACTGTATCGGCACTTGGGGAGCAGAGTGCCATGGAAGTTGAACAGCAAAAATGAAAAGCCACATTGGTGCAAGCATCTCTGCCTCCAAACGGAGCAGAAAGCACGGCTGGTGATCTGCCAAGGCTGCCAACTCCTCCGTTCACCCAAATGGGCCAATGACAACCAGAAGAATCATTGCAAATGTCAAAAGCAACCTCACTCAATAAAGCTCATGTCACTACAGGAGAGGTACCAGTACATCAAAATTAACAGATTGATTCAAAATTCTCCTTGCTGTAGAAAAGCTGGAGAATGGCCAGTGATACCTTTTGAGACAAGTGTCTGATTCAGCTAAAACCATACCCATCCCACCTCGGGAAAGACCTCGGGTCCGTGCTCAGCTCCCAAGCTTTATGGCAGGAGAGGAAGAGTTGAAGCCAGCCACTGAGGGACACGTTGTCTTTGGCTCCCAGGGCAAGACAGGTGACATGTGAACCCATCACCGACCTTAGCAATAAATGCAATAGCCACCCTTGGAAACATACACCAGCTCAGGATCAACTCACACCAGAACAGGCATCAGCCCTGTTTTCTAAAACCAGCATGTAATTTAGACTTTGACAATATGGCTTCATATGCATATTAAATTCAACGGCATTTAGCTACTTTAAAACACACTTACACTATCAGTCGAGATTTCATAGCAATCAGACTGATGCCACCAGACAGTTTGGAAGATAAACCAGAAGTGCTACAAAAATCACTCACTGAATGTTTACTTGAGACTTAAAAATTGTTAAGAGAGAAATCAGGACTCTCAGTGCAGCAGCAAACAGCCTCTCTGCAGAGATGCAAGCAGCATCCCACAGCAAAATGTCAAGGCAGTGAATCCTTCTTAAACTAATTGTGGTTGTTTCCACCTCCAGAGCTCCTTCTTTGGGGCTGGCAGGACTCCTTCCCCAAACTTCAAAGTCGCAAGACCTCAGAGATGCTCTATTGGGTTTACACTGGCCAGTAGACCTAATATATTGGGTTGAAATTAGCCAGCAGCCCAGGGCTTCTCACACCTGGCCGACAGACGCCTGCAAAAGCTGGGCTTTGCTCCAGGAGCTGCTATCTTTACAACCATTTCAAAGAAAGTATTTATTTAAGTCTCTGAAAGTTCTCCCCTTTGAAGAAACCTCGCAGAGGGGATGGTGAGGTCTGGAGGATCTCCATGAATAGTGTTCGTGAGAGGGGTGATAAGTGTGTATCTGTGTTTAGGAGGGTTATGTTATCTCTTCTACATCGTCCTGTATTTTAAGGCAGCAAAAATTGCTCAGAAATGCTTTAAGAGAAAAGCAAAGCAAAAGTCTTGAGGAGTGGAGAACAGCTAAATTTAGCAGGTGAATCCTTAAGCTTTCCTACAGTAACCTCAAGCATTCTAGCTGGCAGCAGTATTCAGAAAACAAACCCTTAATTTCTAAATTTAAGGTGTAACGATTATTTAAATTCTCCTAGGAGCCAAAGTAGGCTCTCCAGGTTGAATTTCTTTCACTTTTTTTTCCAGCTTGTTCCAGCATTTATTATTATAAAGTTCTTTTCATTGCAAACCACCAGGAAATTTTTGCCCCCCTCTGGATGCAGCACATGAAGCCAGTGGCAGTATCTCATCGGTACACCTCTATTCCAAGAAAGCAATGCCTTCTAGTACATTTAAAACCAGTGTCACACTAAGGCTGTGAGTTAAGGAGATGATGCAATCCAGGGTTGGCACTTGCCTAGCTTTAACTCCGGCTTGAGGTATCCCAATGAACCCCTATGGATGATTAATGGAGGTGGAAAATGACAGTCATGCTCTATACAACCATGTACAACTGGTAAAGCTTTTCAGTCATATTTTTTTAAATGCTCTAACAGCAAGGCCAGATTTTCAAAAGACCCATCTCCCATCCAGCCTGTCTTTAATGATTTCTCTGGCTGGACCCTGTCAGCAGCCAGGGAAGCAGGTTGCACACAGAAAGCAGACAGGAGAGGATAAATGAGGATTGTTTTAGGAAGGAGTAATTTTCACCTAGGATAATTCTTAAGCAGAAAATGTTCCCAAAACAAGGCACCATTCCTTCTTCCAAAAATACGTCCAGCATTTCTCCAAGGAAACCCTTCTCAAATACACTGCCACAAGATTTACCGCTGTTCCTGCCCCAAATGTGCAGGTTCATGCAAATAAAAAAATAATAATGATTTAAAAAGGGATAGACAATATGCATGTCAAGCTTGCAGTTCCACCCAAAAGTGAAATCAGAGATTTTCCTGCATGAGGCTTTGCAGACACATACCTTGACCCAGGCATTCAGCAGTAGCCTCTGTACATTTAAGCAGCGGAGCTGGGGGCAGGATCAGCCTTTCAAGATGAGCAGGCTGTGGATCAATCTGAGTGCAAATTTATTTTGAAAGTCACATAAGAATTGATCTGCCCGCTTGCATAAGGAGTGATATTTAATACATGCTGTATTAACAGTAAAATGCTTTTCTTTTCCTCGGTCTTTGTAATTAAAATTTCTATATCACTTTAGGGAAAAGCAGCTTCTTGTGTACTGTCTTACTCTCAGAAACACGAAGGGCGTCCATGGTTTCCACCATGAAATAGAAAAGGCAGTGAAAAATGATCCTTGGCCAAAGGAAGGGGACTTTAATTTGTTTTAAATAGGAAACCCGCAATCATTTCAGGTTATCGGCAGTGCCTAAGCAACTTAGTAAAACAAATCCCCATAGCTTCCAATGGTGAGTCTGCCTCCAAAGCTGTTAAATGTGATTTTCAAAAGTGCTTCAATGACATAAGCACACAAATCCCACTAACTTGTAAAGTGCCCTAAGTGCTACCAGAAAGATTTTTAAAGGTGTTTAGGCTCCTATATCCCACTGAAATCAACAAGAATTAGCCACAAACCTTCAAAAATATTCCCCAAAGGCAATGCAGAATTAAACTTTCATGTTATTTAAAGAAGGCTTTTTCAAAGTCCATAAATTACGAGTCCTTTCAGCTCCTATCACTTAATGGATGAGAAAAAAAAAAAAAGAAAAGAAAGAAGATATGGAAATACTAATACAAAACAAAGAAAAAAACCCACATTTTCTCTTTTTCTAGCAATGCTTTTCTTTGCATTACTGATTTTCAGAATGGCACTGAAAATAAAGTGGAACCAGAAAGTAAAGATAAATCAGTAGAAAGACTGAAAAAGCTCACTAGGATACCTAGTAAAATATCTAAATTTATAATTTCTGCTAACATTTTCACTTGCATATTCCAGGGTTTCATCACTCAATCTCATTAACACACAAACCTACAATGCAAGACTCCCATTGAAACATCCTCTTTCACAGCCATTATGAAACAAGAAATGGAAACATTCATTTCAGAAGAGGTTTGGTTTTTTTTCTCTGAGATAAAAAGAAAGATACCTATGCAAGATTTCAGCACGCCATAACATGTGGTGTTTAAATGGGGCATATTGTCTATGGCTGAGGGGATTTAAATACCTGGCTGTGCAGCACAACCTATACGGTTAGGTCTGTGATTTACACAGAGGACTGAAAATTAGCATATGGCATCTATTGAGTTTTTCCCCCACATTCAGGATTGTCTGCAAATCCTGATTGCAGCCACAAATTAATATCTCAATAACTACTAAGATAAAGTCTTTCAACTCCTGGGAAACTGGTTTGGTGACTGCATGATACTGATGCAAACCAACCTGGGGCTCCTGAAATTGCAGTGAGGGGTGTGGGGGGGGGGGGGGCAAGGGGGAGAGGGCTTTGTCTTTCTCTAAAATGGGATGCATTCCTGGCTAAATGCTTGCCCTGTGGATATGCAGGGAGGTGAATAAGGTCAGAAGTCCAGCAAAGCTCAGCTGCCTCAGACCAGCACCAGTAACATCCCTGAGTCAATTTGGGAATGGCAGGGCGGAGCGTGCACCCAGCCTCCTTAGGCTTATTGCAAAGAAGGATCGGCCTGGAGAAAATGGAAGCCTACCTCTTGCCGGAAATGACTACGTTTGCTGGATTTTTAGGAAAACCTACCCTGACATTTTAAAATGCAGCGATATCTGTAGTGAAAGCATGAAACAGTTTACTTAACCAGTTATAAAACCTCTCACTACAGAAAACACAAAATAGGAAGATTTTCCATACGTACTCTGGAAAAAAAAGCCAACCCGCCACCAAGGCTATTTTGCAGAAAATTAATTTATGTTATACTGCCAACATTTCTGATTAAACAATTTACTCAAAAAGACTATTCTATGATAAAACAAAACTTAAAAAAACCCCAATATCATTGCAAAACATACGTCTTCTGCAAAGATATTAGATGCTAGGTAGTAAATTTGTGCTCCATTTTATTCCTTTTAAGGTTAAACAACCTTTTTCTTTTAAGACTAAATTGAGACTGGAAGTCCAAAATTACTGCTTTTAAAGTGCAAGAGTACAGTAGTTTCAGATCAAAGCCCCTGTGCCAATTTGTTCAGAATATTCTTTTTTACTCTAAACACACTGTGTTTTCAAACCTGCCGACACTGAATAATTTTACATATTTGTGTTCTTTACTGGGTAAGACCACAGCTCATGCAGGAGGACCAGTCTGGGGAGAGAGAAAGGCAGCATGTTTTGCTGTGTTAAAGTGAAAAGGAGGAAGAGAATTTGCCTTGGTGAGGATTTGTTGCATGAGCCAACAATTAGCAAGGGATACTGCTTTATTTCTTCTTTTTCCCTCATATTCCACTTCTCTTGCTGCTTGTGCGTATACACGCTTGGTTTTATGTTTTCTTCATTAAGAGGAGTAGCTTTCTCACTATTTCTTCTCTGCTTCAAGCCATTTTTTTGAGGGAAACAGTAAACTTCAAACACCTGGACCACCACCAAAGAGCACACAAATGCTAGTCAACGCAAGACCGTTTTGGATTAACTGCAACATGGCAACTGAGCCATTCATTCATTTGCCAACACTTAGAAGCAAAACCCCTAACAAAACACCTAACCATGAGCTGGACAAAATTTCTGGGGCGAGAGAGGTCCACATCAGCTTATCTGCTGGTCCATGCAAAATGGATGCTCTGCTGGTGTGCAAAATGCAATGACTTTCCACCATTCGACACGTGAGCCTGTGAGCCAGTAAAGAGGGCTAGCTTAAAGGCTTAATGGTTAATGTGTTACATTCACCCATGTGGAAAGCAATATGTGCTGTGGTTGTCGGCTGAGAACTGGAAGGATGAATAAAAGGCATTTTTGACAGAGCAAGGAGGAATCAGCCCCAAATCTACTCAAGGACGGCTTTGAGCCATTGCACCTACTACTGGCAAGGAATGCACATTCAGAGAGCCAATGTCTTACTAAACCCACCCGCAATTCCAGCCTGGGTGGAGGACACCAAGGCAGGTACTCCTTGTCATGGAGGACCTCTACTTCTGTGCAACCTCGCAGCAAGCTTTCTGGAAAGCTGACCCCAGCTCAAGCCGCACCAGCAAGGAGAAAGCAGGCAACTCAGCAGCATTCATCTCCCACAAACAAAGAAATCTGATCATCCCCAGTAATTTCCTTAGGATAGATTGCAGCAGAAGCCTAGAGCAAAATTAACTGGATGTTCTGTCAAAGCCATTAGGCCAGGACTGAACTCAAAGAAAATTATGTTCACTGATGTCTTCATATTTACTTTAAAATGCAGTCATTTTGACAGGCTCATGAGGTAGAAGATCTCATTTTATGAAGGTCTTGGGGGACAAGAGGAGCAGAAATAAAACATGCTGCTGTCTCAGTCAGCAAAATGATCACAAAATTACTTTACAACTGACTTTCAAAACTACAAATCCAGTTATTTCAAGTAATTTCAGCCTTTTAAAAAGATACACGGTGCTTCAGGTTGACTAAAAAAGCAACAAACTTGGTAAGTATGATTGGGACAATTTTCCTTACTCATAAAATAATGTTTCTGCACACAACCACCTTAATCTCCTTCAATTCAAGAGCGACTCAAGGAGCACAGCCTACCAACCAGACGACAGAGTACAGACTTCATCTGCAGTCAAGTCACCGCCATTGCCTATCTCAGGGTCTTCAAATGGAAGCAAAACCCAGGAAACTGAGAAGTAAGAAAGAGAAATAACCTTCTCTTGACGCTGCGAGTGAGAACCATGTCCTCAGCCTCCCCCAGCACACAATGCCCAGCAGAGTGCTAGTGGGACGTGACTTGGGGTGCTACCTACCATCAACACTACGTGACATGTAATGCTGCCATAAAGCATAAATCAATTAACCGGCAGAACTGGCATAACTTTTCTCTAACTTGAGAAAAAGTAGTTTTGGATTGTCAGTAAAAACAGGAGTGAAGGACAGCCACAGCATTAGCTGCATCAGCTTGTAATGCATCTAAAAGCCACTCTGCATTACTCCAGAAAATGAGCTACATCTGCCCAAAAGGCTGCAAAGGTTTTTGCCAAACTCAAGATTCACCCCAAAATCTTGTTAAGATTTGCTGGGTATCAGCCTAGGTCTCCTTCACCTCGCAGTTTATGTTTTCTATCCAGAATGAGCAAAACATCTACATTTCTGAAACTTTCAATCCTCCACTTGTAATTAATTGCCTGCTTGGAATCAAAGGCATGCAGCAGCCCCTTTTTGGGATGACACAGTGAAAAGATAATATGAGGAGAGGGCACCATCAATACCAGTTAAAAGTGTAAGTGATGTTCAGAGCTGCTCCATGAAAGCACCTTGTCAGTGATGCCAGGACAGAGCTTCAGAAAGGCTCCTCTTCCCCGTGGAGCCAACGCTCCAGCAAAAGGTGTGTTTCTCATACAGAAGATAGGAAATACAAAGTTTATTGTGAAACACACAAACAGGGGCTTACAAAAAGCTCCTAGAAGTAACTGGCTTGGAAATAATCTACTCTGCAAGTCCAGTACAGTACAATTAGAAAATAATTTGGTGTAATACCAATTTCCCAGCTGTAATTACTGCATTCCCCAGCCCTGAAATTACTATACAGCTCAAAGTCTTGTTCATATGTGGGTGCTGTGCTAGGGACCAACAAAACCCAGGCTGCCCTGTGCTGAGATTTTCCACACAGACTTTACTCCTGCAGAAAAACTTGCCATGAGCAGAGCTGGGTGCACCCAGCCTCACTGGTAAGAAGGAGAGGCCTTTATTTTTTTCTGAATAATTTTTGCCTATTCCCACTTCCAGTATTTAAAATCTGATGACCTTAAAATTTAAAAAAAAAAAAATTAAAAGTCCACTTTTCCTTCATTTAAATTGATTAACACATTACATCCCCAAGAAGGGCCACTTTTTTGGTCTGTCCACAACCTTTTCCCTTCCTCAAGCCCTTTCAAGGGAAATCCTCCAGCATTACAAGCTCAGAATTTACCCTAGGAGGGCAGGGATGGGGCTGGAGAGGGGCATTGCCTGGGGTCACCCATGGCTGGCAGGGAGAGCCAGAGTCACTGTCCCACCAAGGCCAGGAAGAGCCGAGGGGGAGCAGGAGATGAGCACCCCCGGACCGGTTGGGCACGGACAGCAGAGATGCTGCTGGTTTATATCTGAGGCAAGAAGGAGCTATTTCTACAAGCCCCAGCAGGCCCAGGAATTTAAATCCCTTCCCAGGAATCTGCAGCACATGCACCCCACGCTGCCCTGATGTCAAGGACAGCCTGAATTAATTAGGGATGAAATAATTAGGCAAAACACATCTTGTAAAATTATCAAAGGACATCTGATATCTGAAGCACGCACAATGTTACAATAACTGCAATATCTGCATAACCTGTCAGAAGCAATAGACATAAATGAACGTTGCTGTTATTAATGCTGAAGTTGTCTTTAAACCCATTAAAATCACCGTAGCCTCAGACCCAGAGAGGAGAAAGGTGGTGTATGACATCTGTGCTGATTACAGGGAAGAGGAATCTGGTCAAGCTGGTAGATACAGCGTTTCAAGCAGGCAGAGTGCTCTGGAAAAGCTATTATTTCTGGACGAAAAGGAGCAAAGGATTGGACTGCACCAAAAAACTAAAAACAAATTGAGGGAAAAAAAAGAAAAAAATTTCTTTAATCTGGATTTCCATTTTGAGCAAAACTAAATCCCCCCCCCCCAAAAAAAAGAGTAATATATATTTATTAGAAATCAGATTTTCTAAAAATAAGTAAGTATGAACGTGGTTCACTATAAAGACATAAACTGGCAAAAAATAAATAATAAAAAGGAAACTCAATGCAGAGCTTGTGGTCAGAACAGACAATACTTGGCTTTGTTGTAATTAAGATTGACTTTAATAGATAAATGTTGATTTTGGCATCCTGTCTCTCACCCAGAAGCAGCCACTTAAATTTTCTGATTAACATTAGCATTTCAAATTGCCCAGAAAGTGGGACTGTCTTAAGTTATTACCCTGAGAGCTGCAAAGCAAATAGGCACATTTGGGATTACTACCAGGAAGACAACATCACGGGGAGGGAGAACGCTGTGCCAGTTTTGGTCGCACCCAGATTTTGCAAACAAGTATATGCAGTGCACATACCCAGATATGTAAACGGTGATTTGAACACTGCAAGCTGGTGAAGTGGAGAGTACGTACATACATTCTCTGCATCGAGTATAGGCACGAAGGTGACAAGTCAAGACACCGTGACAGGCTGTCTAGCCCAAGCATCCTCCGAGCACTGAGCCAGAGTGGGATGCTGCTGCTCTTCCTGGCTGAAGCGAGCGCTGCAGGAGGCTCCCACAGAGCACGGTGAATCCGTTCCCCAAGCACCGCATTTTGATGAATGCTGAACAGGGGGGACACGCGGCCAGCCAGGAGCGCAGAGCAGGCAGCAGGATGATCCGGATGGCCTCTCTCTCCTGCCTTGAAGTCAAACACTGGTTGCAACGCCCCACACTGGGATCTGAGCTGACTCTCTGTGCTAGCAGGACAGCGAAGCATTAGAAGTTGCTAGATCATGAATTTTTCCCTCCATCAGAGGAGTCTAACTCAGGTAACTCCTCTCACAGATAAAAGCACCCAAAAATATTTTAGGAACAGTTGCAACCCCATGAGACTGCCAGAGCTGCACCTGTCTGTAAAGCAGATACCCAAGGAGCTTTATATAGGTTATACTTAAAGCTCAGCTCCCGTGTAGGTGTTTATAAAACTGCAGAGAAAAAAAAAAAAAAACAAAACAAAACCAACAAAACAGGTCTGAACCAAGAAGTGTGTTTTCATTACTGTGAATTTTCTCTCCTCCACAGAGGGGGTCTTGTTTTACACAGAAAAAAATTGGCATTTTATATGCCAAGAATAAAATGGAGGGGGGGGGAAGGGGGCAAAAGCAGCTTTGCCGTGCCAAAGGTAACCCAAGTAACCCAGCTTTGACATGAAAAAATGTGATTTTTTTCAGAGTTCAACACTCTGCAGCCATTCACAGTGTTGCTTCCTTCACAGCCAGCAGCAGGCAGCTTGCTCACCAGCTCTTGCAAGCAAATCGGTTTGCTCCTGGGGACAAAAGCAACTGCGGGTTTTCTTCTAAAGAAATCCCCAGGACTCAGCTTTTAAGGATGATTTTCTATACGGAAACTGTTTATTCTCTAAATAAACTAAATTTCAGGTGGCTACACATCCATCCTCACTCTGATGACCTAACTGTACTTCCATCTGCAGCCAGAATGGTTTGGGGTGCATGTGCTGCAAGGGAGCTTGGCAAAGATGAGTCGTCGCCCAATGTTTTATAGTTAGCACTCCTGATTGTAGCTTGTGCCATTGCCAAGCTCTTCCTTTTAATAATGTATTTACAATTTGATGCTGCGAAGATCCTCTAGCATGTAATTAAGTCCAGGGAAGTCTTGCAGGCAGCAGTAGGATGAAACTGATATAGTGCTACGTAAAGTCTAGCATGTAGGTTATACAGTTGGTGGGTATATATAAATATATATATGCATAAAACATCTTCATTCCTTTGCACACCCATGCCTTCTGAACATATTATTAATAGCAGTGGAGCTTGGAGCACTGCATACATAGGAACACTGTTGATGTAACATTTTGCATGTTTATTCTCAATGGATATTTGTGATTAACTCTGCGGGGCATTTCTTTTGTATCTCTGTTGAGAAAATATTATTAAATGAAAATAACTCCCCTTCTTGCAGGTGGTCTGCAGATTTTGTGTTCTGTTAAAAGATTAGTTACAAATTCATTTGAAAAACAGGGTAGGAAGGAAAAGTTTTAGTAATTTAATTAGAGCTTTGATATAGCACAGTCCTCCTTTTGAAGTTTTCCTCTTTTCTAAGGAGCTTGCTGACATTGGAGGACAGGAATGGCCAGAGACTGCAAAATCCCACTGATTTCTGTGAGGTCAGCACTTCACCTATAGCCTGGGTAGTAAATATTTGATTCCTGTCAATTGCAAACATGATCCTGGACACAAACAAATGCTCAAATGCTTCTGCATATCATTTTTTCTTAAGAATCCTCCAAAAATATGAGTTTATGGTGTCAAAAGTTAATGCTCAAAATGTCACTTATAGGCATTGTGATTAATTGTGCTACAAAGAACAAAATTGTAATCTTTATTACCACTCAGTGAGATCAGAGAAGTTGACTCACCAGTGTTTATTTAAAGTTGAGCGCTAGCTTCTGATTAAATGATATGAAGTGAGCTGAAATGTCAGCCATCGTCCCACACCTCATCTACAGCATCACAGATTAGAATTTAAAAATGGGATATAAAGATGTATCTACCTGCACACAGCATGGATGTGAAAGGCATTCGGATACCAAGTCAGTGTTCCCAGCCTTTCCTCTAAACTTTTGTAGCTTCTTATTTAACAAATAAATAAATTAATGAAAGAGCCACGCTGTGCTCTGGCAATGAAGTGACCAATGGCCACCCAGATAAAAACATCTACACATCTTCCCCAAAACAGTTATACCCCCTTTCACTAACTCAACAAGAATAAGTTCAAACTCCTGCCTCATGCTGAAGGCAAGCAACCGCAGGGCCAGAAATGCCGGTTTTCAGCTGTGTGCCATGATCCAGAGTGCCCAACCCTGCCCACCGAGGCACCTCCACCTAACAGGGCAGCCCTCCTTTACTTCTCTAAAGCTTAGCTGAGACAAGACATGGCAGTTTTCCTTCCAAGGTAACTATGTGAGCTCAGCCTCGAACGCAGGGAAAAACACAACTTCACCACCACCTGGCAGGAAAACTCTCGGCCACACATGGACTTGGACTACCCGACACGTCCTCAGCCAAACCAAGCAGCTGCCAGGTTTCAGGGTTCATGCTGTTTGCCTCTGGTCTTTGCTCCATGGCTTATTCTCAATAGCAGAGGCTGGATCCACCTTATTGTGGGGCCCATCCTTCCCTAAATCAGTATGTGATCTTGCACCGTTAAGCCTGTGGTTACACCCACCGCCAAATTCATCAGCCGCACGATCAACATGGCCAGCAGCGTTGTAGGTCAGCCCATGGGTAGCTGTCACGTTGGCATGCAAACCCAAAACCTGTCATCAAAAACTCCCTGGGAACCACACCCGCAGGGATGTAGGAGCACATTTGGGATTCAAGGACCCACTCCCACAACTAGGTTATCCTGAAACCAGTGCTGCTGCTGACCTCCTGCTAGGGGAAACCAAGTTACACACAAGAATGACACCCTAGTTGTGCTGTGGAGACACACAAAGCAGATGTGTTAGCCCAGCAGATGACACAACACAGTTCAGTTTAGGGTTTGCTTAGGTCCACGTCCACCTCCTGCTCTGCAGGTGCACGTACTGATTTATCTCCACATCCAGTCCAGCAGGCAGATGTGCCTCTGCTGCTCTTACCACATAACCTCAAATCTTCTGCGCATTGGACCAGCTAATCCACTGGCAGACGAGGATGTCAAAAAGTAGCGTGTGTATAAAGCAAACCAGTCTCAGAGTTTTTAAAAAGCATGTGAAGGTTAAAAGTCTTGAACCAAAACCTGTTTCTTGTACATTTTTATTTATTATCAGTATTCACCATTTAATGGAAGTTCAATGGTCCCAGCACTGGGCTGCATTTGCTTCCTTTCAAAGCAAATGGCAGGATGTTTAATGATTTATTACCATTTGAGCTAAGCATGGCTCACAAACCATAGCTGTAATTTTTTTCCCTATTTCACCTAAGAAACAAAATAAAGTTTGAAAGAAACTGTACAGAGCAACGCAGACTTTTAAGTAGCTACCTCTCCTCTGCAGTTCACTGAAATTGGTCACCAAAAGAGGACTAAACTGACAACAGGGGGGGTAAATAACTAAGTCCTATGAACTTCTTGTGCATTTCAATTGATACAAAGCCAATCCTGACTTCCCACCACCCTGATGGCATCCCAGGTGTTCAGTCCTTGAAGGTCACAAATCAGCCCCCAGAAGATCAGGCGAGCGATTCACAGAATAATAGACGATTAAAGACAACAACTTTGGGAGTCTTTCCCTTGTATCTGAGTGCCATCATTTTTAAGATCCATAATTAAAATTTCCAGGTAGTTACAAGGTGAAGGAGCCAACACGCTGAGATTCCCTAAGGACTATACCAATCTAAGGGATGGGGCCTGATGAAAAAGAGCATATACTGGAAGACACATGATAAAAATTACGAGAAATTGGCAACGAGGGGGTTTTCACTTGGCGCAACGGCATAGTATGAACTCTTTATTTCAGAATTTGCATCTTCCTTCATTCCTTCTCTATCCCAGAACAGCACCTATTCCAATTATAAAGCAAGTTGGTAAAACAGGCTTCCTCGGTATTTCAGAGAGCTCCTTTCTTACGGTGGGGTCTGTAAAGAACCAGCATTAATGGGGTCCTGATTCAGGTTCAGATTCCAGGAATTTAACACACTGCGAACAAATAACAAAAACCAGCATGACAGAAAGAGGAGTTTATGGCCTGTCACTGCATGGAAGGAAGCAAAATAATAATAATTAAAAAAAATATAATGAATACTGCTTGCAGTACTATCTTTAAGGATAAAAGCATTACTGCTGATAGAGCTGAGATTTGCTGGCTGTCTGACAAAGATGGGGAGGTTTGTTCTTTGATTTGTATCATTGCTCCTCACACCAAGATACTTAGAGCACTGGGTAGGGTTCTGCTAAGCATCGTAATAAATCCTAAATAAACGGAGAGTGCAATAAATCTTCATCCACAGTATGTTAGTGTTACCAGAGCCAGGGCTGGGTGGACGGATCTCAGCTATGCAGCACCACGCATAGGCAAACGCTAGCTGCTCAGAAAGGCAATGCCCAGTACCCACTACTGTCTTAAACCAGCTCAGCTCTTAGCAAAGCAAACATGAGTCAGAGCCCAGTGTCGCCAAATTGGGACACCTCCTGTGAAACTGCTGCTTTCGGTACATTATTTTTAGCTTTCTAATTATACAGTTACCAAACATACCAGTAAGGCTGAGCAGGCCCCTCCTTAAGAAAGAAAAAAAAAAAAAAGAAAAAAGGAGTGGCAGTGTATGAACAAATTGCGATGAATTCCATAAAGCCAAAACAAAGTGAGTACCAGCATAGGAGACCAGAATGCACCAAACCCCGCCAGCCTGACGGAGCGATGAGGTCTGCAAGAGCATGGTTTGGGTAGGCTACAGAAAACACTGAGAAATACAAGCTGGATGCAAGACTCCTGGGGCCACCTTCCCACTACTCTCCACCCACAAAGAGCATGGAAGACCTGAAAATTAAACCATAACCTCTCCATATATCCTGGGGCAGTAGCTGACATTTCCAAGCACCTGGTGAGCTGTCAGCAGCTAGAAGGAATTGTTATAATAGACTGTCTATCAGCAGCTAAGTTGCATCATAAGCTAGTAATAATATCCTACGGTGGAGCCTTTTAATTTATTTTTAGTGCTGTAACGCCCAACAGCAGGGAAAGAATACATTTGCAAATGGGTTCGCTGGCTCACAACCTCCTTGCATTTCTTCTCTAAAAGGGTTATAGGCTGCTGACTTTGGGGTAAGGAGCAGGACCAAGTATTTACAGCATGGCAATTGCTGGGGATAACTTGAGACTAATCATTCTTGACAGTGGATCCACTCTTTGTCATCACAACATGAAGTTTGATCGCTCTTTTCTTGTGAAGTTTAGCCACAAATTTTAAAAAGATGGATACAGCACAGTTTAAATGCCTTGCGTAAAGCCAGATCTAAGAGGAGGTTGATGTCTGATTTTCAGATTTCCCCTGCAACGGGTTATTTCAACTTCTACATCACAAGGCAAGCCTCCTCGAAGCCTAACAAACTGCTGGGGTTAATCGCTGCAGTTTACTACATACTCCCTCTTCCCTGGGTGCTGCATGAGTCCAGAGACCAAGGCAGCCTAGAGTTATCTATCAACCAAAATCACGAAAAACATTAAGTGCTAAGCCATCCAGGTTTTTTTCTTAAACCTCTATGAGTGAATTAAAAATTCACACACAATGCTACTATCCTCTCTCCCTTACGAGGGTCCTTCCAAACCTGTGCAGTTTTTACTGAAAACAAAAACAAGCAAACAAAAGGCAGAGACCATTCCCCACTCAGGCTGCCTCGCCTCCCCTCCCCTCCTCTCCTCTTCTCAGCCCTGTAGCCTTTTACCTACCTACCACCAGCTCTGTGTGAGAAGGGAGACAGGTTATTAATCACCATTATTATTATTAATCACCATTCCTAGCATTTACAGGGTATTTCCCCCATCACGGTGCACTGATGCACTGCCCGCAGCTGAAAGCCTTTCCTATTCATAGCCCTCTGGGAAGAGAAGGAAGGACACCACTCCAGTCTACCACATTTCTCTTTAAATGCTAAGGTTGTGTTTCAAGTCATCTGCTCCAAACGTGCAGGTCCCAGTCCTGCAAAACTCTGGGTATTTCTTTTCTGGCCCTACCTACAGAAACCATTTCTCTCTACCTGCTTCCCTGATGTGCTTTTGCAAGCAGCTGTCAGCACTTTAGAAGCACTAACAAGTGCCTTATTTCTCACCTAGCTGTGATGTCCAAGCAACCTCCTTCTATTAGCTTTAGGAAGTTAGACTCACACATACTTATTTCCTCCCCGCGGATTTTGTCAACAGGAAAGAAAAAAACCCACATGGTTGCAGAAAGGCTCACGTTTGGAGTGCAGGGGTGAAAGGCACAGAACATCACAACATCCAGGCAACACAGTAGCTCCTCCACCCGTGCTCTCATCTTGCTCATCTGAAGCTCTGATTTCTTTTCTTTTCTTTCTCATTTTTTTTCCCCTCTATGTGAAGGTTACTATTTCTGCAGGCCATTGATCTCCGGTCAGGGAAAAAGACTTTACAACACCGAAAGAGAAAACCAGAGCTGGAAAAAGGTCACACTATTACATGTCAGGAAGCTTGTTTGGTCCATTTAGACCTTCTCTGCCTGCAGGAGGTGATTTTAACTTTCCAGACAGTAGTTTACCATAAAATGAAATTAAATAAAATGAAATAAAATAAAATAAAATAAAATAAAATAAAATAAAATAAAATAAAATAAAATGCAGTAGGTGTCACCCAAAATTACAAACTATCAGAGATCCCATTCACACAGCTTCTGCAAGTAAAGGCCTATGGCACCACATGGGATCTTGAATTTCTTAAAGCAACCACATCACTGGCAATATCCTTAAAACACTAGCTTGCATCCCAATGTGGTACTGAAGTTATGGGCCATCTATCTGCAAGCAAAAGTGGTTTTGAAACTTATTTTTTTTATACTTATGTTATTTCAGCAATTTACAGCCAATTCAATGAAATGCATAAACATGCATTCTGCTTCCAAATCTAACCAGATTTAGTACTAGCTCACTGAAACAGGATGAGAGAGACACGGTTGCCATTCCTAGAAACCATAAAACAGTTGGATGGGGGTCACTGGGAAGCTGGTGGGATTTTATCCTTCTACCCACTTCACCAGACCAGTTTTCTAGGTGCTGGGTAGACACTAACAACCAAATGTTTTGTGCCAGCTCTGCGCTAAAACTTTGCAAGATCATCACAGGTGATACAGGTATTATTTCTGTGATGGGAAGCAAAGAACTGCTGGACTGGATCTCCGTCCACGTCCTCCATGGGTCCACATCCTCTCCCAAGGAGTCAACACTCAGACAAAGATACCACCGGTTAGTTCTTGGCTCTCATCATCACTACCTGGGCAAGGAAGGCCAAAATATTGGGTTAGCAGAGATGAGCAGCATAGGAAAGCTGCTCCAAATGGCAGGTGCTCTAAGGGAAAATACAGAAATACTGAATGCACTTTAATGGCAATAGGAAGTATCTCAAGAGGACTGGCGCAGGAAATTTGCCAAGCTCCTCTGTTGAGAGATTTCATCTTATTTCTTGAGGGGTCTATTTTAAGACAATTTCAGTGACCTTACTTAACAGAGATTATGCTGTGTTTCAATTAATTTTTACAGCATTATAATTAATATTTTGGTGTCTGCTGGAAAGCATGCTGAGCTGTGTAAAAATCCATACACGCGGCAAGATGACAAGTGCTATTATCGAGGCGGAAGGAAGAAGATAAGAGCCCTCCAGCCTTGCCTGGCAGGGCAGAGCAGCACCCCTTCAGATGACTGCTCCTGCGAGGAGCCAGCACACTGAAACGTGGGAAAGGTCTGCATTCCTCCTCAAATAATTGATCAGGTATCGTTAGGGTGGGGACATTTTCTCAGGCTAACGAATTTGCACAGGCACTCACACCATAAGCAGAGCTTCTTCCCACAACCTGCTCAAATAACTAAGCCCCAGGAGGTGAAAACAGCCAAACCATCACAGGTTATCATACACGTGCAGTTTATATTAGTGCAGCTTTTCTTTTCCCTCAGAGAGCTGAACCCTAGATCACCTCGTCCGATACAGTAGTTCCTCTGCATGCTGATCACCTCTCAAGTAAACCATTCTCGCACCGCTATACAGGCTTCTTTTTACAGGGCTCGTTTCTGTTTCTGTTGCGTTCCTGGGCCTGCAGGAGGCCTGAAGACGTTGCATGATACCATCCGTCCAGTATCATAGCACCTGCAGGCTCTCTGCTCCCAATGCTTTGCATCTCCAAGCCAAGAGAGATCCAGCAGCTTCATCGCCCTCATTCACTCAAGCAAAAGATGGTTTCTATACACCCACGTTTATAAACAAGACCAAATTGATGGGACACTGAAATAACCCATTTAAGTCCCTGGGTGTGCTGTTACTTCTGCAGCAGTGTTTCCCTCACTGCAACCTCAAATGCTCTATTTCTATTTTGATTTCTATTGTTATCGTTTCAATGAGCCCCAGCTTTTGACTGCTTTCACAAAGCTGGGTCATGGCATGACCGCGTGAAGAGGCTCACAAGGATGCCGCTAGACAGGCACTTGCATCTCAAATTGTGCACTTGTCAGGGCTCAGTAGATGTGAGTGCATCGGCTGCACTGTTGAAAATTTCAAACTCGTCACAAAACAAAAAAATCTTCATAAAAACTCTGAACGACATGACAGCAAGTGACTTGTGTGCCAGGAAAGTCAGCAACTTAGCAACATTTGAGCACAGCCATGAATGTACGTTTTAATCCCCTAAACCTTTGCAAGAGATAATGGTAGGACACTGCACAGGGAAGTATGACCAGCAGCATTGCTTGAGGCAGTTCAAAATGTTCTTCCTGAGTTTCTAACGAATCCTAAATCAGGAGTAAATGAGGGGAGGTCATACAGTGGAGAAGAGCAAAGGATCCTTTTTTAAAAAAAAAAATTTAAAAATCTCCTATTTGAGAAAGACTGACTTCCACGATCAAGGAGGTGGTAAGCAGCAGTTCACAAAGGTGCTGCTCACTGCAATGTTTTAAACCCTATTCTTGATGTAACAAAGCAAGCATATTGATGGTATGGCATGGAGCATGGTCTCCCCTGTGAAATTCCCTGTGATCATTCAGCTCAATATTGTGCAAGGGTTGCTGTTGAAGGGGAAATTGTAATTGCAACTGCTCAGCAGTGGTAATTTGTGACCAAGGAATGATCTGACACAGAGGGCGAGAAGGCCCAACTGCAGAAGGGGTTAAACTGGCTGGAAGCAGGAATGCCAGGGACAGAACAATGCCTTGCAAGGGAGTGAATTTCCCTTGGTGATGAGATAAAAAACAGCCTCGGCATTGTCTTGTAGCCATCCTGGAATGGGTATGTTCAGAGGCCACCTTTGGGCAGCAGAGCTGGACTGGGGGATGGACCCATGGCTGGGCTGAGGTGCCCCATGCAACTGCTCTTGGGATTGGTGCTGGTGTCAGTGTATGTACTGAATCTGCTTGTGAAACATCTTTGCAGGCTCCATGTAGAACTGCATATTGCAGTAGGACTCTCTCCCAATGCATTGTTCATTTTTTTTCTTTTATATTTAAGTACAAACATGCATTTAATTTGCCTCGAGGGGTACTGTAAAAATTCTCCAGTATTTTTTTTGCACAGTTCCCTAGTGTAAAAAACACATAAAAATCTCTCATTGCATGTATGAGATTGGAAATTCTCTTCCAAAACAGCCTTATCAAAGATAACATTAACAACAAACTCAAGGTTACACTCCTAACTCCAAGTTACTTACATTTGTGGCTAGCTGAATTAATGATGTTGAGTCTGGGCTTGAACTCCTTCAATCACCAACCACCACCCATTTCCACGACAACCCTCATCTTGTTGTTTGAGTTCTCCTTCCCCAAGCCATGTACAGCATTACCTGACCTATGCAGAGCAAACAAGGTGGGGTAGCAGCGATATTTGGCACAGGTAGGGTACCATCAACCCAAGCAGCCTGTTATTTATGCAGTGACAGATAAAAGAAAATGAAGCGTAGCCTGATGAACAAGGTCTCATGAGCAGGTGCAGACACTGTTAATTTCTTGTTTTTTCAGGGTACAGCCCTCGTTATAACTGGAACGGTATAATAAATTGAAGTATTCAGAACATTTCAAGGAGGAATAATGTTCACTGTGAGCTCCAGCTTTATTTTCTGCCTCACTCCGAAATCAATTAGATGTGCTGTTGAATGAAAAAAAGAGTTTGCATCTCTAAGAATAAGCCAAACAGGAAAAAATGAAGTTTAGTCAAATGCAAGGACCCTAACTTTACATTTAAGTTTTTGTCACATGCTTACGGCTATCAATTGCTTCAATGCCATCACATTTAGAAGCAACGTGGAATATGTCTTACATCGCAGGTTCAGAGTGACGAAGCAATCTCAGACAGAGCAAGGACCTCAGGCCAGCTCAGCAGGTTGCATACAGCTGGCTTGCTCCTACCGCAGGAGGTTTTGTAAAACACTGGCCACAAAGCAGAAGGATGCACGTAAGCACAGGACAAGTATGCTAGTAAGCAAGTATGCACAAAAGGAGAGTATGGTGGGCGGAGCATAATTTTTTGGTAAAAGCTACATATAAAATGGAAAGGGTCGACAGAGCACAACTCTAGAAAGAAGGGAGGGAAAAAAAAAACCACACTGGATCCTCTTTTCTTTGATGTGAATTTTTTCGAAGACTCTCTTTCACCTATAGGAAAAGCAGCGCTGGTATACAATCAGTTGACAGCTATTCTGACAGCTGAGCCTAAGAAAGAACTAACTAACTAGTAAACTTACTGCAAGATCTAAATCTTCAAGTATTAATCACCATGCTGCCCTCTTAAAAGCGGATTTAAAACAGGGAGGAAAGAATAAACGGAAGAAGATGACAAAGAAAAAGAAGGACAATGTTGGCCCTAAGATTGCAGTATTGATCCTGCCATGAGGAAGAGAGAAATGCCAATTCAATATATTTTCACCTCCCCTCACATGAAATGATCTATGCCATTGCATCTTCATGTTTCAATGACCTTTTAGAATGAGCTGGAAAAAAATAGCCTTGAGAGCCATTGTACACAAAAGGCTTTCCTGAAATTCCACTTAAAAAAGGGCGACATTGCTTTACAATTCACTAAACAACATATTTACTGGCACACTGACTACATATGTTGTACTTAGATGTCACAGCAGATTACTTGCTAATTACACTAGGAAAAAGCCAAGTAATTACCACAGATTCTTTCCTCTGGTTCAGAAGAGGTCGGAGCCAGACATTTACATGACAAATAATCATACCTACAAACAGCGGTGGCTGCTTCTAGCAAAAAAAGGACCCCTCGCCTTTGGACAGTTGTCATTAAGTAATCTGTTTGGTTTTTTGTTTCTTTTAAACACACTAAAAACTAGGGATGCACCAGAAATGCGTACACTGGAAAAAATGAAGTGTTCTCGCTACTAAGGAGTCAATCTGCTCAGACCAATGGAGCAAAAATCAAATTCTTTTCTAAAATTTTATCTGATCTTTCATGCTGATAAAAACTTCTTTTCTGCTACTGAATGAAGGAAATCATATTACCAGAACTGATATTCATCAGAAATATTTTGAACTGAATATGTGAACTGCTTTTAACTGAGTTTAAATCGATAACTCCACTACTGTGGTTAGTTTTATTGAATTGTACATTGGAATAATATCATTTCAATTATGTTATAATGACAGTATTACCCTCTGCTATGAGCTGTATTTATTCAGTTGGAAGGTGAGATGTACTACTTCTTCATTTGAAAAATCAGAGACACCATCACTTTTAATGCTATTTTATTGAATGATCACTGAGGGTTTGCACTGCTGCGCATGTACCACACTCTTCCCTCAAAAGGTCAACACCTTGAAAGGCCTTTGTCTTTGATAGCGTTTCTTGTTCCTTTCAGAAATAAAGCACTGGAGGGATGTTGAAATGCAATCGTATAAACCAACCCAAAATGGCATACGTTAAGTGGGCCTAGGATCATTCATGGCTGTTTCCACAGAACCAAGCAGGGGTCTGGATGCAAGAGAAGGTGGTTCTGGGTTTGGGGGTGGTGGTTATGCGTACAAGCATTATCTATACATGCAAGATGACAGCTAAATCTTTATCGCTTTTCCCTGGTGGAAATGCAAGAGGGGAGCAGCCTTTCATCTGCTATAAGCATTTGAAATATTTGTTACCTGTAAACATTCAGCTTTAAAGAGGGAGAGAAAACAAAAAAAAAAAAAAAAAAGGATTTGAGGCTCAGTTCTATGTTTTCTCCCAAAAGATTTTAATTTCTAAAGCATTATTTCATAGCTTCACATACATACTATTTGGTTTTTTCTTTGTTCTGTTTATCTCCAACAGAGTTTAAAACCACAGAGAAGAAGTGGCAACCAGAAACAACTCATCACCCTAATACAGCACTTGTCAGCAATGAATTTCAGAGCACTTGACAAAGGTGGTCAGAATCATTAACCCAGTTTCAACGGGGTTTAGATGCAATGAGGAAACCAAAACCAGAAAGAATGACCTGTGCACACAACTTGGGAATAGGATTCCACTCTCCCATCCAGCCCTAGGAACACTGCAAACTCATTTTATATTAAAATATTACTACTATTATCATAGATGTGCTGTACAGAAGGCTCTTTTTTTCCTCCATGTACCAAAACTGCAAACTCTAAACCTCCATTCCTGAACTGCCAATAAGGAGTAGCTTTTTTTTTTTTTTTTCCTTTGGTGTATCAAAAAGCAGAGCCACTGAGTTTTGTCTAATTGTTTGACGAATGGTCACAGAAATAGCCATTGTCTTCAATTACGTTGGCAGCATTAAAAAGGACTATTTTTCCTTTACATGGATAAAATGCTACTGAGTAGATTTCCCCACAATAACCAATAATCAGCTTTTAAGTCCCACATTAGTCAATGATGTTCTCTTTCCACTGACTTGGGATGGTGCTGATTTTTCATCAGCAGGAGAGGAAAAGTCTCCTTCCTTGGAGACATCCAGATTTCATTACTTTCTGTACCTGCGTCCCTCTGTATATCCCTGACCTGTGATAAATGCACTGCCTCTTGCTTCCTCCTACGTTCGCATATGGCCTCATTCACATAAACCCTCGCTTCTGCAAATAGGAGCATAAAGTAGACGTAGATTTGTTCTTCAAATTAATCTGAAGTGGGACTCCAAGATCCCTGAATATCACCTGCTTCAGTTAGGTCTCCTCTACTCACAAAATACCATTCCCAGAGACATCTGTGTCCGTGTATGCTCCTACGGTCTAGCCAAGAAACTATTACCACTTTGCAGACTTCAGTTTAAGAGCATCAGTGTGTGACAATTAGATATATTAGATTCTGTTAGGCCAACAAATCTTATGATTTAACTAGCAGAATACATACCAATAATTTATATGTAATTTTTCTATCAGCAATTAATCCACTAGACTTCATGCCTCGATCATGATACTGGTGGGTTTCACTTTTCCAAAAAAAACATTACGGATACGCAGGAAAGCGCCAAGTTACACCACTACCTATAATTTCATCCTCCTTGCTGCCAAGCTGAGCCCGGGTCTTTTGCTATGCGTACAAATGCTAATTACAGCTCAACACTAATGCTAATCCTGACATCTGCTAATTAAAAGATCACATCTTCTGCAGAGTCAGCAGTGCTATTCAAATGAAAACATTAATCAGTTTAAAATGAAAAAAAAAATCAATCAACAAAGCAGGAATTTTAGTCCTTGGTTCAATTAATATCAAAGTGCAAACTGGAAGTACTCAAGAGCAAGTGTCAATATGTTCTCTGAGAATATCTGATCCTCAGTAAAAAGGGAATTTTTCAGCATTGTGTGATTTCTCTGTTCTCAGCAATTGTCCACTTTTCCTCTTATTCCTTCTTTAATCCTTGCTTCTCTATAATCACAGCACCACTGAAACTCAAGACCAGCCCTAACCAACATCTCAGGGTATAACCAAGGCAAGCACATTAATCTACGCATGTACATTTAAATAGCTAAAATGTCCCACTTAAGCTTAATGGGACCGCTCTTTTCTACAGCTAACACATGCACCTGCAGAACCAGGGCCTTCCTGGCAATTACAACCCATTTACATCAACCACCTCTTGGAGGCAACAGTTCACATTTGCTTCCCATTTCAGCACACGCAGTAGGCAGGGAAGAAGGATCAAAAGCAGGATACAAACTTGTGAATAAAATCTTGAGATCATAAAACCCAACCAAACAGCCCACACACGCCTGGACATAACACACAGGGCTCCCTGATTTACCCATTCCTACCCCAACCCCTCTTGCTTTACATTTTGTCATCAGTCCTTGTTTTTCCTTCAAGGGATTTCCTACTGCCCAACACCTCCATCCACTCATCCCTCCACCAAAGAAGCCGCAACAGCTTTGTTATAAAACCCACCAAATTATACATACATACATATATGTCACTTCCCAGACCCTGCTTGCCAGTTGCTTCTTCAATTAGTTTCTTCTTGGAAATCACAGTACAGGTGCTCCACAGATAAAGTAGCTCTGAAAAGACAAGGACCCTCTTGAATTTGGGAGTCTTCTCCATCTCTTTCTGGAAAGGCGAGTGCTGCACAAGTAGGGATTTCTGTTTGTTCTGCAGCTTTGTTTTTCTCCCTGGTTATTTTTGGACACCAGACACTAACACCTTGGGTTAGGTTTTCAACAGTTCTTGTTAAATTTTGGATGGGGATTCTGTGAGCTGCTCCATTCTGGAGAAACACATCTGCATTTCTGGGTGAAGGAGGAGATAGAGGTGTTGAAGTACCTCTGTCTTCACCCAGCCTTTGCTCCAGAGATGTTGTGAAGGTGGGTCAGGAGCTACTGGAAGTCCACTCAAGTTCCAAAAGCACCAAACCCAGATACTGTTGTGAGAAAGTCAACTCTGAACAGGGCCAAGTCCCACCATAACACATCCAAAGAGTCAGCACATGGCCCATGCAGTTTTTTGACTCTTCCTGGTCTTTACCAGAGATAGGTTATTGGGTTATCAGAGAATCAGACAGACTACTCCAGTCTCCAAGAAACTGAGAATAAACTGGAGTAACTGGAGATTTTGAGAAGATGCCACCCAATGGCATCCCAACAGTAACAGCCTCCTATGGAGTCACCTTTTAAAAATCACATTTACTATGTGCCAGAGGGATGCCTATTGGTAAACATGAGACACGAGAAGTCGTCTCAAAAAAAAAAATAAAATTAGCTTGTCTTAGCAAGGTAATACTCCTACCACCTTCCAAAATAAAGAATCAATCCCAGCAAAAAGAAAAAGCCCATAGGTAAAAGCAGCTTCGAAACCAGCATTGGGCCAGCAGCAAAATAAGGTTCTTCACTTGTTTAGCATGCTACTGTTTAAAATTAGTTTAAAATAGTCTGCATTTATTGTTTTGGTGTAGCATAATAGAAAAAAAAAAAAAAAAAACAAAAAACAAGAGCTCTTTGAATTTGTTATACCAGTTAATATTTTTATTTACAAGGAAACCACAAATGGAGTTTACTGCCTTTTTAACAATGTTAATATGAAAACGCTCTTTTGATATAAGGTGCCAAGGTTTCTTTCCTTTACCTTCTCAGCTACATCCCCTGCAATTGCCTTTTATTTGCACTTCTAAATTTCCACTCTGGGGAAGTCTTACACTGTAATATATCTCTGGCTAATAATACACTGCAGCCAGTTATAAATTAGTCATGTTGATAAAAGGTCTAACAGAGTTACCAGTATCGTTCTGTAACACACAAGCAATATTACCAAGTCTGATTTAAATAGAATAGACGATTCAATCAAGCAAAAATTGTGACGAAGCCTTCCAACTGCAAAAGAATCTTAGATCATTAATGAAACTAAGAAATTAATGTATGCAAATTAAATTATATATGCATATTTCAATGGGCTAAAAGTTTATGTGCATACTTTACTCGGGAATCTGTCTTGTGATATGATTAGAAAGAAATGGTGACAATTCAGATATTTTATTACTTTGGACTATAAAGCATTCATATAATTTATGTTCACTTAAAAAGGTACAAAAATCCATCAATTAAAACCAGACTTCAGATGGTATAAATAGACTGCAGCCCCGTTGAAGGTGCTATAAGCACTGTCTCAATACATCATTCGAGGATCAGGTCTCACTAGTCTCCACTTGTAAAAAAAAAAACCCTGAGGTTATGAAAATCTGGGCACCAGCTTTCACAGAATTTGAAGAAAATAATTTCAGACCTCTCCTCCTCTGGTAATCAAATTCGGCAACAGGTTCAAAAGTTACCTGGGCATGATATGGGGAACACCAACTTGTACAACTGTTAAATAAGCTCTTTCTTTCCTAGTAAAAATTTTTAAAGGTAGGAAAGGTATATGTGATAAAATATTAAACTTCTTGATTGTGCTGTAAAAAAAAAAAAAAGTTACAATCTGATTGCAGAGGATATGACATTTCGCGGCTACTAAGCATCTCTTAAAAATTAGTATGTTGAAGCTTTTTCCCTTTTTAGCAAAGCAGGCCAAAGAAACATCCCCCCAACCAAATGTCAAGGTTTTTTTGACTTCTGAAATCTAATCCAATATTTCCTGCTATAAGTTGTTCACTGGGAAGACATGAAAATCCAGGCAGTCAATGGGCCCTTTAGGGAACTTTTTTTTCCCCTAGCAGAGAATTGCTCTTTTATATTGATAAAAATACACACTTACGTTGCCACAGTGAAAGCATCCATTGAAGCTCAGTGCAGTAAATGAGAAACAAGACGTCATTTTCCAGTCTGAGGCAGAATTTACTAATTTACTACTTAATCCTTTCCCCCTTGCTTTTTTTCCTTTTTTTTCTTCTTTTTTCTTTCCTTTCCCCCTCCAACAGGTTAACAACACTCCCAATGCAGAAACCACAGCAAATGAGAAGTACCAAGGCAGACGTTCCCAATGTGTGGCACCATTTCCAGCTATTGCAGAAATGGTGCCCGTGGAGCCAAAACTCACCAACTTCACCAGCTGCACTGCACCAGCAACTTCTGCAGTGATGCTGAGCCCTCCCCATTTGAGGTGGAAATCTGGTTTAGGCTGTAACTCAGCAAAGCCTATGCGCAACTGCAAGGGAGGATTTAAGCGCTATTAGTGCATCTGCATAAATGCTTTGTTGAATTAAGACTCTGCCCGTTTACACCTCTTCCTGTTATCATTTCTCTCTGGGCAATCACCAAATCACATAGGATCTAATGACCTAATTAAAACATTTCTTAATACTCATAGCATTTGTGATGCCAGCTTTCAACACAACGAATGGCAAATGAAGGTTAATTACTAGTAATTACCATACTCCTTTAAAGATTTTTTTTTAAAACAAAAGAGCGAAAATACAAAAAATAAACCACTGCAAGAAAAGAGCAAGCACGGATGCTATTCCTGAACCATGTTAAACAAACCAATACTACAATTCACAAGAATACATAAGCTATAAAGGCCAAATATTAAAAAAATCCAAGGTATTCTAGCAGTATGAATCTTAAGAGACTGCACATACCCAGAATTTCAGCATTTAAAAAAAAGCAATCTGTAGAAAAAGCTGTCAAAATACTACCTTACCAATCTATAGGAATCAGACTGATAGCTTGCTAAGATATAAATATTGAAATCCATCCTCTAACTTTTCATTGCTCTATAAACAAACTTGTTCTTTGCTACAACTGTCCTTTCACATATGTATGCCAACCAGTCCCCATGTCCCATTTTTATTAATAGAACTTCAAATTTACATACTTTCTAAAAAAAAATCTTTAAAGAAACAAAAATAATAATTAAAAAAAATCAACACTACAGAATTCAGAGCAGCTCCATGAACAGTTTGTAGTAACAGCTGCTGTAAAACCAGAAGGAACACAAGCCTACATTAAAATAAAATTTAAGATTCTCACAAGAAGAGACTAGCAGATTTGCAGAAATACAGAATGATACTCAAAAAGAAACTGGTGCTTGGACTTGTCTATTCAAGTGTGCCCTTCAGCAGGAAAGGCTGGCCTTACTGCAATGCCTCTATGCTATTCAGACTCAATCAGTTCTTTCCTACAGAGGCAGATGCTAAAGCTGTATTGACCCAAGCCCCTAGTGTACTACAACCTCTAACCAGAAACCTAGTTTTCTCCAATAAAAGGAGGATTGGTTCAGATTTCAAATTTGCAAATATTTATTAAGAAAATTACTGAAAAGAAGATTAAACTAAGTTATCATTAAAATATCATGTTTAAATCCCTCGGACCCTGGCTCCCTCTGCAAGTGCTGCCCTGGAGAGGAACAGAGACAGATTTTGAACTCAAACTTAGGAGCTTTACGAAGTTATAGTCTTCACACTGCTCAAAGGGTTTTTTTAATGCAAATTAATTTTATTCAAAATGAATGCATGTGTCTTCGTGACCTCAAGAAATTTTCAGGAACAGCTCTGTGCAAAAGCACTTCATTTGGCCACTGTAGTTAGGGGATAATGCTGACCGGAAAGTAAGTAATGATGTCTGATGCACTGATAAATCCCCAGCAATTGGAGTAAATCAACAAGACTACGCTGTAAATAGACACAAACAAATTGTAAAAAATGCCCTAAATCTGAGCAAGATCGTTGTAATGAAACATACGCATAGTTCCATAAGACTATGGAAGACATGAATTTGCTTCATAATACATGACCTGAAGCAAAATTACCAAGTCCAAGGGATATCAAGCAACCCTGAAGAGAACATTCTCAAACCTCTGAATCAGAATTGGTCATCTGTGCAAGTTGTAACATGAGTTTGCACAATGCTGAGGTTCAATTCTATCCAGTTTTATTGAAGTATATTAGAAACGGTAGGCAGAAAGAGAACGCAACACACCTTAGCAAGTTACCATACATATATATACACACCTATACATATACCTATGTGTATATATGCATGTATATGTACGTACACATTCCTACACACACATATACATGTATTATGTACATATATATGCGATGTTCAGCGTTCCCTAGAGCAAGAGACTTAGCCAACACATGGGGGACTGACCTTCAGAGCACCTACGGCTGGAAACGGGAAGGTTGGGAGAGCCACCAACGACCCAGAGAAAACCTCATACACATTTTGAGCAGCTCTGCATTCCCCACACTGTCCCGCAGCTTGTACTACTACCAAGCAACTACACAAAAATAAGCTGTAAACCAGCCAGGAAACTGATCCCAAGCAAAAACAGCCCAGCAAGAGCTACAAACCCAACGTAGATTTTAAAATTACTGCTTTATTTCCCAGGCTGGTTCCCCATACGGCCACAGAAACAGATGGCAAAATGAAGGGGTTCGATTTGGGGGTGGAAGGGAAGCAGCCAAAACTTGCACTGGAACATCTGTCCAAACTGCAGCTCTCAGGGACTCAAGAAAGGAGGGTAGGTTTTTTTAGTCTTAAGAGACTAGAAGGATCTATGCACACCATATTCATAGGATTAGCTTTGTCAGGGACAAGGAGTTTAGGGCTGCAATCTGGGAAGCTCCTATCCCACCAACAGGCTCAGCATCCCAGGGCACCTACCCAAGGGATGCCATCCCACATGAGTCAAGGCAGATATGTCTCCCAGCATCTGCCTTTTCAGCATCTTCGCAGACTTTTACGTTTCAGTCCTTGAAAGAAAATGGGAGGGTAGAGGTGTAATTTCTCAGGTCTGCAGGTTACTGCATGCTCTTGGGGAAAAAAAATCCAAAAGCACATGATGGGAGTCCTACTCTCAACATACAGAACTGCACAAAAACTAACAGGAGGGATCACTCATATTCCACCACGTTTGCATTTATTTTTGTGATATTTAAGGTACATGCCTTACACCAACTCAACGTTTGCCAGTCCTCCTTTGAGTAAGTGAGAGCTCCTCCTGGGCACAAGCCCTCTGAAGACCACGGCCATTGCAATTCCTCCCCATGCACTTCCCGTTGGATCAGCTTTGCTGCGCCAGGTACTGCCTTATCACACAGATTCACATTTAAATTGGAAATGCACTGCAAGCCAAGGAGAGTAATTTCCAGGAGTGGGATTCACCTCCTCCATCTTAAGGTATCTGCAATGTAAATGTCTCTGAGTTTGCCACCTTAGGCTTTCTTTACAGTCAGTGGAGAGAAATAAGCTTTTTAGGGTGCAATTCATCTGACCTATTTTAAATGTCTACATAAGAAGGAAAGGAATCATGCCTCAGAAGTGCCTGCCTCTTTCCATTAGCTAGAAGGCCAGTTTAAATGATTAGCTTGCACACAGACATCTCTGTTCAGCGAGATAAACTAAACCTACCTCATCCTTCGCCTTTTAAAAAACAAAAAAACAAAACAAAAAAAAATTGAAACCACCAAAACCCACCCAAAAACCCCCACAAAACCAAAACAAAGCACCACAAAAGCCACACACACACTAATCCCACAGCAAAAGAGGGGTGCAGAATAAAAGAATAAAATCATAAAAATATCAATTAGCTAAACAAACAAGCCAGAACAATGCCTGCTTCCTGTGCACCACACTTCAGCACTGCAATAAAAGCTTGCTAATGAGACTGTTAACCACCCCAGGCTTATCCGCTAGCAGCCTACAGCAGCAACCAGCCAGTTGACCATCAAATGTGCCCCCGTGGATGCTCTCCAGCTGCTGCAGCACCTCACTCTGAGCAGCTCAGCCTAATTCAGTGACCAGGTGGGTACCAGGAGAGTAGGCAGGCTGCTCACTGGGATGCTTTTCTAGATACTGGAGCCGCTCAAATAAATTTGTTCAGTTATTTCAGAGAGAAGAGAAAAAGGTAAACTCGCAAGAATGCAATACTCACCAAAAAGCAGCCAGCAGCTCAAGCAATTTGGAGCCAAGGTTAGTTGTAAGGAAAAAGCTAAGCATTTGTCAGTAAAAAATATACACAAGTAGGATCCAAGCATCATCCGCTAATAAATAAAAAAAAGTTTTCTATCTTTGTTCCTTTCATATCCAATGTATAACAGGTGTTATTTCTGGAACAGCAACAGCTTCCAAGGTATTTCCAAAATTCACAGGCTTTGGCACATCACGATTTTGGTGAAGCCACTGTACACATGCAACTTCCCACTGGAGTGTTCAAACATTATTTTCAATCACTTTTCAAATGTGTCTCCAAATTGAATGAAGCAGATCTTTGCAAGCCTCTTCAAGCAGATTCCCTCTTTACTTTTCCAGGAAAACTCTTCTCTAAGAAAACATGCAAGAAAATTCAAGTCCACAACATTCAGCTCTCAATGAACGGCTATTTTTAATTAGCTACAAACACTATATCCAAAGACTGTATCAGCACCAACTGGCCTGAATCAACACAGTTTTTGAAGAAAACAAACAAAGCAAGCCCACACAAGAAAACCTCTGCTGGCCTTTGTCCAAGCACGCAAGCTAAGGGACATTTCTGTATCACTTAGAAGATTTCAGAGCATTGGCCAAAGCAAATTAATAGGAGAAAGATGGCTTCTTCTCATTTTAAAAGTGAAAACTGACTCTTCACTATACACTTATCTGACAAGAGCAGTATAGAGACAAGGACAAGAAAATCATACCACAATGAAAAACCAGGATATACATTTTTCATTGGCCCAATATCCTAAAATGTAAATAAGATGAGAACCGATATGCAAGGCAGTGAGAAAAGGCAAAAGGGAAAGGAAAAAAAAAAAAGTCCCTTCCCTCGGTAAGCTCACTACAGCCAGAAAATGGAGGCAATCGCAAGGCTACCTGCTCATCCTCCTCCATCTGCAGATGCCAATACCTTTTTTTGCCACGATGTAACATCAGCACCTAGAGCTGAACACCGAAGTGCAAACATTGCAAGGCAACGTCAAGATATCGTCACGTGATTAATTTGTGGCTCCCAGCATGTCTTCCCAGATGATGACGTGTCTTGCCAGCTGCTGAAATCTTGGTACCAAGACCACAGATGTGCATTAAATGAAGTGGCACTCCTGCTATTATTTTATCTCACCCTTTTGATGAAAGATATCCTCTTGCTTAATTTAAATAATTGCCTTAAGTTACAATAGCATCAGTAGATACACATAGATCTTTACATACCCTGGATGCCTGAAGTAGAGAAACTGTAAGAAAATAGAGCAGGTGTCCAGCTGGGAAAAGGCTGGGGTAGCCAGGCGTCAGCCCCTACTTTGCTGGAAGGGAAGACACTCACCAGGGCACAAAGGTATCCTCATTTCTCCCCTCAATCAGCAGAAAATTAGCAAGGAGGCTGGAAACAACATAATTACACCACCACCTTTGAACCTTATTACTGCACATACACACGCAAGTTTAACTGCATGGTTGTGATTAGTCCCTTACTCCCTAACATGCCAAAAATTAGTCCTGTTAGGCAAAATTAGGCAAAAATCCAACAGGACTAGAAAGAAAGCAACATTGCAAAGTGGAATAATTAGGATGTGCTGCAGCAAGACATCTTGTGCTGCCTCCAGCACTAACCCCTTCTCATAGGTTTTGTGTAACGCCTGGCTGGGTGGATTCCCTTGAGTTCTAGGATGATGTTCTAAGGAGGAACCTTCCCTTCTTTGTGGCACTTGCATAGCATTAGCGCTGGCACATGCAGGATCTTCAGCGGGAACTGCAGCCCCAAAGCCCACACAAGCGCACAAAGTCCTCAAGTTCTGCACGGGTGACTTCCAGACAGGGAAACAGGGCCATAAAATACCTCTTGGTACAGGAGCAGCACTGTTCCCATGCACCTTCACCAAGGGCCACCATGTCTATCAGGAAGGGAAGCATCAGTGGTGGCTTCACAGCGTGCACCAACCCAACCAGCACACCCACCACCTATGGCAAGTAATTTTTTTTAATTAAAAACATTGACTTAGCTTTAGGAACAACGGAATGCTAGTAAAAAATGCTGCCTCCCTTTTTAAACAGCCACCCTAGAAATTTATCTGTGATGGATTTTTCTTCCCATTTTAGAGTCCTATTAAGAGTTCGAAATTAGGTGAAATGCTATAGCTCTGCAGCATTTACATAAAAAAAAAAAAACAAAAACCAAAAACCTGATACCAAGTTACCATTCCCAGTTCAGGAACAAATTACAAATTACTCAGCTCAGAAACCACTACATATGGAGTTACTTAAACGAAGTTACTTCTGTAAAATAGTAGATTTGAAGTAGACTGCAGTCCAGTGAATCTTCCATCTTCATTTTCCTGACCAACTCTAAGCAGATCGTAATGGGACCATTACTTTTTCTAGCAGGCTGCGCTTTCATGTGCAAGTTTCATCTGCAGAAAGGACCATTTTTAAATGTTTGGGTCTTTTTGAAGGCTGGACTATGACCTAGCTTCCATGCATGTACCCAGATGAGATATGGCCTGTCTGAGCACCTCACTGAGCTTAGAACAGAGCCAAGAACGCCCGTCATCCTTGTACAACCAACAAAGCGGTTATAAACGTGACTTTCCCTGCCCCTACCCTTCCCTGCTGCCCACTACCACCCCAGAGGGAGGATTTCATGGCTGGCAGCCTTACCACCCTCGTAACCAAACCAGCCATGGGGACACCATCTAGGATGCTCAAGAGGATCATGTTTGCTGGTCTTTGACCCATGGCTCTGGGCTTGTTGTCTCTGCTACAAGGACAACTCATATCCAGATGCAGAACTATGGAACAGTCCCTTAAAATATGCCTGTAAACCTCTAGTTTACAGGCTGTATACTTCAGTATACCACACATGCAAATCACCTCGCAAGCAGAAATTATCCCTCAAGCTCAGGCGAGCATCATGGCAAAATACACAGGGCTCCCAGACACATGAATTCCTGTACTTTACACCCAGCCTCATGACTCTATGTTTGGTATCTGGTCGGATTAGCTGCGCACCAGGAAATAAAAATGTCTCCATACTTAAAAGTTATCAAAAAGTCCCGAGAGCCATACAGCTTTTAAGAAAAACAACCACATTAACCAAAGAGCGGGGAAGATAAGCAGCTGGAGCATCAAATGCTAGACAACTCCTAAGTTGCTACCTTGGCATATCATTAAGGCATGGAGCTCACATCTTCTCCCAACTCCTGTAAAGGAAGATTTTGGGTTTACCCTTAAAAGGAGAAATCACTTAATCACCATCTAACCTGATGTAAAGACAGCTGATGTACTACGCAGGGGAGCAGCAGGGCAGATGGGGATTGATCAAAACGCAGTTTTACAGCAGATGCACTCTGGGACTCCTTTTATTCAAAAGCAAACTTTCTATATAAAAAAGGCCCTTTTGCAGGGGAAGACTAAGCTGCTCAGAAAATTCACATCTCTTGCCCTCAGAGATCACCACAGTATATTTTTATGAGTCCATTATTGAAAAGAAAAAAAAAATAAAAATTCAGGTATTCATGTTCCTTCTTAGCTTCATCTTGGGAAAAGCAAGGCATGTAATTGTGTGTCAACAGCTGAAAATCCTGTGTAGTCCACACATTCAATGAAATCTTATCCCTGTGAGCTGTATGGAAAACTATAATGAAGTTTAATGTTTTGCTGGAAAAAAAGATATATACCATTGCATCTCTGATAATGCTTCAAAAATGGGGAAGCCCCATTTAGGGTATTTTTTCCCTGGTGGAGAGTCCCATGGTAGCTGTGCCTAATAAGAAAGCACTGTGCTTCCAATGAAAAAACCAAGGAAGATGAGAACATTTACCGACTTTTCACATTTTCTCATCGCTGGACATAATACAAGAGGTAAACACCCTCTGGTGAAGCCTACCTTCCTTATGCATGGACTAGCCTCCTTCCCTTAGTCTCATTGCTTTGATGGGACTATTATAAACCAAAGAACTGCTTAAGGACATTAGCACTGATCCCAAGAGTCAACTACCATGCCTCTCTAGTTTGTTGTTTGTGGATTTTTTTTGCGGTGTTTTTCTTTTATTTCCACAACATTTAAGAATCTTAAAAGCTCTATCTAAAGGATAAGATTATTGATACAGAGCTAGATATGTATGTGCATCACTTGATACGCCAAACAATATGCCAACAGGGAGGTCCCAAAGCATGCAAAGCTTGGCCCAAAAACAACTCTTGGCAGAATTGAGACCTGATTCTGCAACATATGAAAATTTCCCTACATATACATCCTATTCTCACTCCTGTGCAGTTGTGTTATCTTCTCCCCCTGATCACACTGCAACTCCCTACACACACACACACAAAAAAAAAAAAAGCCCAAACCCCAAAACACGTTGCACAGCTATCTCACTGTCACATCTATTATTCAAGAAAGGTCTCATTGAATAAATGTCTGTTCAGAGGCTCTAAACAAATTTCATTTCTGAACACCACTGTCTGCAGCCCAGCGGGCCATTTCACCAAGATAAGATCACATATTTAATCAAACGCTTCAAAAAAGAAATACACACCGAGTTTGCTTAATAACGTCAAATAATAAAAGTGCAGCACTGGCAGCATACTAATTTTTAGTGCTCTTTCTTCTTTGAGGGTTGTCTCAATAGTCAAGGTCAACCGTACATGGGATTTCTTCTAATTAGGGTTTCTGGTAAAGGCTAGACCTGCTTACTCTCACCACTTAGCCATGGTTTTCCCTAAAATGAAGACATCTTTCTTTCATTTTAAATTAAATCACTGAAGTATCTCACCCAAATGTGACAGACAAAACTGCATAACTCTGCTAATTCAATAGAGAACGTAAATGAAAGACAACAAAAACCACATCTTTCTGGTCAACAAGGAACCACCCACACAAGTGTCTATGGTTTAAAAGGAAAAGTGATTTACAGGAAAAAAATAAATCACATTATTATCTGCTTGGTGTTTGACTACAGCTTCTACTCCAGTCCAGCAGACCTATTTGAGTTAAAAATTAGGAGTGGACTTGGCACCCCTAGGTTAACATACACTTTGCATTTTATTGTAGTAATAAGAGCAGGAACCAGATCAAACAGCATTACTATTGCAAAATACATCTAGATTACTACAGACCAGACTTCCATGGTATTTTTCACTAACTTGCCTATTACTTTGGCTATTAATTTTTATTTATTTATTTAAGTCATCTGCCTTACCACAATGACTACTGCTGGAATAGGCTTTGCCCCCAAATTACATGAACTTGGGAGGAACCCTGGACCCTCGCTGTGCTCAAGCCCGCAGCTTGAAAAGGGTCAAACAAAAGCTGGCATCCTCACCCTTACAGCTTGGCCCATGGGTTGTGCTGGTCTGCCCTTCACTCGCATGGGATGAGGGAGCGATCGAGCGTAAAGGCATTGGAGAAGACAACCCCCCATCTGCCGTTCCCAAAGCTGGAGAAGACAAACAACGAGGCAGCTCTTGGATATATGCCCCACCATATCCCATACTCCCTGCCGCAAAGATTCCTGCAGGTACTGCGGAGGTCCAGATTCTCCCCTTGAATGAGAAAATTACAACTTCTTAGTTTAGGCTGGCAGAAACAGCGGCTTGAGTCTACTGGCCAACATCTTTCTACAGGAGCCCAAGTTTTACCCAATGTATCAGCCCCATTGCAAACACAGAGCTGCTCAGGTAGGAATACTCTCATGCACTCAGTGATGTGCGCCTGTATTTCTTATCAAAGCAAGGATACTCGCACAGGTATAATTCCCTTGTCACATTTTAGCCTCCCTTTGGAAAATCAGTGTTGTTATACGGAGAAGCGCTCCCCACGCCCGCAATCGAAATGCATCGCAGAGACTTTAGAAAGACTCATTGCAAATTGGTGACCTACTTAAGGAGATCTATAAAGTGCATTATGATTGTAATTGCAGATCACTTGTCAAAAGGTCACAAGTTATCACTCTATGCAGCATAATCGCTATATTTCAAATACCTATCAGCATGAATTTTACACAAGGAGACACACATCATTTTGGAGTCGTACCAAATAAAGCAGCAATTGTAATATTACTGTCCTTTAAAAAAAAAGAAAGAGGAAAAGAGAGAGGGCAAAAAAGACACACGGCCACTCCACACACCTGCATCCATTAAAGATAATCCAAAATGACATTTTCCTGAAGAAGTCTGTGCTGTGGGAGTTGCAAGTGCAGTAGTCACATCATAATTTCCCTCGGAAGGAAGCGGGATATATACACCACGTTTCCAAATGATTAAAGGCGTTGATTGCAGTATCCTAAATCCGAAGGAATAACATTTTAGATCACGCACACAATTCCAATGAGGTCAAGCTGAGGTGCAATGTCCAATATAGCAATCTGTGGTGTGCTGGAAACAAGAACAGCTGTTCTCTGGATACTCTGGATAAGCCACCTACTACAGGATTATAGACCAGTTTTGTGTACCTCTAGATAGCCTTAACATAAAAAGTAATTCAGGACAGAATCCAAAAGCCTTTTGTTATTGCGGAAAAAAAGGAGGGGGATATAAAAAAACCACCCCAAACCAAAAGTTGCAAAAGAACACACAGACAAAAGAGGCAAATCAGGATTCACATTACATGGCAGATATTTCTGGATACAAAACCTGCAGTGTACATCTTGCTGGAAAAAAGAAACAACAAACCCACAAAAACCTGTCCCCTTTGAAGTGAGTGACAGGAATTTGCACCATTTCAAAATGATGGTGTGTCAGTCAGTAACACAGACGCGCGAAGGCAGCGTGAAAGAAAAGGAGTTAACGTGATTCCTGAAATTCTCCTCAACTCTCTCCAACACTGAAACCTACTCAAAGAGACAGCTATGATGGGTGCTTTTCTTTTCCTTTCCCCCAGCAGTCTTTGGAACAGAGGGGAAAAAAAAGGAAAAAAGAAAGGAAAAAAATAAAAAAGAAAGAAAAAAGAAAAGGAGAAAAAAAGAAAAAAAGGAGAGAAAAAAAAGAAAAACCCAGAGAGCTATTGAAAATCTCCTTACAGGGTCAGCTGTCACTGGAATGCATTTGAGTATTCAGGGTACCCACCCATGCAGAACATCAAAAACTGGGCTCGGGTCCCTCCACTGTTCTCACGGGCTTAAGCCAAGGCTTGGTTTGTGACACGGTCCTGAATAGGAAGGCAGCACAGTGCCTCTGCAGGGCTTGTAAACAGCAAGACCCACCGATCAAACAGAACAGGGGTGTCGCTTCTGCTTAACACTTCCCTTTTCTCTCAGTGTCCTCCACCACAACGCACTAGGTATGTTAAAAAAAACCAGTCAACGGCTCGGCAGCTCATGGTGCTGGGCTCTTTTTGAACTAAATTCCCCATCTAACCTAGATCACCCCAAAGTTAGCTAGCATACTTATCTATGACATACCCCTACTTTTCACTTGAAGGAAAATGTTGACATCCCCAAGAAAGCTGCAAGCAGCACTTCTGCAACACAGTGATGCTTCTCTTCTGCACTCTGAGGGCAGTGAAAAAAATTCTCATTAAGGCAGGCTTGGGATCAGCAACTTCAGAATAGGAACAGTCTGCTACAGCAAATAAGCAAGGACCAGCAAATAAAACCTGTGGTTGCTCAGCATATCGGAAAATGTGGTTGTTTTAGTTTGGTGTCAGACTACTAACTGAGCAACTCAGTTAAAATTTTAAAACTGCAGACCCATGCACAAGTATTTTATTGTTATTGTCCATCACTGCACCTACATCTCAAGAACTCAAAAAAGAATCAGAAAATCAATAGAGTGATAAGTTTTTCCAGCAACAGAATTAAAAAACCTCTACGCAGCAGCACCGTCATTTCACAAACAAAACCTATGTATGCACACACACATACAGATGCAGGCATGTATATTTTGGGTTTAGGTGCAATTCTTAAATACCTCTTTTTCACTTCCCCAAGTTTGACAAAAAAAAAATCAGAACTGCGTCTGTTCCCCAAATCATAGACTAAGACTGCATGAGTCAGAATGTTTACATCCTTCTAATTTTAAATAGTGTCCATTCATTCAGCGTCCTCACCTCTGTAACTAGATTCTTGGTTCCCACAGAGTGGGAAAGGGACTTATTGTAAAAATTCATACACATTGTATGGGTTGACCGTTACAAGTGAACTACTTGTAGTTGGTATAAAATCACTTAGAGTCTTATCCGAAGGTGCCAGGTTTAGATCACGTCTCTTTTCAGAACAGTGCTGTTCAGCACTGGCACCTTTGCCTAGGACTTTATAGTTGGGCAATTCATGATTACATTTTAAGCACCACTTCCACAAAAGCACAGAGAATCCTATTTCACTTCATTTTGACTTTGCATTGCTGTAAGAAAACATTCATGTTGATCCTTTGTATTTATGACATTCTGCTGTAAGTTTCAGAACTCCATTGCAAAGTTCAGAATCAATGACCTTTCCCAGTATAAATCAATGCAACTGCAATCAAGTCAGTAAACCTACTGCAATTAATAGTAGCAAAGCTATGATCCAAACTACTCAAGACATTGTGCAAAGTATTTCAAAGCTGTTCCCTGTCACATATCCACTGCAATGAGTCTTGCTACAGACTGCTGAAGCATTAGGTTTGTAACCACCAAAATAATTCCTATGTAATTACTCACATGTTGACTGAGATGCTTTAAAATAAATAAACAAACATATACATATATACATACATAAAAATCCTGTTAGTGTGAGGCCATACATCAATGGATGCTCTGTAAAAGCTAATTACTATTAGGCATTTAAATGAAATATATAACTTCACATTGCCTAATTAGGACAGCTTCCAAACACTTCTTTGCTCCTTTCAGAATGGTATCTATTTCATGACCCTTGAAACTGAAAGCTTTCATGGCTCAAATGGAAGTATCTTGATTTCAATTTTCAACTGTTTTCATAAGCAGATTTTAGAAGTGTGCACAGATTTCAAGACTTCACCTGCGTACACAGCTTTGTTCAGCCTGAAATGCCACCTCTGGCAAAGGCATTGCAACACAATTAGTAGAAACACGATGTTAACATGGGGGAAAATTTTTTAAAAGGTACCACATCTGAGATTCTGGAGTGTCTTTTGAGAGGATACCACATCTGAGATTCTTTAGCATCTTCCCCTCACAGGGAAGCTGACAGAAGTGCTCCATTGACTACAGCAGGAACCCCATCACAGATGCAGCGATATCTCCCTTGGATGGGAGTGGGCCTGAAGAAGTAGAGATTAAAAGTTTAAAAAGGGAGGGAAAAAAGGAAAAGAAAAAAGCCAAGACAAAAAGAAAAAGGCCATTTAAAAATGGTTTAGTCCTCATTTCTCTGTCAGAGGAAAAGAGAGGTTTCAGACAGTCCAGGAAAAAATCCTACATTGAGCACTGCCTAGCAAGTAAAACAGCGGTCCAGAACACAATTAAAATTAAGTTTATATTGCCTGAAAAGGCTAGCTACCTTGCTATAGCTACAGATGTTTGGTGCAATGTCTGATAAACTCTTCTGCCTTACAGGCAAATCAGAAAGCTCTCTGGAAAGACTGCTGAAGTAGAAGTTATAGTGTCAAGGTCCTTAGAGAAGTCGTCCTAAAAAAGAACACTTCACTTGCACCCAGGAGACACATGCATTTCAGACTGCGCGCTGTAGAGATTATCTAGTGAAGAACATAAAGCAAGTATTACACCACAAACTCAGAGGCTAAAAACAGGCAATGGGATAACATCTTAGATAGAATCATGTCACAGATTTGAGTAGGAGGTGGTTTCCTTGCCATTAAAGTAGCCAAGAATTAAAAGGAGATGCTTAAAAGCAAGCTCCTCCTCCTTCTACTTCAGCAGTCTGCTCTGGGAGCTTCCACTGCCTGCAGGTACCAGGATGAGATCAGGGAGTGCTGGAGCATCTCAGCACCTACAAAAATGATGACATATTCACACACAGTCCCAAGCAGGGATTAAAGGGCCTGATAATAGGTGCTGGTGAGGATTGTGACAAAGATTTGCCAAGGCAGACATGACCCAAGGAGATGACAGAGTCAGAGGCCAGCATGCCAGACTGCCTTGCCTGGACAGTTACATTTCTACAGATACCTCGGGGCAGAGTGAACTGTTACAAACGACACATTTTCTAGCTCTCCAGCCTACAGACACCTGAAAGCACTGCCTATAGACATAGCAGAGACTGAAGAGTATATGTACACTCAAAATTTGGCATTATGGTGCATTTCTAGTAGTCACGTCCCAGCAGGAGGGCATCTATTGAATGAGAATGGGACCAGCAGGGAAGAACCGGGAGTCCACATGAACTACAGTAAACATCTCTTCAAAATTTCAGTGCTCACCAAGTCCATCCCATCCCAATAAGCAGTCCATCATCAAAAGTGGCAGGAAAACAGTTCTTTATTTTGCAGGGCTGTCCTGGTGTCTCAGTATTGTCCCAAGCAATACATCAATATTGTGATGCCTAGCTCTCAGAGCAGTACGATCATGAGCGCTCCAAAACAATAATTCTTGAGTTCTTCCAAATCTCTCTTGTGATATGCAAGAATGCTCTAAGGAGTAAGAAGTTTCATCAAAATCACTCCAATCACAGCATTGGGCTGTTTCCACAACCATCAAGTAACATAATTTAAAAAAAAAACCCCAAGAAAGAAAACTTATTTAAGGCATAAAAAGCCTCATGCCCATTCTCCATGTTTTAGCTTTTCCCTGATCCATTCTTGCTCCCTGAATTCCATCTCTTTCATCAATCTTCAGCCCATCCTTTATACTGTATCGTGCATGAAATAGTTTCCTAGTCAATCTACACCAGTCCCAACACTATTAGTATTAAAATCTGTAATAATAAATCACCCGTTCCCAGGACTACTCCATTTACAAAGACTTCACTCTCCTGTGTGCATCTCATTTACTTGTGCTGATGATGCCTACGCTCATGCTCTGAATGTGAAAAACCTGATGGCAGCATCAGACCCTCCACTGACATGCTGCCCAAAGCTAAAGGTCATGTGTGTTCCTCTCCAGTCCCAGCCGACAATTCGGTCCACCTGCCTCTAAATATTTATTTATTTATCTATATAACAGCTGTCCAATGCTGGGCAGCGCACAGATACCCAGCTCATCAGCCAGCCGGCTCGATGCTTGTTCCTACATCTTCACCTACAAACCTGCTTGTGTTTCCCTCCCAGCCAGCAAAGGGCACCGGCTTCATTTTCGCACTAGTGGGCAGGGCAATTTGTTTTCTGCTGCAGGAGGAAAAAGTCTTTTCTGCAGTTAACGCCAGGATAGGCAAGCCGAGCACCTCCACCACATCACCCCCAGCAGGGAGGGACATGGTCCCCATGGCATCCCAACCTGTGGGATGTGCGGCTAAGCATCGACTGCAGGAAACAAAGGAGGGGGATCAACCCGGCAGACACTCGGGGACAAATTTCCTAGGCTGAGACACAAGCTGCTCCACCATCTCCAGAGGGCACCGAGAAACTGAAAATCCAGCTCCTACTTCTGTCAAACGAACCATCCAAGCGAGGACTTGCTAACCTTAAACTTAAATACCATTAAAATCTCATTGCCCCACAAAGCAGGACTCAGTGTTATCACTGTCATCAATCTGTGCTGCCATTTCACTTGCTCTGGAATTAAATGTGAAATTAAACATATCCTCTCCTAACAGCCCCCAGAAGAAAAGGGAAAATTCATATTCTATTGAATAATAAAAATCATACGGAACTCACAGGCCAACACTAGCTGTATAACTTCAGTCCTTTTTGAAACAGACACACCAGAGATCCGTATCCACTTTATTTTTTGCTAGCAGGTAGTAAGACAACAGTCACTTTGTAGTAAACCAAGCCTAAATAAGGAAGAAGTACTCTTCAGGAGCTGGAACAGGAGCAGCCTCAACCACAACAAGAGGGACTGACTCCGGCCATCTGAGACCAGTTGTTTTACCTTTAGAAAAAAATACGGCTTTACAGTGGAGCCCTAACCTGAACTTTGACACCCAACATTGGTATGGGTGCGCAGATTTTTTCCCTTCCCAGTCTGGTATTCTTAAGTGACGATTGCGGATTTTTTGACAGCAGCCTGTTCTAACCTGCAATATCTGGTTTACCCCCATAAAAAATTCCACAGAAGGATTTTTCCTAATGAATACACAGTAGAAGGTTGTTTATATCATGGACCCCTGGAAATTATGATAAATGAGCTCTATAAAGCACACGCTACTACTCAATACCAAGCAGGCAGCATTGGCTGTGCTCTTTAAGAGACAGCATTCCACAACAAAAATGGAATTTATTTATTTTTAACTCCAGGGAAGATTTTTTTTTTTTTTTGGTCAGCTTTGAAAATCTTGATCCAATGCTCTGGAATAATCAGTGCTATAACACAGAAAGAAACTGCAACTAGCAGACAGCCTATTTGCCCTGTATCAAGACACAGATGGCATTTTCACCCTTTTTTCTTTGCATCTCAGCCTGCTCCTAAGCAGTTAGCTGCCTGGAACCAGGACTGGGAGAGTGGAAATGCTAATACCTCCTAATGAGTGATCTAAACAGGAAAGTAAATACAACAGACATGGGTTGTTTTGGCTAAAGGGATGAATGCTACAGTGACAAGCAGACAACAATCCATTGCTTTTGGCCACACAGAAGTTGTTTTAACTACTGCAGAGAAGAATCACACACCTACCAGGAAAGGGAGATAAAGAGAGGCTCCTTTCCTACCTCGCCATCTCTCCCGCAAAACTAAACGTCGGCCTGTCTATAGAGGAAAGGGTGGGAAAAAAAACAACTAAATGCATTGAGAGGGCTATGTTTTTCCTATTGACAATTTTGCTCATCAAATTCAGCCCTTCAAGGCAATCCTCCAGGTATCCAGGGCACATTTCTGGGGCACTGTACCAACGTCTTCATTAGCAATAAAGGGCATCAGCTCAAGGTAGGCTCCGTAGACTGGGAAACAGGAAAGAGCTGCTCTCTGGCTCATGGCAGGCAGCGATCATCAGCCTTGGAACCATATTTCCAAGTTAAACAGTCAAAAGATGATTGCAAGTGGAACACAAATAAAGAATTAAGCAAGCAAATAATCCAAGACTTAAAAAAAAAAAAAGTGCAATTTTCTTCCTCCAGCGATACATATCGGCCTTCTTGCTTCAAAAAAATCCCTCTGGCCCTATACTGTTAGAGCCGGCAAACACAATCTCGCAGGCAGAAGGTGGGAAGCTCTAAACATCTCAGGCAATACATCTACCTGGACTGTACATTTCCCTCTCTGGCTGCAAAAGAAGAAGCTCGCGCCTACCTGTAACCCAGGGCTGCTGGCGGGATGCAGACCTCTACCCTACCACCCCATATCCACGCACACGCAACCCCCGACGCACCCCCCAATTCGGCAACATCCCCACCCATGCCCCCTGCCCACCCTCTGCCTCCTGCTATCCAGGAAAGCAACTGCTTCTCGAGGCACCTTTCAGCAATTAAATAGACACATAGATCCACAAAGGGGTGGGCATGAGGAAAGGGGTACACATGAAACTCAGGAATTTCTCAGGGTAACACCAGCAAACCCACTGGTCCAACGTGGTGTCTTTCATAGAAAAACAGAAGAGAGAGCAAGAACAAAACCTACCACGTCTCCTCCATCTACCCACTGCCTTCACCACCCTAGCTGTCCACGGCCAAACCTGGCTGGAGCCTACAAAGCATTTCCCAACTAGCAGCACAGCCCTTGTCCCCACTGTCCCCCCCACAGCATGCAGACCCAGACAGACGCTCCCCTGTTACCTGGAGGATCCAGCCCCCCTAAAGGCAAACTATCCTTATTACGAGATAATTCAATCCAAGCGTGCGCCCAGGGCGGCCGGCACCCTTCAGCCCAATGCAACTGGGCAAGGGTGCAACTGACAGCCAAGCAAGGGCTGGTAAGCATCCATCCGTTGGGTGGTTAGTTACCTTTAGTCACCTCCGGCTCCTGAGATGCAAGTCCCCATCAGTTCCTCAACAACCTGCAGCAGGGAGCTGCTGCCACAATCCATCCATTAAAACCAGGGGTGGGGGCAGGAAGCAGACCTGGCCACAGTACCAAAGCCCCCAGCCAGGAGAAAAATGGGGGGATGAGAAGCAAGGAACGTCCCTCAAGGAAGAAAAATTTTAAAAAAATTAAAAAATTTAAAAAGGAAAAAATAGGAAGAAAAAAAGTCTTTCCTTTTCTGCCGTGTTCTTCTGCCACACAGGCTCCCTCCCAGAGGACGGAGGGTGTGCGGGGATAGGGGAAGCGATCGCTCCCTCCTCTTCCCCGTCGTCGCCGACCCCTCTGGACCAAAGCCCCGCGCCGATTTACCTCCTCCAGGTGGGCAACTTCAGAGAAAGGTGACGTCTCCGGAGCCAGCACCACCGGCTAGGCGATTCGTATGCGGCAGAGTCATTGCCTGTACTGCTGCTGCTGCTGCTGCCGCTGCTGCTGGGGAAGAACAGCCGCTGCCGGAGAGACCACCAAAAAAAAAAAAAAAAAAAAAAAAGAGAGAAATCTTCCACCATCCCCCTTTTTCGCTTCCCCCTCCAGCACCAGCCGCTCTTTGCATCCGCTCCCCTGCCCGCGGCCCCTCGCTCCGCCGGGGCTGGGGGGACACAAAGGCGCCCGCGCAGAGGGAGGCTAGTGGTCCTTAGCCCCCCGGGCTCCGCCGACACCCCAGATCCTTTCTCCTCTTCCTCCTCCTCCTCCCGCTGCGGAGACCGCCAGCCTCGGCGCGGGCGGGCGGGGGGGCGGCTCCGCGGGCGCGCCCCGCGCAGTGTCTAGCGGGCACGGGGGGGGCCCATGGCCGCGGGCGGGCGGCCCCGCCGGCACGGCACCGTACGGCACGGCACGGCACGGCTCGGCACAGCGCGCACACACACGCACCGCACGCGCACGCACACGGGGAGGGGGCGGAGGCGCTTCGGGGCGGCGGGATCCGCAGCACCCGCGTCCCCCGCAGGGCCGGGGCCGGGAGCGGGGAGCGTGTCCCGGGGAGGAGGCGGCGGCGGCGGGCGGCGCGACGCTGCTGCCCTGCCCGGCGGCGGCCGAACGGAGCCGGGCGGGCGGCGAGCCGAGGGGCGGGGGAGCGTCGAGGGCCCGGATCTGGGTTGCGCGGACGCGGGCTCCACCTAGCAGCCGGCCGGCACGGCACGGCACCGCATCGCATCGCATAGCACCACGCCGCGCCGTCCCCCGGGCCCGCACAACCCCGCAGCCGCCCCTTTCCCCTGGGCCCTCTACAGCTCCGCATCCACCCCCACCACGATCTGCCTCTCAGCCCCCTTCCGAAAGGATCCCCCATCCCTTGATTGGCCGCTCTGCCCATTGCTCCCCTCCCAGGCAGCCAATCACAACCTGCCTACCAGGCATGGACCCATTCCACACTGGATTCTCTACCTCCTGATTGGCTGCTTGGGCTTATGTCCCTGGCCAAGCAGCCAATCACAGCCTGTCTTTCTGGCACAGACCCATCACCTGCTGGTTTCCCCACCTCCTGATTGGCTGTTCCACCTATTGCTTCCCTCCCAGAAAACCAATTGCAGCCTGCCTTTCCCCACTGGATTCCCCACCTCCTGGTTGGCTGCTCGACCTGTTTTCCCCAGCCAAGCAGCCAATTACAGCCAGCCTGTCAGGAACAGACCCATTCCTCATTGTATTCCCCACCTCCCAGTCTGCTGCTCAGCCTGTTGTCCCCAGACCAGCAGGCAATCACAGCCTGCCTGCTGGTCACAGGCTCTCTCCCTGCTGCCCGGCCTGGAGATGGGGCTCAGGGCAGCCCTGAAGCAGCCTGGGGCCAGGGGAACACACTCCATCCCTGCCCTGGGGCCCACAGGAGGTATGAAACATGAATCCCCTGATCTCTGGAGACCCAAGGACGTCTGGGACAGGGGACAAGAAGTCTACCTTTGTTTTAACATTCGTTAGCTGAAATCCTTACAAGGGACCTCTGGAAATAATGGTGCTTGGCTGGAACATGACAAACACTTTTCTCCCAGACCACATTGTCCATTTGGAGAGAAGGACCCAAACAAATCAAACTCAAACTTTAACACCGGGAAAAAAAAAAAAAGGCGCAAAGTTTTCCAATTGCCTGAGTGCTGACATATGCAACATGCCATACTTTATCCCAGTGACCAGACCTATCTAGGGAGACACTGCTGCACTCCCAGCTTTGAACATAAAAAAACTGTAGCTAAGAGAGCTGGAAGGGCCTGATTGAGGCCACTCGGTCCACCTCAGTGGATGACCCACTCCATTTATTATCCTACCCAGCTGTTTCTTTAACAAGCTCTTAAGCATCTCTGATATGGAGACCTTGCAAGACTGTCCTTTTCAGTCAGATAAAGGAATTAATTAATCTTGTTTGTTAACTCACATCATGAGTCAGGAAGATGCTCACATGTGTTCCTAGCTGCATCGCTTGTTAGACAGGCACAGAAATGTGTATTTTACATTAAGAACTGCTCTTCTGGATGCATCGATGTGCTGTGGAAAATTAAGACTGATAAACATAAATATTGTTTTCCCAATAATAAAATCAGGGCCTATCTCACTGACACTGCAAAAATAAAGGAAGAATGTAGACTGTGGTGAAATTTGGCAGGAGGGGGAGGGGGTGGAATCTAAAAGTTATAACAGATCTGTCCCAAATATTTCCATTTCCAGTAGACCTCTGCAAAGCCATGTTAGAGAACACCTGGCCTTTCCCACAAGGCTGAAAAATATCCCCAAAAGTCCGAGTGAATGATGCCCAGCCTTCTACAAATGTTTACTTTAAGAAAAAGTAGGTTTTAAAGCAATTAAAAAGCCATTGTGTTTCAGGCCTTGCATTTGGCTCACCAAAATCATTCTACTCAGTGGGAAAAGCCCTTGGAGCTCCATCCTTGGGAAAGTCCTTTTCTGCAACAGCCCTTCTTCCAGGGCAACATGGAGAAAAAATAAAAACAACAAAGAGACCACCAAAACCCCCAAATCTTTAATGCTGCCTCTGGTGGGATGCTCAGAGATATGAGATTCTCCAAGATACAATTACCTCTCTGATGATATTCACCACACATGCTCTGGGAATGAAACAAAGCCCTACAAGTTGAAAATAGATTTGCTATATATCTTTAAGCTCTATTTTAATGTAGAGGTGAGAGTGAAATCAATGTTTAGTCAGTGAGTGGAAAAAAGACAAAGTACCACTAGGCTTAAAGTGTGGTGTGTTGTGGGTTTTTTGGGGTTTTTTTCTCTCATAGCATTACATATAAAGAAATTGGAAAAAACCCAGTGAATTGTGAGGGGAGGCAAGGAAGAGCTTCAGAACACCATCAGCCTGTCACGCTATCATTGCTCATTAAAATCATGTCTCAGGCTTAATGCTGCAAGCTAGCCCAGAAGAACTTAGAGACACAAAAGTTGCATTAGGTCGTGCAGTTACGGTCTCTAGAGGCAACAGCAAGATTATTCCCCAAAGGATATTTTCCCAGTTCTCTGTCCAGCAAAACTTGAAAGGTGTCCAGGGATGAGGTTTCCACCAATTCCCTTGAGTGATTACTCCCCAGTGTCATATATCTCGCCGTTTGGAAGATTTTCCTGCTGTTCAGCCTACATTCTTCCGTTTCTTAATTTCATACCATTACTTGTGGTTATGGCCCCAATTAATCAAAGTACTTCAATGCATGCTTAAATTTAGTTATGTGCTTAAGCTCCATTGAAATCACGTGTGTTGGTGTTTTGCAGGGCTGATGGATTTGTGCATGTATTTAAGGACTGTGCTGAATTAGGACCATGCATCATCCAAAATAATTATCCTTCTCTTACATATATTTAAACCATTATCCATCCCTTGCTTAATTATTGATTAGAAAAGCTATATATTTAAGCTACTTAATCTCTCCTTGTGTATCAGTCTTTCCAAGAGTCTGATAATTTTTCTTCTTTGAATCTGAATTCCCTCAAATCCTTTTGTGTTTTATAAGGACGGGTAATGAGGTATTGCAATTTAATGCCATATCCCAGGTGTGATCACAGAAAGAGCAGTTATTCTCTGCATTCGAAGGATATCACCTACCTGTGCCAATAACCCCAAAGTGCATTGATTTGTTGTGCTGCTCTATCGTTTTGTAAGACTCTCTATAATCTACTCCTTTTCCATATCCATCACCCTGGCATTCAGGTATTTTTGCTTACAGAAGCAGCCAGCCCTTATGCTTTCAAATTCAGTGTGGTGTTTTACCCAGAAAACCTGTAACGGAACCAAATTGCAGCTTTAGATGTTTCCAGAACACTTTCTCCCATGGAAAAAAAAAAAAAAATCACCATTTCAAGTTGCATTATTTGAACTGTTCACCCAGTATTTTGGGTTCCCAATCCATTTTCTTTTCAGATTTGTCACACATACCACCCTGGCACTGCGGTCCCTGCATTGTGTGCTGCTCATTACTCCATTATCCCCCAGGTAGATGCGGAGCTTTAATGAACATTTCATTATTTTATGATGGAGTAACATCAGGTAGTGAATTGTAATTGCCTGTGATTCTGATTCTTTTCTTCTTTTCTTTTTTTCCCCCTTCTTCTTCTTTTTGTGAAGATCTGTGTCCTATTTGCTTTCTGGCTTTCTCTCAGATTTCTGTGAACTTCCATAAAAAACTGTCGCTGAGCCATTACATTCTGTAATGAATTACCTTATTCTCAGAGATGCATGTCATCTGGACCAGTTCATTGGTACATATTTATGCTCTTAAAACTTGGTGTTTGGGGTTTTTGGTTTTTTTTTTTAAACCAGTTCTCTCATACAAAATATATTTTACAGTGCTTTCTTTACTTCATGATCAAGTATTATGTGGCTTGTTTGGTTTTCACCCTTTTTTCCCATGTGAAGTATTGTCATGACAAAAATACATCAACTGTAAAAAACTAATACTATAGAGTGATACAAATAAACATCATGGCCTTCCTGCTACAGATCCAGCAAAACTCAACTCAACTTTTATAAACTCACATTTCCATATACAACCGCCACAACTGGAGCTCACCAATTTCTTTAACAACTAACAATAGATAGTAACACTGAATTAGACCCTGACAGACTCCACATTCTGTGTTTCCTTCTTCCTCCTCGTCATCTCCTCTGCAGCTTTAGTTTAGGAAAGCAGTCTGAGATGCCTCCCTACCACAGAAGCACCTCATATTTTCGCATGCTGCCTTTTCCCACGCTTGTTTTTAGACATGAGCCACAGCGAGATCATTTGCACTGGGCTCAGGCAAAATTACAAAATTAGGAGTAGTTCACAAGCAGAAATCATTGCCAAGATGCACGCTTAGCCTGACTATTGGATATCCACCTCTACATGTGTCTGAAAGCCAGCAGTTTTCCTTGGTAAAACCCCTGGGTGAATAAATTCTCCATCAACAGAACAGGGCACATTGCACTGGGCACAGAAGTATTTCTGTCCCACCACTTGCTCTGGCTACAAACCTGCTAGAGAATTTAGTCACCCAGGCATTTTACCACTGGAAACATCAGCACTGCTAGTTGTAAGATGCTTACAGAGGTAGGTATCCAAAAGTCAGTCAGGGCAGAGGCAGCGATTGCTTGGTGCCAAGGATGAGCAGGAGACACTTCTTCAAACCTGAAATATCTCCTCATGGCTCCAGGCAGGACTACCTAAAACCAGGATTGGTGATGCAATGCTTCTCTCATCCCAGCATTGTTGCAAGCTGTATGGTTTGTGCCAGCAGCCATGCTGGGTGGGCTGAGCATGCCAAAGCCCTTTGCTTCCACCACCGTTAGGGCCAGAAAATTCCCACCCCATCCTCCTTCTCCCTGCACAGGCCTCATAGCCCAGCACTCAGCTTCGACTCGGGGAGTCTGACATCCGGGGCTAGCTTGGGTAGTCAGGCCAGCTGTTATACTGCCATCTGGTATGAAACTGTGAAGAACCTTTGGCAAGTGGAACAAAAAACCTAGTGCATGATGGCTTTTAATATCCAAAAGAGGATTTTAATGTCCAAAAGAGTCATGGTGATAATGCTTTTCAGTTGCTGTGGAGAGATTTCTTGCCATACCTACATAATTCAATTAAAGTATTTTAGTCTTTGCAGATTCAGTTGGAGTTAAACTGTTTTTAAAAGACATCTTGCATTTTTCTCATGAATTTTTGCTTTCATAAGGATCAAATAAGGTCAGAGGTAAGACTCTTTCATTACTTTAATGGTGCATTTCTTACATTAATGTTCAGTTTTCTTTCTATAACAAGTGAAATTCTGGGAATTTATAATGATTGGTTTGTGGACAATTAGTACAATTTTTTATTCTTTTGTAGTCTCTTCACTCTGATATGTACCTTCACCTTCATTTGAATACCATTTTTCTAGGTGTGAGAATAGCCTCAAAAAACTAACAAAAGACCTCCTCCCATATTACATAAGAAATACAATAAAGTTTTTTTAATATTTTGAAAACATGGAACAAAAATACTTTTCCTCTTAAGGGGTAGGTTAAGCCATGGCACAGTGGCCAGTTAAAGTAGGTTTGCAGTAGCTTGGCACCATCAGTGCAGCACAAAGGAGAGAAAGTGCTATGGGGCATCTGGTCCCTAACTTGCCGTTGTGGTATTTCCTTGCAGCTTGTATAATTCAGCCCAATGCCTTGTGCAGCAGAAGATGGGTTCCCAGTCTCTCAATAGCAAAAATACTCCTGCTGCACTCCTCTTCTGGTAGGCAGTGGTGCTGTTTCAATGCTTCCAGAAGCGTAGGCAGTAGGGATGTGGGAAGACTTCATGGCACAGATGCTCAGGATAGGATGTTGCCCTGAAAAGCGTGGTGTTCGGTCCAAGCAAACTGCCATTCTTGACGTGCACACCCAGATCCACTCCACTCACAATGCCATTGCAACTGGGAAGGCTGTGCAAACCCACTGCGGAAGACTGGTGGTGACTGGTGGCTTAGACACGGATTGCACAAGGGCCCTGAATAAGAATGATCTGAACTGCTGACCTGAATCTGTCTGTAGTTGAGGTGATAAGGCAATTAGACACAAAAATCATTAATAATTTAGCTTAATTGAAACCTAACAATACAGCCTTCCTGTATGATTTCAAGTGATTTCAACTATTTGGAAAGCATGACCTGTCTCTGTTGTTCCAGTTCTTAAATGATGTGGGAGAAAATAAAAATTGTCACTAGAATGCCACTTTAAAGAACTTGGGTTGTTTTTTTTCTCATTAATTTGAACTCGTGAATTCTCAAAGCTGGCTCTGGTTATATTTTCAAATAGAGGCTGAAGCCTCTCTTTGTGTGTGGATAAGTTAGGCTGGAAGATGTAACTGGCTGTTGTAAAAGGGGGGGCTTTGATCTAGAAGTCACATTAAAGCAGATGGGTGTGCTGAGTACGCTTCAGCCAGGCTAAATGGAAAGAGCAATTAAATGCCCCTCCACATAGTTATTGCTGAAACAACAGGAAGCAGAAATAGCAGAGCAAAATAAGCTGTGCCGCCAGAGAAGTTTCCCTGGGACTGGCAGCAAATTTGGAGGCAAGAGGGGTTTATTGGTTGCAGCTGCTGGTAAAAGTCAGGTAAGTTCAGGAAAACCAGGAAAAATCCAATAAACAGCAAAAGCAGTGGCTTGGGTTGAGAAGGAGAAGAGGCAGAATCACTTTTAAGACCAAAGAGTTGGACAGTAATTTCCGGGCTCCTTGTTGATTTCCTCTTGTGGCATTCAGGAAGATAAGATGTTCTTCATAAACAACACAATACCACATAGATACTTGGTGCCCATACTCATTAGGAAACCAATATATTGGCCTTAATCTATAAGGCACTTGAAGCCATATGCTGCATGCTGCAACTTAGCATGATTCCATCAGCCGGGACCACAGAGCCTTTACGCAGTACAAGAAACCAAAATCTCCCATAAAGAAGAGGATGAATTCCACTCATGTCATCCATTGCAGCATTAGCGTGCAGGGTGACTTATGCTGACATCCAGAAGAATAAAGTTCCAGTTCGGATTTCTTGCTGGACTTGAGAGAAATTTGAGCTACTGGCAGAAATACTGTATTGCCCCTCAGGGACTGCTGGGCACAGTGCTTTTGCAGTACTCTTAGCCATCTATCCTATAATGCTCGTATCATCTGTAACCATTTATCTCACCTATCTTCTGGCAGGCAGGATGGAGAGAAGAAACCAAGGGAAAATACCACTCTTCTTGCAACACTGTGAGAGGATTTAAAGCCATTTGTGAAACAAAAGTAGGAAATGATCACAGCTAAGAAGAAGGTGTTTCAAAGGCAGTCTCTGAGGACTTCGACCGCAGCAGTATGAATTTAGTATTCATGGTATTAATGGTGAAATTCTAAACTGAATAGGAAATTAACTTTCTCACCTTAGGTTATACTGCAGTGGTAAAGCGATCCTAATTATTTTGAAGACTAAATACTATGGTTAGGGGTAAATCAGGTTCCAAAAGGAAATAAAACAATAATGCAAAGACAGATTTTGAAGATTGCAAATAATAAAACCAAGTAGAGTGGTTTGTACCAAAACCAACAGAAACTCCCTTCAGTGAAACGTGCATAAGGTGAAGTCAATGCTCGCAATACAATTGCATACAAATGCATACAATTTAATGAGAAAAAGCCATAAATCAGGTAAGACTGGGTCAAAACATAGCCAAAGGGATTATACCAAAAATCAGGGCTTTAAGAAATGGGTTGTTGTGCAGAGACTTGCAATTGATCTTTTTGGTCTCCTCCATGATCTTTCTGCCTCCTGGGCTCCGTTTCAGAAATCAGTAGAATGATTTTTTATTAAGTTCAGTTTTCTTTTAACTCGTATCAGCAGTCACTGAAATAATGTTTTTACCCCCTTCTGTACAGGTGATTGGCACATCCTTGTTTCACACATTCATTTTATAAATCTTTTAAAGCTTCCTCTGATAGGGTCACAGGAAAATGATCCGAGACAAATGGGAGATCTAATCTTCAGATAGTTAGCTAGTGTCTGGCAGCCGAAGAGAAAGCAAACAAAACACCGAAATGTACCAGCAGAGGCACAGAACAAATTAGAAGAGATGATTGAAATGCAGAAAAGGCCAGTGGACCCATGCCTAAGGGCTGTGTGAAATGCCAAGTGCCCCACTACCAAGGTACTGATATGGTAACAGTGCAAAAAGGGCAACTGAAGTGCTGGGTAGTCTTGGATGTTCATAAGTATGGTTATAGACGAACCCAATTAGTTGTGTGCTCATTAGGGCTGGGGAAGAAAGAGGCTGAGAAAGGCTTGCTGAAACAAATTCTGAAAGGGAAAGAAGAGCAAGCAAGAGGTACCTAACATCTTGCATGAAGGATAATAGGCTGGACTATAAAATGTTATCAACCAGCACACAAGAAAAGGGGGTCAGGAACCTTTCAGAACACCTATTCAGCCAAATGGAAATCTGACAGCAATCGATATCTGGAGCATTCAAAAGAGGTTTTCAGGTGCATAATCTCACCACAGGCCAGTGGGAATTGTGCTCCTAAATCCCTTACACACTTCTGCATGGCTATTAAGAAAAATATCAAACATGTAGCAAGGACTGTAGGTAGCCTGATATTAGCACGTATAAAATGTGTAGTGGTAGCATCTCTTTGAGCTTGAACTCATCGCTCAGTAGCTTTGGCTGAGCAGGAGTTTATTATTCATAACTCTAAAATGCACCCCATCTCATTTCATCTTCTGAGCTGTACAATCAATAATTCAAGTATGCATTTTAAGATTTCCAAATTAAGCCAGACACCCTAATGTATAGGACATACCACACAGATTAGTATACACAACAGCTTCTTGGTAAGCCAAGATGAGACCAGCATAGCGATTTGGAGAATATGAATATCATTATACTGAAGAGATGCTTAGAGCAGTAGGCAGGGAATAAGGCCCAAGCATTGGAATTGCTTTTCAGATGTGACAATATCTTTTGGAGATCTGTATCCACTACCAGCCCACTGTAAATTGACTGGCAAATTGATGTGTCCTGTATCACCAGGCTCTTTCACCAGTCACAGTCAAACCCCCAAATATCATTAACAATGATAGAAATTAAGCCTGATTTTCTAAACAAACTGCTATGGGAATTTTGCCTTTCATTCATCTTTTTTGGTCTTCAGTACTACACGTCATGGAGCACTGCAGTCTTCGAAGACACTCAGATGGAGGAACAAACAGAAGCAGCAAATTCCTGTTTCAGCACTCAACCGCTGAGCTACAAATGAGTTGGAGATGGTGTCAATGCTGTCCTCAAAGCAAAACCTAAGCAGTTGCCAGCAGGTTCTTACCTCTTAAGAGCACAGTTGCTTCTGAAAACTGAGGCCAATCACAAAGATGAGCTTTCTTTCCAAAATAATGTGCCATTGGGCTCAGTCCACAGCTAATTTAAGCTGAAGTATCTGCAGGGGTTTGAGCTCAAGAACACCAATGTGCACAGAGCATCCAGCTACTTTTGTTACCCAGTACACCCTTTTCCTCTGGCATGTCTTACTCAGCTTAAACCAGCTGAAGTGATCTGTGCAGCAAGGGAACTACAGTACAGATGTTTTTTTCAGTGTTGCTTACCTGGTGACACATGCTTGTTCGTGACAGTTTCTGGGAACTGGATACCCTGGGATGTGGCAGTGGAGAACAGCTTCAGATATGATGAAAACAGCAAAACATCCATCCAGGATGGTCACCATACATTTAAATCTAGGTTGTAAGTTACTTGCCTTCTGCTTTTTGAAGCTCTGCCATAGAATAGCTTTTTTAAATGGAGCACATAAAACTCCTTGTAGTTTATGTCTACTTGCATGTTGAAGAAGGTAAGCATTTGTGTGCAAAGAAGGGAGAAATCAGCTCCACCCATGAAATTTATGATCAGTCTAAGGGCAGTGTAACACCACTGGCCCTTGCAATGCTCTGTTCCAAGTCAAAACACAACTGCACTGTGATCATAGAATCACAGAATCGTAGAATCATAGAATCATAGAATCACAGAATCATAGAATCACAGAATCATAGAATGGTTTGGGTTGGAAGGGACCTCAAAGATCATCTAGTTCTAACCCCCCCTGCCATGGGCAGGGACACCCTCCACTAGACCATATTGCCCAAAGCCCCCTCCAACCTGGCCTTGAACACTTCCAGGGAGGGGGCATCCACAACTTCTCTGGGCAACCTGTTCCAATACCTCACCACCCTCACAGTAAAGAATTACTTCCTAATATCTAATCTAAATCTACCCTCTTTTAGCTTAAACCCATTACCCCTTGTCCTGTCACTACACTCCCTGATAAACAGTCCCTCTCCATCTTTCCTGTAGGACCCTTCAGGTACTGGAAGGCCGCAGTTAGATCTCCCTGGAGCCTTCTTTTCTCCAGGCTGAACAACCCCAACTCTCTCAGCCTGTCCTCATAGGAGAGGTGCTCCATCCCTCTGATCAACTTTGTGGCCCTCCTCTGGACTCTCTCCAACAGCTCCATGTCTCACCTGTACTGGGGCCCCCAGAGCTGGATGCAGTACTCCAGGTGAGGGAAAAAGTGATGTATGGGTGTTTTGGGGGTTTCTTGGTTTTTTGTTGGTTTTGGTTTTGGTTTTGGCTTTTTTGTTTGGTTTGGGTTTTGGGGTGGTTTTTGTTTGTTTGTTTTGTTTTTAATTACTTCCACTGCTTGCCTTGTTATCTGTGTTAAATACTAGCTGTTCGCACTCATGCTGTTCTGTATTAAAGGTTTTGTACTAAGGATTCCTGCTACGACTGCTGACCTTATTGATGGGCTAGTTGAGATGTTGTTTTTCCCTTTTAATCAGGAAAGTGGCAGTTCTCTAGCTTGGAGGGTTCAAAGCTGCAGTGCTGCCTGGTCCTTGGTGTCCTTCCAAGGACTGACATACATGTGGATATGCTGTAGGTTGGCTCCACGACCAAACACCTGCAGACTGCTGGCTTTTCCTTTTCTGACCTTGAGCACACCCCTCTTACAAATCCCTGGGTCTCACATACACCTTTGAAGAAAAGTATATTTACTTTTACACCTGATTTGAAAGGGAAAGGTCTTCCCTAAGGAAATAAATTGTTTAATTCAGGGAGGGCAGTAAGATATTTCCCTCCCAGTAGGGACTTTCATTTCTCTTTGGCAGACTGGGCCTGTGTACTCCAGCCCCTGGGTTAAGCAGATGTTGAAGCTGAACTGTCTGCTCTGGCTGCAGAGCTGATCCTGTGCATAGAAGCTGGAGGGAATGGAGTGGGCCAGGCAGAAATGTGCATTTCAGCTCTTTAGGCTATACCCGTACTTAGCTGCTCTTCATGTGTAGCTTTCCTGTATAAAGAATATTGGGCAGGGAGAGGCCACCTGCTTCATCAAGTTGGATCTCTTTCTGTTGCAGATAGCTACATCTCAATGTTCATCAAAACCAGACAGGTTTTTATCCATAGTACATAAATGCTAAACATGAGTATACATTTCTATAGATATGTTAGTAATAACCACAGGGCACTGTTACTGCTGCTGCCGTTGTTACTGTTTTTCCGCTTCACCATCGAAGTTTTCAGGGGGTCAAATTCAGATCCAGCTATCAATGAGTTTTGAATGCTATTACCATGTTTTATATTTGTTTTTGGGAAGGTGCATGGTTTATGTTTCCAATGTACATAGTACTGTATTGGTTTTCCCAAGTAATTTTTAAAGAATTACAATTATGCTTTCCGTGTCATTGCTGATCATATGTATGTTTGTTTTCTGCATTCTCAGTGTGGCATTCTCATGAAGTAGAAAAGTAATGTCCATAGTAATATAGTCTCCTTCCTTCCTTTCTAAGGCCGCCATGCTGGATCTGCTAACATATACTTTATGGACATTAACAGCAAAAAACCCTAATCTCAAAGGGATTTTTATACCTATCTGTTTCTCACTCGGACTAAGATTACAACACATCTCCTATTACTATCCTATTGTACTGAAGATACTTGTATTCTGTGGCTCTTGCAGAATGCATGGTGCACAATTTGGCAGCCTTTTAGGCTGCACCTTTTAAAAATCTCTAGCTGTATTGGAATCATCATAAACAGAACCATTATTAGTCTCCAAAACCTGACTGCAATTCCTATGCTTTGTACTTCCTTCCCTCTATCTATCTTCATTTTTTCATGGCTCATACAAAGACCCCGTTCCTTTGCAGCCATAATTAAGCTCTCAGTTTCTCTTTCCAGTCCTTCTCTGACACTGATTATCATGTCTATTTTTTTAGTTGCTGAAGCTGTCAATCCAAAATGCTTCCCAAGAGCCATGTTCAGGTTCACAGAAGCAGGAAGCGAACACAGAAGGAAGTCCCAGACGTCGGTCGTCATTTTAAAGATAAGATATGATCAGGGACATAAGGCTGCTCAGTTTCATAAGATTTAAAAGCAGCATATGGTTCATGTTCTGGATGCAAACAGCTTACACACACACACACACACACCACCACAACACACGCATTCCAGCTGTGCCCCCAAGCACATATCTAGGGAGGAGCAAGAACAGCACGAGCACTTGTGGTACATTCTCCCACCCATTTTAATTTCAGGGACTTTCTCAATTACACATGGAGATTTTTTTCCACATTTAGTAATGCTCTCTGAATTTCTGCTGCACAATCTGGTGCTGTTTCTCCCTTGAGGCCATGCAGATGTTGAGCACTCATAAAAGCGGCCCTGGCAAAGCCTCAGCAAGGCTGAATCCCACCACCCCCATGGGTTTCTTCTGTGTCTGGCTCCTTCTAGCACTGTGGCCCCCAGAGTCTACCCTGTCTCCTCTCTGTCAAGTCTGACCCATAGCAAGAACCATAGCCCATTTGCTCATTTATCATGGAGAAACTACCCCACACCTTTTGTCATCTTTGTCACTCTCCTCTGAATTTTTCATCATATTTTGTCTGCAGGTGAAGGGGCCAGAGCAGCATGCAGTGTTCAAAATGGGGATGAGCTATGGTTTTATACTGGGGTTTAACAGTATTTTCTGTTTGTTCTTCTCTATGTGTTTCCTAAATCCTCCTACAATTTTATTCAGCATTTTCAAGTATTAAGCTGATGTTTTCATGGTCTTGCTCCTAACAGTTACAGCCAGCTCAGAGCTGATTTTGTTCATGAGTCTTAGTTCACTTTTTCCTAGGTGCATCGCTTTGCATTTGTTCACACTGGGTTTCACCTGTCATTTCATTACCCAGCCTCTCTGTCTTCAAAAATAATTTGGTACATCTTTGGTCAACTCTTGATTTCACTAGGATGACCAATTTTTTTGTAATTATCAGACCCTTTCATTTTAACAATCAGTCCGTTTTTAGGCTGTTTATAAACGTGTTGAACAGCACGGCTCCTAGCACACAGCTTTTAGGAACTCCATCAGTGAGCTCTATCTGCATCGAGAACAGCCATTAACTCCTACTGCTTGCTTTCTATCTTCGATTAATAACGTATCCAGGCACCTCCCATTAGTAGAGGAAAATTTCCAGCTAAATTGATCCATCATTCCCATTTTTCCCCAATCTACTTTTAAAGAATCAAAGCAGGTGTCTCCCCCTCTACGCTTATCCCACTAGTTCGGTGCCCTACAGGTTGTCCAGCAAAAATACCAAAACCCACTTTGTGAGATGAATTTTTTATTCAAAATAAACACAGCGCCGTTGCATTGTCACGTAAATGATTACTCTGTTACCAAGAAATATTTCCCTATTCTCTAAGAACAATTAACTATACAAAGTTTACAATACTGGAAGGCAGTCACTTACTGACAATGCAGAACAATTTGCAGACGAGGTTGATTACGTTGGCAGGGTTTAACTGAAAAATAAAACAGAGATACACATTGATTGAAGCTATCTAAATAAAACATGAATGGCTTCTAATGAAAACAGCAGGCAAAACAGCACTTTGAGGCCTCAGCAATAACATTTTTCTCAGTATGGGGTGTGGGACAGCCAGGGCAAGTAACATACTGTGAGTCATTTACTAATTTACCAGCTTTAGGTGCATCATATCAAGTCTACAGATTTATGAAAATATCTTTGGTATTATTCACTTCCCTCACCTCTAAACATTTCAAATGGTAATTTTACAGATTTTTAAAAAGAACTGATAGTATAATCAATGGGGTGGCTTATAGAGGATGATGACTTGCTGTAGGTTATGTCAGAAGAGCTGCTGTCTCTGCAATGCAAATGATGCACCTCACCATGCAGCACCAAAGACCTCTTTTTGCTCTCTCTGTCACTCTAACAAGAGGGTGCTCGTCAGCTGGTGAAAACAGGTCCGTGCTTCCTTCAGTCTTCACTGGTGGTTCCACTGACTTTTATGGAGCTATTCTGATTATTACCTGGCTATTGGTGTCTCGCAATTGATGGAAAATTGATCTGAGACGTGCCTGTGGTTCTTTTAAGTATGCATGGAATATTTTTCTTCATTTGATTTGTAGCATGCAGTGTTATTTTATCTGACATCCATGCATCTCATTTCTTTTGCATTATTCCCCTTTCTTTGGTGCTGGCATGCACAGTTCCTCCCAGCTATCCACAGATTTCATTATGTTTCTGTTTTCTCCTGCTTTAGGATCATTAATGAGGATGTTGACTAAGTCAGGACCTGCCACTAATCTCTATGTTATGCTACCTGAATAGTGCCTCTCCGTTTTATGTGCTGTTATTTAGCGTTACCCTTTGCCATGGACTTTTTGCCAGCTCTCAGTACACTGGAGAGCAGAGCTGGTGAATAATCTATTAATGAATTTGCTTCTTATTTTCCTTCATGAAGTACATACAAACAGTCTGATTGTTACTGATTTGTTTCTTACTTGAAAATTTTCAAGAAACACTTAATGCAAACATGTTTTTGCATGGGGGTTGCTGGCAAATTTCATTAATATGTTCTAGACTAATACTTTCTGTGATGTGAACATTTACTTAAATAGTACAGTATGTTTCACCTCACTTACATGCTAAGTGAATATTTTAAGAATGCAAATAAATAAACCATAAAATGGCAAAAGCGTAGCATATATGAGACCATTAATAAGCATAACCAGAAAAAGTATCTTGCAGAAAAATTTCAGGAAAACAAAATAAAAGAGTTTGTCAATGCTTGAGAGCTGACTTCCTTCTAATGAGTGATCACAAACACCTGGCTTCTGTAGTATGCATAACTCTACTTCAGAGTTTGTGAATCAGTTTGTAAATTTAAAGTAGGGGTCCAGGAAAAAAAAAATCTTATGATACCACATTTACCAAATACCTTTTTCTCATTGATTTCATGATTCTGTTCATATATATATATAGTATATATATGCTACATTTCTTTTACCTGTATGTGTTCAGTGACAACTTCATTGATATTATCATCTCCTTCATTTTTTGGTAGGGATTTATTTCGCTATGAAGCACTTCCACCTCTTACTTTTGTTTTCCTTCTGAAAATCGATACCATATTCACCTTTCACTAATATATCGATAGGTCCCTAGTTGGTTTTGAGTTTTCAGTAGTAATTGCTGTACTATAGTAGAAAATCAGTCTGACTTCTTTTTTTATTGAAATACTTCTCATTGAGAAATTGATTATTACTTTTTTTTGAAAGAAAATATCTATTCTGTTATTAATGGTTTTGCCCTTGTCAGAAAACTGATTTTAGTTGATGAAACAAAATGTATTTTTCAAGGATTCTTGTGAAAATATTACAATAGTAGCTGGTTTTTCCCCTCTTGTATTACTTGGGTGGGAAGGTGGGAAGGAAATCAGTTTAATAACTTGAGATCATTTAGAACCAGTGATTTGTAGATACCTGTATTTCTCTAATACTAATACATACATTTCTTAGTTCCCAGGACTCTTCCTTGAAACCTTTTTTCTCCTTCCTGTTTCTTAGTAAACTCATGCCCTACCAGCAGAAAGGCAAGACTTTCCACCAGGACTTCTGCTCCATCTCTCTCTGATCCCCCTCTCCATGCAACCCAGGTGATGTTTCCCCATATATATGTGTGTATATATATATGCACACACACATATATTTATAGAGACATATAAATATACATACACATGCATACATGCATATATATACACATTTGGAGCTCACTGTTCTACTTGGTCCTTGCACTTATCGGAGCCGAGAGGACAAGCAGAGTCATCCCATCACGGCTGCATCTTCTGTAGGCCTTTCCTATATGCAACAGCTGGAATTCTTTCATACCTCTTTTTGGGGTGCAGCTTTACTGGTGCATAGGTGCTGGATTGATTTATTCTTGTAGCAGAAACAATAGAAGCCACCATTTCCAAAGGGATTCCCTGTTCCTACAGCAATACAGATACAAAGATTAAAAATGAAACTGGAAGCCGGCTCCTCAGTGAACTGAAAAATCCAAAGCCACTGTGGTATAAACTGACACAATGCACAGAGGAAAAAAATAAATCTCAGTTTGAACTGTATTGCACTCAACCCATCTGGACTTACCCTGCACTTTCAGCTTGATATAATGTTTTTATTTTATTGCCCGAGTGTCACATGCTGCTAAACAGTGGCCCTGCCATGCCCTAGAAAGAGCTGCCTCTCACAGGTAGGTGCAACAATTCCTGTATGGCTGCCAGTAGCTGAAATCCAGCCTTCTGCTAAGAAGATGATGTTTCATTTCAAGTGCCTAAGAAGCAGCAATATCGGTGCAAAAGGTTGCTATACAGTGACAGATGCTTCACCACCAGATCATTGAAAGAGGATGAAAATAGCGCAAAAAAATTTCCCAACAACAAAAAGAACCCCAAACTCAGACTTGAAGCAACACGTTTTACTACTTCAGTGTATGTTCTATTTTCAGAAGACACTAAAGGAGCTGAAACACAATGGGCAATGATTTCTTACATTGTTCACAACAGAAAGTACTTGCACAGTAATGCAAATACACCATGGCCTGCAGGGCTGTTGTTGAAGGGAAATGTTTACAGGGATGCTGGGTGTGATTCACTGAAGCTCTGCAGCATCTGGGATGCATCTGGGGATCTGGACTGCAGGCAAAGCGCAAATAACCTTTCTCCCACCCTGCTGACAGGCTGGTGGCGGGGTGCTTACCTGGGCACGTGGAGGACCACAGCCACCCTTCTCCTTCCCCGTGCAGCTGCATGAGGACTTTTCTTCACGTTGTCCTCCTTCCTTACTTGGGAAGGCAAGTGGTTTCAGTGCGGCTACCTACAGGGTGAAATGCTATCCAATGTGAGGAACAGTGAGATGCTGCCTCTAGCACCTCTGCATTTGAGTCTCCAGAGCCCACCTAGGCTCTTGGACACAGCTAATGCCAAATTCTTGGCACTTGATCATGCACTTGAAGAAACTGGAAGGCAACTGTGCTTTGAGAAACATGGGATATAGGAACAGAAAAAACAGAACCCAATTTTTCATGACTAGGGAAAAATTTGCAACATTCCTATTTTTCATTGATAACTTATTTGCTTAAACCTAGAGTCCCTAACAGAAGAGTTACTGAGAGATATATAGCAATGTGGTTGTATTAAGAAGAGTGGATGGGCTAACCAGTCCTTGAATCAGGCTGCAGGTAGTCTTTCAATAACACTCCTTCAATTTTTTTAATCGTTAGGAGTTTCTGACACTGAGAAAAAACAGCTAAAGCAGCTGTACTGCTGAAGAAAAGACAAAAAATAAACACCTACTGCTGTAGGGAGCCCTACTCCATTGGGAAACCCCAGTCACCCACCACAGCAGCCTTAGGACCGCAGTGGAAGGGGGCACGTGCTTATGGTGCGCAAGCGATAAAAAGTTGTCGGAGCACTAATCTTGCTATTGCTCCAATATTTTAAACTATATATTTTAATCTATATAAATGTTTAAAGTATGTATATTTTAAGATATATATATATTTAAACTATAATGAAGTTTACAAAAAAAAAGAGTAAGATGATTTTGTTTCTTTGGTAGTTTTTTTTAACTGCCAAACTCTTTCCATCCGCCCCAAAGCAGTGTGGGATAATCACTCTTGCCCCGTCTCCCACTTTTACTGACAGAGGTGATATTTTTCCTTGAGGTTTTCACAAGCTAAAGCAAAGCTGCTTTCCCTGGCATGGGGCAGAGGTCTAGGAACAGGGACGGTCCCTCACATTTGTTTTTAAGTTCTTGCAGGTCTTATAAATACTCCATGACGACTGCTCTTAGAAAAACATGAATTTAGAAACCGCATTCTTTGGGGCCAGATCCTTGGCTTGTGCAAACTGTCAGAGCTGAGTTGAAATCAATGGTGCAGCATGGCATTTTACTTCAGGTCCCTGCTAGAAGTCATTAAATCCCAAACTGCGAATGGTCATGTCAAAACCCTCAAACTGCCTGCTCAGCTAGAAAAGCAGCAAAGTCTAGGGATTTAGCCATCTTAGATCCTGCAGGTGAGACTTGGGTGAATTTGTACATTTTGATTCCGGGAGGAATCTGTATTAAAAAGAGGGCATATAAATGATTTAGGTGTACAAGTGTGCAAGACACATTGCCTTTCAGTTCAGCTGGGCTCACCACATATCATCGGTAGTCCTGAAAATCCTTCCCAGCTGCTGTAAAGCCCTCTGTACGTGCAGCCCTTATACTGCAGAGTAACAAAAAGCATCCTAGCAAAGGGCATCTTTTTATTTCTCTGATTTGTCTTAGGACCATAAAATCACCAGAAGGCATGGAGAACAGGAACAGGGATCGATGTCCCCTGTCTCTTCCAATTTGAGAACTAGAAGGCATCGAATGAAACTAGTCAAGGCTAGGTTCAAAAGAAAGAAGGGAAGTGTTCCTTCATTTCACATGGCATTAGGCTGGGGGACTCATGGACATGGAGCGGTGTAGCTGCTGATGACTTAGATGCTTGTGAAAAAGCTATGGGGCACATTCAAAGAAAAGAAATGCTTTAAGAGTTATTAAATGCCAAGTCACCTACCCCAGGTCTAGCAATGCACCCTGCAACATCTGTGAGAGCACTCTGGGGAAGCACCACATCATGCTTGCTCTAAACATATTACATTGGGAGGATACTGGAGAGATAGGCAGATCCACTACAGCGTTTTCTTATACTCTGCCTCTTCAGTACTATAGTTCTGTGATATGATTCTTACATTTTTACATATTGGTAAATTGTTTGTATGGTGGATAGAACAAAACACTGGATTCTCTGAGAACTGGACTATAAAGGATATCTTCACCATCTTTTTCTAGTTCTCTAGCTTGTACTTAAGTTTTTCCTCTTTGCATTCAGTTGTCTCTGTTCACTGAATTTACTCAGACTCATAAGTAGCTTTGGGTTGATGGAAGCTGCAATTTTCTGTGAATAAATTATTTATTGGGGGAAGAAAACCTTTAGACTGTTCTAATTTGAGGACTTTCTAAAAATAAATAGAAAGAAAAATACGTCAAGAGGTAGCCTAACAGCAAGAGATTAATTCATCAAGATAAAGCCACCTAAAGGAATGAGACATTATAAATGCATCCATAAGCATACCTATATTAGCAAACTTGAGACAATATATTTCTGTGGGAAGCTAATGTAAAGAAGTATGTTTCCCTTGTGAAAAATCTGTGATAATACCTTCTCGTTTCACCATTTCACAATCAATCACTTTTTAAAATATATCGTTCCTTATCTATAAGGTTTATTCATGTTGGACTCTATATGTAGTCCTTATTCATGCTCCACTCCTATGGCAGTCAAAAATTTGGAGCATTGTCTCATTGTTCCCTAACTTGGGAATTCAGGTTTCCACTTGTTTTGTTGATAGAAAGATTCATTTTTTCTTCTTCTTTTTTCCCCTTTGGCTCATTGCCACAGACTTGTGACAGAAGTGATTCATTCTGGATGGGAGAAATCAGGTCTGTTATGATGACAAGGGGAAGAGCAGGCTTGGGTTCGTATAGGAATTGTCTTGCAGGAATTCTATTTTTATTATATTTTTACTTATATAGAATTCTATTCTATTCTATTCTATTCTATTCTATTCTATTCTATTCCATTCCATTCCATTCCATTCCATTCCATTCCACTCCACTCTATATAAATTTATTATATACTTATATAATCTAGCAGGAATTAGGTGATCCTAATCTTGTCAGTGTTTACCAGAGCTTATGACTCTCCCCACAGATCACAGGGCAGAACCTCACCTGATGTGTGAAGCCATTTCTTAGGTGGTAACAGAGACTTTGTCAACTTCTGGTTCAGCCTCAACGGTTTGAAGGCTGTCCAGCTTGTTTTATGCAACACGACTTTTGCTTATAGGCATTACATCTTTTTTCCTCAGTGCAAATAACTCTTTATCCTCAAGTAATCCTGCAAACTTTCCCAGTCCCCTGCACTTGCCCAAAAGTGGCACAGTACCTAGAAGGAGCCATAGTTTCTCAGACAGGGAAATTAATTCTCCATGGCACCCATTCCTGGGCTTTCTGAGGAGAAGTTTGACAATTAGCACTATGAAAGTAGGGTTGTTTTCTGACATGTCAATACCTGCCCTCTAAGAATTAGAGGGAGCCCAAGTTATTTGACTTAGCCCACCAATGGTAATGACTTTTGGTTATCGCAGATAAAATACACACCTTATATAGTAATTCATAGTCCTGATATTGTAGAAAGCTATTTCTTTGCATTGTGATGAACTAGCCTGGGAAACAAGGCAGGAGAGTCGCACAACAGGTTTGCAACAAAAAACTGTGGCCAGGTTGGGGTCAGGTAGTATTTAGTTTGTTCTCTTCAAAATAAAGCAAACACTTGCCTGGTAAGGGTGATCAGACCAACAAGTAGTGGACTGTAAAAATGGTAAATAGAAAAATTAATGGCAGATGATCACTATGACCTCAGCTTTGTAAAAATTATAAAGGGGGGACCTGTGTCACAGCAGCTTTTGGCTTAACTCTTTCCTTTTCTGAAGGTAGGCTGGGCTGTCTCAAACAGGAACTGAGAAAATCCAAGACAGTATTTTGCAAAAATCTGAGGAGCAATACACACAAGCAGAATTTCACAGTACCAGCTCTATAGCTAAACACATGCATTTCATCATGCCAAGTTCCACTCTTCAGGCAGGTGGTTATACCCAGCAGATTAAAATCCCAAGGAGACACGGGAGCAGAGTGATTTGTGTTTTGCAACATACTTGGAGCCCATGGTCTTCCTTGCTCTTCTGGCTGTTCCTTGTGATGAACATTGAAGGATTTTGGAGGTCCTTTCACTGGGATTCAGAGCCCCATTTGTCCCACACCCTGGTTTAGCCCTTTCTTTCAAAGGCTTTGATAATCTCTGAACGCTGCTGTTTACCATCTACATCATCTACTATGCAAAGAATATCTTTTTTTTACCTTGTTTACTTGTTTTTAGAATACCCCTCTGCTCAACCTGGCCAGCAAGCCACTTACATTTTATTTAGACTAAAAGTTTGCCTGTTCCTGTTCTTGCCTTTAACTAATACTTAGACTAACACCACTGGTTAGCACTGAGCACCATGAGCATGTATAATGGTCCATGTATTTTTCAAGAGGTTGACAAGGAACATCTGTCCAGGCAGGAAAAAAGCTGTGGAAAAAATGATGTGGATTAAGTTTTCTTCATTTTACATTATAATGACATTTCCAATCACTTGAGAACTGCATGATTGCCTTTCATAGCTCCTGGGAATCTTGACTCGGTGAGTGAGAAATGTACTCTGAAATAATGGCACTCTTTCTAGATTTTCTCCTTAAAAATGCACCAGACCCTGATGAATCAGCTTCTTTGCGTAATCCCAATCATTGTGTAAGTCTGCCCTCTGACACTGCCCACATGCACATACTTCACACATTATTCTTAGCAAACCAAAGCTTTTTGATAAAAAGACTGCAGGTAGTTGCCATTTTCAGTAGCTCTCCTGGCCTGTGAGATCACTGCTATTTTGGTTGCTTTTTATTTAGCTTATTTTCAGTCTTGATCCTGTTTGTTTTGGGGTTTTTTTTGTCTTTTTGATACCATGTCCTTCTTGCTCATCCAACAGCAACTACATTCCTCCCAACCTTGGGAAAACCAGCTCCTGAAACTGGGGAGAAGAGAGAAAACATGACAATGGTCATTCAAACAAAATCTTCTGTTTTGTACTTTAAAAAAATTAATTTACATTAATATGCACAATTCCACAGGCAGGTCTGAGCCTTATGAACCTTATGGTTGGTGGACTATGTAGCTGAAGCATGAAGGTGACCTTGGCTTTGTAAGAGTATCTGGTTCCTCCTTTCTCTCCTTACTGTTGGGGGAAGTGATAAGGGATAAGCCACTTCGACAATGTGATTGTCTAGAGGCTGAAATAGGGAGATCAGGTTTTTGGAAAATCTAACCCCAGTTATTGCATCATGCTGGTATAAGAGGGGAGCTAAAAGCTAGCATTAAATTAGTATTTAAATCAGCTATAAAAATCACAGAAATGCAAGGTATAGTCTTTGAAGTTTAACGATGAGAAACATCCGATTCCTACTTTTATTTCCTGGTTTTTAGACAGAAGGCTTAAATTTTATATGAGGTTGTTATCCCATTATGTGTTACTGCTACTGCACATCCCCCACCTCCCCAAGCTGTGCTGGTACCTCCACATTGCTAAATCCACCAGACTACTGAGAACATGTGTCTGGAACTCAGAATAATCTACTTTAATTATTTTTGCAAATAATTGTACTTAAGAAGCTGTGGTGGGTTGATCCTGGCAGGAGGACAGGTGCCCACCAAAGCCGCTCTCTCACTGCCCTCCTCAGCTGGACAGGAAAGACAAAGAACAAAAGGCTCTTGGGTCAGGGTAAGGACAGGGAGAGATCACTCACCAATTACCGTCATGGGCAAAACAGACTCGACTTGGGGAAAACTAATGTAATTTATTGCCAATCACATCACAGTAGGATAATGAGAAATAAAACCAAATCTTAAAACACCTTCCCCACCCCTCCCTTCTTCCCAGGCTCAACTTCACTCCCAATTTTCTCTACCTCCTCCCCCGAGCAGCACCAGGGGATAGGGAATGGGGGTTGTGGTCAGTTCATCACACATTGTGTCTGCCGCTCCTCCCTCATCAGGGGAGGACTCCTCACACTCTTCCTCTGCTCCAGCATGGGGTCCCTCCCACAGGAGACAGTCCTCCATGAACTTCTCCAACATGAGTCCTTCCCATGGGCTGCAGTTCTTCACGAACTGCTCCAGCGTGGGTCCCTTCCATGGGGTGTAGACCTTCAGGAACAGACTACTCCAGATTGGGTCCCCCACGCAGTCACAAGTCCTGCCAGCAAACCTGCTCCAGCATGGGCTCCTCTCTCCACAGGTCCACAGGTCCTGCCAGGAGCTTGCTCCAGTGCGGGCTTCCCACGGGGTCACAGCTTCCTTCAGGTGCCTCCACCTGCTCCAGCGTGGGGTCCTCCATGGGCTGCAGGTGGATATCTGCTCCACCATCAACCTCCATTGGGGACAGCCTGCCTCACCATGGTCTTCTCCAGGGGCTGCAGGGGAATCTCTGCTCTGGCTCCTGGAGCACCTCCTCCCCTCCTTCTTCACTGACCTTGGTGTTTGCAGAATTGTTCCTCTCACATATTCTCACTCTTTTCTATGGCTACAATTGTGGTTGCGCAGCAACTTTCCCCCTTCTTAACTCTGTTATCCCAGAGGCACTACCACCATCGCTGATGGGCTTGGCGTTGGCCAGTGGTGGGTCCATCTCAGAGACAACTGGCATTGGCTCTGTTGGACACAAGGAAAGCTTCTGCCAGCTTCTCACAGAAGCCACCCCTGTAGCCCTCCCACTACCAAAACCTGGCCATGCAAACCCAATACAGAAGCACATGTATTTATTATGAATTGCTATGTTTTCCTTTATCCATACGTAATGAATTTATTACAATTGGACAATTTAGTACACCCTTGTTTTCAATTTTAATTGTATTCTTTTTAATGCCCATACTTAACCCTCAAGCTGAAAGGTTTGATATGCCTTTGAGAGTTGTATTTTTCTTCTTCCATTTCACACCTTTATATCTGTCTCTTTGTTGTGGAAGATTTAGATGTTCCAGGTGGTTGTGAGGTTAAAAAGCAATTAATCTTTGCACATAATAAGATAACTTATTATAAAAGCTTGTCAAAAACATAGAACCAGAGTAAATGTATTTTTGAACTTTGAAAGCTACTTTCATGTGAAAAAGATTTTTTTAATTTTAGCTAAATGTGAAGTCATTTTAAAAAACTAAGTCAGTTTTAAAGAGGTGAAATTCTACTTTTTTTTTCTTCTAAAAATAAGTAATTGTTGATTTCTAAAGACAAGACTAGAGGAGTCTGAGATAAAGCTGGAATGCTTAGATACAAATTTTAAGGGGAAGTAGTATTACTATTGATGTGGTGAACCAAATGTTTTTCAAAAAGAATTACAACTAGTTAGCAAATTGTGCTTATATATTATTAAAATGACTATTTTTTCTTTCAACTAAATATTTTTAAATCTCTTGGAATTTATGAAATTTATAAATGCCAGATTCAATACACACTGAATGGAACAATAAATTATTCCATTGTTTCAATGCCTCCATGTAGATCTGACTATATGCCCATACTGATGGTTATTGGAACTTATTCCCACATCCTCAATGACAGTTGGACGCTCCTGCTGAAGTCATCAGCAGCTGGTTACCACCGCACCTTGGAGAATGTGGTCCTTAGTCATGAGTGTGGTGTTCATGTCAAGCAGCACCAGGAAAATAACTGTTCTGCCTTGCTGGAGACTAGACTTCCTTGATTTCTTCTGCAGGTACTTGAGAGAGAGACCTAATCTAAAAAGCAATCTTGCGCATGCTGTTATGTGTCTAACTCCTACTTAATGTGATTTCTACATTGTTCCCTGGACGTGGCCCTCTTCCCACTCCAGGAGACCAGTTTCTATAGCATTGGGTGAGCACTCCCCTGTGCTTACTCAGGAGAGTAAACACTGTGGTGTCACAAGCCCTGAATGCCATGGTGTGATCCTCCTCACCAGCAAACCCTCTCCTTGAATGCAGAAAACATCAAGCAAAAAAACCCTCACACTTTGTAGCAGCTTTGATGAAAGCAATGGGCCTGCTCATGGAGTAAGGCACACTTCAGCAGCAGGAAAGGCATTAGGGTCTGCCCCTCGAAGTCAGAGGTAACTTCATCTGTACCCCATTGTCAGAGCAAGTCTGTTTTGAATGTCTCTGACATCTTCCTTCAGATCTGTCTACATTGTTTGGTTAATTTATTAAAAAAACCCAAAACATCTAAAGAATCTGGAATAAATATTATGTTCCTGTCATGTCTTTGGTGATTCTGTCATGCATCCTTCTGTAGTTATGTTTCAATATACATATTAAATAATTTTGTTGTATTTAATTTTTATTAGACTCTAGATACAAGGAGCATAATATATGAAGAAAATGGTCATAAAACTATGTCAAAAGATTCATAAGATCTTGTTGATGCTGTGTTTCTTTTCTTTTCATGATCAAGCCTACAGCATTTCAGTCAGGACACCTACCAGCTGTTGTTTATATTTTCAGCAAGAGGTTTTCACAGAGCCGAAACTTTTAAGAGTTTAGGAGTTGGCAGGCCTATTCAGCTTAACTGTGTCATTAAATGCAAATGTCTACATTAGTACAGCATTAAGGTTCAGAATTCAAACAGACATAATTCATGAAAACTGAAAGCTAAGGTTCCTGCACTGATGTTAAATCAATCCTGCTGCTCAGACGATGCACATTAAAGTGTATATTTAATTGCACAAACCAAGCCATTGAAATAACATCTGCACACTGTGGCCAACTTAACTTCAGCACAGAGCATTAGCAGCTAGATGAACCATCCCTTTCTCTTTGACAAGTAAGCCTGGACTGAGAGGAGGAGACATGGGGAAGAAGGGTGCACAGACGCATGGGGCTAGGGGTCACATCTGACTTTTGGTTTCCACTCCCCGTGAAAACACAAGGAAATGTTCCTGATACATTTCTTCACACTTTTTCTGAAAGGTTATGTCCTCCCTCCTGTTTAGACACGAAGCAGTTCAGACAAACAAACAAATTTGTTGTAACAAAATGCCTGAGAGATGCATTTCGAGACAGGAGTTTTACTTCCTTGGTCTTGAGCTTAAGGCTGTCTAAGCATTTCAGTACATGACCTCTATTAGGGCCTGAGGGCACGAGCCATGCTGCTTGAATCTAAACAACAGACTGACTGCTGCTGCTAATGTAAATCACATCAGAAAGTAGCTAAAGAGTTAAGGCTCTAACATCATCTAGGGGTAATGCTGTTTTGAGTACTCCAAATATATCCCACCCTTTCATGTCTATGTATTACTATTACTTTCTCTGTCCTCCAGTCCTGAAGCTTCCTCCAAAAGTTAAACATGATGAGTTCTGAATATAAACAAGAAGAAATACTGTGGTTTATTTCCTTACCTAAAATTGGCACTTTTGGTGGGAGGATTCAGCCAACTTCCACTGCCAACCAGAATACTCTGTCTTTTGCTTAAATGCTGTGCTGAAGTCTACTAGGCTTTTGGCTTGTACCGATGATTTATTAGTGGGCCTACTTATACCTACCTCTACTCTCCTTTATACCTGCATAATCCTGCTGTTATAAGGAAGGCAGGATTTGTCTTGCAAAACCACTATTTCTAGTGATGAAGCATCAGCAGGAAGAAACTTGGCCTGACTTTGCAAGCATCCCATGAAACGCAATGTGGTAATGGGTGACACTCAGTGAAACCCCCACTTTTACTGTCACCTTTTCCCAAGGTAGACTTGGCCTTCATGTCTTTCTCTGTTCAGGGCATCCCAGAGTCGTAACACACATACACACCCCTACTTACAGCTTCCTACCCTGTGAAGACTTGAGCGCCACATCAACAAGAGTAATCACAAGGCGTTTAGTACTTGCAGGACTTGAGATGTATAGGATAAGGAGAAAAAAACCCAAACCAGACAAACCTGTAGTGTAATATTACCCCAGAAATGGTCATGTCAGCATGTTTAGCTTCTTGCACAACTTCATAAGTGGACATTTTTGACATTTTAAAACTGAGTGAAATGTTTTCTGGATTGCATATTCCCAACTGTTTTTTATAACGCCAGCATTTAATTTTGGGGGCTGATTTCTGACCATTCAGACCTTGCTTTAAGCTGCATCAATCCAAGAACTGTTTTTGTTTGACAAATTCCTATTTCGTTTCAACTTCATTGGAATGGAGCTCTCCTTGAAAATTGTTTTACATTATGAGACATTAAACAAATGTAAAAGAAAGAATTGATACACACATACCACATGCTACCAAAAAAAATCTCAAATTATTATACACTTAAGTAGCTTTAAATTTTGGTTTACAAAGTATTTCTTATTTTCAGGTGTGTTCCCTTCTCGCAGTATCAAAATGCTATTAATTCCTGTAGAAAAGCGATGTATTAACTCTATGGTTTTCAACTGACTTACAATAGTTAAAAACAGTGAATCATCAGTGAATAAGACGGCTAGTTCATAATTTAAAGTTAAATTTAACATATTTAACTTGCAATCCTCTACTTATGTTTAGAAATTTTGTGTTTGGTTATCCAAGCAAATTTAAATATATTACACTACTTCTATCAAACCTATGGCCAATGTTCATATTGCCAATATCAAATAAGGCTCAGTGTAGGCTGCAGTTTTCTTCTCTTGAATGTCCTCTTAAATTCGAAAGCAAATTTGTTTTGCTCTTAGTCTATTAAGAGTTTGCTTTTCACTACTTTGACACCCTCTGGAAAAGCACATACATTTGCATAGGTGTAAACATAATTTTGCATTTCCGTGTGCATTTTCCAAAACCAATATTTGCAGGTTTGCCCCATGACTGGAATGATATACTATGTGATTTGGCTGATCAGCTATGATGACCACTCTGGACAGCCCTTCCAGTCCTGGGTGTCCAAGGGTGTGGTGGGTTGAGCCTGGCTGGGGGCCAGGTGCCCACCAGAGCCGCTCTCTCACTCCCCTCATTCACTAAACAGGGGAGAAAAGGCATAACGAAATGCTTGTAGGTCGAGATAAGGACAGGGAGAGATCACTCACTAATTGTTGTCACGAGCAAAACAGACCAAACTTAGAGAGGGAATTCATCTAATTTATTACTAGGCAAAACAGAGTAGAGGAATGAGAAATAAAATCAACTCTTAAAACACCTCCCCCCACACCTCCCATCTTCCTGGGCTCAACTTCACTCCCGGCTTCAACCTTCCCCCCTTCAGTGGCACAGGGGGATGGGGAATGGGGGTTACGGTCAGTTCATCTCACGGTGTTTCTGCCGCTTCTTCATCCTCAGGGGGAGGACTCCTCTCATCGTTCCCCTGCTCCAGCATGGAGTCCCTCTCACGGGGTGCAGACCTTCAGGAGCAAACTGCTCCAGCGTGGGGTCCCCCATGGGGTCACAAGTCCTGCCAGCAAACCTGCCCTGGCATGGGCTCCCCTCTTCACGGGTCCACCGGTCCGGCCTGGAACTTGCTCCAGCATGGGCTTCCCACGGGCCACAGCCTCCTTCAGGTGCCTCCACCTGCTCCGGCGTGGGGTCCTCCACGGGCTGCAGGTGGAATCTCTACACCCCCTCATCCTTCCTCCATGGGCTGCAGGGGACAGCCTGCTTCACCATGGCCTTCACCACAGGCTGCAGGGGGATCTCTGCTCCGGTGTCTGGAGCTCCTCCTCCCCCTCCTTCTTCACTGACCTTGGTGTCTGCAGAGTTTCTTACATCTTCTCACTCCTCTCTCCGGCTGCAAAAGCTCTCTCTCTAAGTGTTTTTTTCTTCTTCTTAAATATGTTATCACAGAGGCGCTGATTGGCTTGGCCTTGGCCAGCGGCGGGCCCGTCTTGGAGCCGGCTGGCATTGGCTCTGTCAGACACAGGGGGAGCTTCTAACAGCTTCTCACAGAAGCCACCCCTGTAGCCCCCCCCGCCACCAAAACCCTGCCACGCAAACCCAACACAAAGGGGGAGCTGGAAGAGCTGTGACACCCTCAGGGTTGCTGGAGGCTGGTGAGGGCAGCCACAACCCCATCACAAGGTACAGGAGTCTTCACTAACATCATACAACCAAATCACAAGGAGGAGAAAAGAGCAATTATAATGCTCTATGCAACTTGGTTTGAATTATGCAGCATGCCTTGTTACTGTTCTTGCCCCTCTTTGCTTCAAGCCATAGAGGTGGATGCACTTGGAAGTCCAAGTGATTAATTTTTTAGAGGGGTTCATTCCTTCCCACCTCCAGCTCAAGCTCCAAAGAGATTAAAAGTCAGAAAAACACGTAAATCAAAATTCTTAAAAAAACCTACATGTTTGTTGAGTGATCAGCCTACACAGCTTATTGACACGTGATACTTCAGCAAGAGGAGGGTGAGATGGTTACACAGGATGTCAAACCAAAAAAAGTAACCTAAACCAAACCCAAACCCCAGGATTCGAAAAACACTTGAAACCTTTCTGCTTGAGGGCATGAACTGTGCCTAATTAATGTGGAAAATTTTCCTAGGTATAAGTTATCCTCTAACAGTTTTGCTGTGCATCGTTCTCATATGCATCCAGTTCTGACCACCACTGGAGACAGGAATATGGGAAAGGTAAACATTAGTCTGATCCAGTCTAGTAATTTACAACATTATTTCAGCTAAAATCCTTTCCTTTGTTAGTTTTCTAAAAAAAAAAAAATCAGTATGTTCATCTGTGCCTTGGTATATCCAAAAAGGTAATTTTCATGTGCACATTTATGTATATTTTTGCCTCATGGAGGCCATACAGCAGCAATGTTCTTGGGGTTATATAAAAATAGAAGTTTCATACAAAGGGGTGAGATATGTATTTCAGGAGGTCACTTTTTGAAGACAGAAGACTGATGTTGAATAGTGAATAAACAAATACTTGAGCAAAGCAGCACACTGAGGGCTTTACAACAACCCGGACAGTAAAACCCCTTAAGCTCCTGCAGAAGGTATTTATAGACAATTTAGGCAAGAACGCTTTTCTGTTTTGCATTCAACAGCAGTGTTCCATAAATAGGCTATACACACAAAAGAAAAGCATAGCTGAAGCCTAAAGATAGAAAGCTGTTCTTTCAAAGTTGCAGATTTATCATTAACTCAGTTACAGGAAAGCTTATTTGGGTGACTTGCAGTGGCAGAGAGGTGACAAAGGCAAACTACTTGATGTTCAATGCCTCCAGAGCACTCATGTAGGTAACCCACTTTAATTCTCTACTTTATGCTATGTTTATTGGAGTTTAAAAATTCGATAGTTAAAGATGAATTGATGCTAGCTTTTTGCTGGGAAATTTTGTAAAAACAAGAGCTCCACATTAAGACAAAAAGCAGCAATTTTACAAGGTCAACAGGCTGTATCTTCCTTTTGGTTCTAGCAGTATTAATGTGGCATACAAGAGTTAATTCAATTAACTTCATCTTTGCTCAGAGAAGAACAAGTGTTGGCCCAGATGCCTATAGCACCTCTATGGAGTAATGCGGATAGTCTCACCAAAGCAGGTTACACTGATAATTACATTGTAGTGGGTTGACCTTGGCTGGCCACCAGGTGCCCACCAAGCCACTTTATCACTCCCCCTCCTCAACTGGATAGGGGGGCAAAATATGACAAAAAGCTTGTGGGTTGACATAAGGACAGGGAAATCACTCAGCAATTACCATCATGGGCAAAACAGACTCAACTTGGGTAAAGTGTAGAAAAGGTTTAGGGTGGACTTAACCATGGCTTAGGGACAATATTTAGTGGTGGACTTCACAGGGCTAGGTTAATGGTTGGACTTGATGATCTTAAAGGTTTTTTCTCCTTAAAAGATTCTATGATTCTATTAAATTAATTTCCCCAAGCCCACTGATGGACTCTGCTTTGTCCAGCATCGGGTCTAACCTAGAGGCTGCTGGAACTGGCTCCTTCCAACACAGGGGCAGTTCCCGATGCCTTCTCACAGAAGCCACCCCTGCAGCCCCCCCGCTAACAAAACCTTGCCACATAAACCAAATACGTACATGAAAATCCAGCTGGTCCCAGTCGAAAAAATATCCAACCTGAATCATAAATCACCTGGATTTCTTCTGGTACCTGATTTTTAAAAAGGCTAAAAACATCTTTATCAGGGAGGGTAAGGGGACCCCAGGTGTTGAGTTGGGCATTTTCCAGGAGATATCCTGGAAAGAGGTTGTGTAAGAGTCAGGCAGGGCCTCTGCAGCAGCAGACTGGATTGTCTGATGTGTGTCTTGCTGGAGGTAGTTTGTTGGTGTGTGAAAGACTCAGGCTTAAGTCCTTAATCTTCCACAAGCAGTCCCATGTGACCTTAGGCATGTGTCTGTACTTTACCTGTCCATCTGGAATATGAGACGCATCACACTTCTCTGCTTGATACTGGTGCACTGAGAAGCAATGCATTAAAGGTCAGGCAAGTCGACACCAAGGTAAAAGGGGACCTAAATATAGAAGACTGGAAATACTGAAGGTAAGAAAGACTTTTCTTGTACCATATTTGCTCTCTAATGCAAGAGAAGCATTTAGAGCAAGATTTTAGCTAATATCTATTCTAGAAGGTAGAGCATAGCAAGGAGGATGATTTGTGTTGCAGAGACAATGCAGCGGATGGTGGCATCAGACAAAAAGGTGTTGTTGTCTCAATGATTTTTGTCCAGATGCAAACTTTAAAAATTCTTTATATATGCCTATATCAGATGTTAGAAAAAAATACAAAAGAATGGAGAATACTGCAAAACAAATACATTAACCAAATGGTAACAAAATAGTAAATAAAGCATAGGATAAGCAAATGTGTGTTTTATTAAAAGAGATTGCTAAATAGCCAGCTGAAAACTAGCCTTGGTTAATAAGATATTGGGAAAAGGTCTATAAAATGTCCCCCACTTGGGATTCCTGAGTGTGCACACTGGAACCAGTGCACCTTCATACATAAATTAGTGTTGAAAAACAGAAGTATGTTTTTGTTTATTTATTGGTAATCATTAAAATCTGAGACGTCTGGAAAAGTGGGAGTCAAAGTGCCTAAACTTTACTCCTTGACGTTACTTATAGCAACTACCTTCATTTCTCTCCATCATACTCTATGGAGCTGTAAAACAGCCATGGCGGATCTCCCTCAGAAGAAAGGCTGTAACTTCAAGTTAAATAACCACGGACTCTGTGGGGAAAGGCACTTTGTTCATACTAGAATAAATGTTCTTAAAACAGACTCCTCCTGATTTAAGGCTTCCTTCTTTTTTTTTTCATGGGAAGTTGAAGGTGACAGCTTTCCTTTCTCTGAAGTCAGTGGGAGTTTTGCTATGAATTTTGGTGAGGCTAGGATTATGGCTGTGATGTACCTGCATTATTATTCTTCACTGCTCATTCAGATAATGCTGAGCACGAACCTTAATATCATAGGCTTCAGAGATGGAAAGCAAAGAAAAAATGACTGATGCTGTAACCCCATCATATAGATCAGCCACTAGCCCTTGGAAAGGAAAAAGTACCTGCCCGGAAAACTAGATGCAAGTATCAGCAGCTGCCCCTGAGCTGCCCTTATGTAGGTGGGCTGGAAGAAGGCTGAGCAGCAAACATCCCAACTCTAATCCACAGCTGCCTCTGATCCCAGTGCTCACCCTTTTGCTGCAGTCTTATCTATTTAAACTGCCATCACACTGTTAAAGTAATGCTTCCTGGGCTTTTGAGGGAGCTTGGATGAAGTGGAAAGGGTGAAAATGAAAGATTCATTGAGTGCACAACACAAGGAATCACACACGTGCATGTTGGTATCTAATCTCCCCATAAAGGTGAAATAGATTTAGAATGAGATGAGGAAGGGGGAAAAAAAAGAATGTTTTTCATGATGAGGTAGTTGCCTGACCTGTTTTATAGCCGATCACTATCAAGCTTGAAATCATGGCTGTGAACCTTTTTGTGCTTAACAAGGAAGAGGTATATCAGCTCAGAGAGAGAGGAGCCATGAGCTTTGGTGCTACAGGGGCTGTTTCCCTCATGGGCACCAGGACCAAGGCGTTTCCCCTGGGAGAGATGAGCATGCAGAGGAGCCATGGCAGTGCTTGCCTCCCAGGCTCTCCTCTACCTCTACTAACTAGAAAGGGTATACATGCATGCACATGTGTATGAGACAGCTTGCTCCCCCAATTCCAAAAGGAATAAATAAGAAAACCGAGTTTTACATCTTTTCCCCTTGGCTGCTTTGCTTTCTCCCTGCTAACTGTAATTTCCTTATTTTTTCTGAGTTGATGCAAAGAATTTGTGTGCAAACACCTCAGTACCAGCCAAAGCCTAAATTAAGTGATTTTCTGTTTTCCTACCCCATCACCTTCTTCTATGTTATTTTTTTGCTTTAGGCTTTGAAGATTCAAGCTGTTTCCAGTGCTTGGCATGTAGGCTCCAAGAGCTAGTTCTCATCACTAAGTAACTCCATCTCTTTTATTTCCATTTCTGTCCTTCAGTTCACTTCAGCATACGTGTTTGTACTATGTGTTAGTACAGTAGCAAGCACCCAGCAGTCACATGGCAGAGAACAAGGCTTGCAATTTTATTTTCACAAAGCTGTTTTCATGATCGCAAGGGTTTTCTAATTGTACAGATAGCAAATATCTGCCATTACACTCCCAGGAATAGTGCTTATTTCTGCTAAAGGCCAAACATCTCCTAAGCAAGTGGGGAGCCTGGTGATGGTTAATTAGTTTTCTAGTTTGTGTTTTGCATGTAGCAAAACTCCCTGTTGCAGAATTCCCCGGCTTTCATCTGCTGCATCTGTGGCACCAGACACCAGACACAGCTCGAACCCCAAGGCAGCAAACCACATGCAGCACAAAAAAAATAGCTAGCTCCTGTGATTGTAAAGGACAGGGCTCCACCATTCACGTAACATCATGTGCCCTGAAAAATCCCTTAAATTTCTAAAGAATCATCACACACCTTCAGACCCTGGGTTGAGCTAATGGCCAGTGCTCTGCTTGCTACTGTGATTATTTATTAATTTTGTTTTTTTTTACATCTCAGACTGTTATTGATAACTGTACATTTTCTAGGTGGTAGCTCCATGGAGCTTTTAAACACCATAACTGAAGAACTCAAGGGTGCTCACACAAGTGTCTCACCCAAGATTGCACTTGTGACAACTCAGACTTGAAATGGCTGCAAATAAAAGCTCCAGGAGAGAAGCAAAACTGAAAAGCAAACCCACTCCCATTCATGAGAACAAAGGTGTTTTCTGTCAGATACTTTTGAAAAAGCTGAAGTGATCCCTTACAGATTGAATAGAATACATCTTTAAGGAACTGTAAATGCACATGTACATTTGCTTTCAGTCTTGGTGTAATGGTGGCAGTCAAGCCATCACAACAAGCTACCCGTTGTTAACCGCCACTCCTGTAAATCATCATAGCCACCTGATGTGCCTATGTGTAGCCTTTTAATTCATACTGCTGTGGTGTCTTGTTACTTAAAAGAAAACCACTGAAGGGAATATGACTGCTGGAAGAATAACACACGTTTACTTCTATTCCAATTACCACGGTGCACAAAAAAATCACTGTATTAAAAAAAGCAAGAAGAAAAAAACTAATAACATGAAGCACAAACTGGAAGATTTCCAACAAAACCTTTCTTTGTCAGAAGATAAGGCTTGGCTAAAATCAGAATACACTTTGGAAACGTGTCAATCCTGATAACATTTATTCAGAGGCTGGTTAACTCTCCAGTAATTCTTGGAATTGAAATAGTGTGGATTTTTTTCCATACTCTCTTCCTATTGATTTCAAAAGCTGATTCAGTCTTTGTAACTCATTTATAAGCATGCCTTGGTATTAAATGCTCCTGAATTATTGTTGTTGAACACAAACAGAAACATAGTCTAGCTTCCCTGTATGATCTTCCATTAACTATTCTGGTCCAGTGCTTTGCACCTTCTATATGTATTTAGGCTGAAATAAACTAAACTAGTAATAAAAGACCACATTTACTTCACTGATTAATTAGCTTGTTTACTGAAGTTTGCAGAGGATGAAGGAGCTCCTGTTCAAATCACTCTGGATTAGAGAGGAGCAAGTCAGAGCAGAGCCTGTCCCCTGAGGGCTAATCCAAAGATACTTGAACCTAATGGGAGGCTTTAAACTTTTGTTCCATAGTTGTTGTGGGTGGGATTTTTAATTGTACCTTTTCTTTTTTCTGTCACTCAGAGAAAAAGGGACTCTTTGAAAGACTTTTTAAAAAATTATTCCCTCCTTGCTGCTTCAAATAAATTCAAGTGTGAAATTTGGGGGTGAAATTTCATTTCAGTGAAAATTACTTCTTTAAATTAAAGCCATGAAAATGATGCAAGGGAGCAAAAAATATTAGGCTCATTCAATGTCTGCATAAAATATGCAATAGTTTTTCAGTTCACTGTGACATACACTTTTTAGGGAGATGTATGGTCTTTCTTCAGCTAATCGTCTCAAGTTCCAAAAAAAAGAAAAGAAAATCATGTTGAAGTCAGAGATTTACCTAAATACAATAGCACTAATGATTTTGGCATTACTGTAAGAAGAGTGGATTTGTGTTGCTGTGACCAGACAGCTTTACAGGAAAACCTGATGCTATCTATAGTTTTCTTATTTAGCAAATGCATGAAGTAATATTCTGAATATGTATCTAATGGTGTCCTGGTTTCAGCTGGGATAGAGTTAATTTTCTTTCTAGCAGCTGGTATAGCGCTGTGTTTTGGATTTAGGATGAGAATAATGTTGATAACACACTGATGTTTTGGTTGTTGCTAGGCAGTGTTTATACCAAGTCAAGGACACTCACACTGCCCCGCCAACAAGGGGGCTGGGGGTGCACAAGAAGCTGGGAGGGGACACGTCCAGGACAGATGACCCAAACTGGTCAAAGGGATATTCCATACCATGTGACGTCATGCTCAGTATATAACTTGGGGGAAGCTGGCTGGGGAATTTAGATCATGGCTCAGGAACTAGCTGGGCATCGGTGGTCTGTGGGTGGTGAGCAATTGTGCTTGGCATAATTTGTTTTGTATATTATATTGTTATTGTTATTATTTTATTGATATTTTATGGATATTTTATTGATTTTTATTGATATTTTATTGTTGTTATTATTATTATTCTCTTCCAGTTCTGTCATATTAAACTGTCTTTATCTCAACCCATGAGTTTTACCTTTTTTTCCTGATTGTCTTCCCCATCCCACTACAGGGGGGTGAAGTGAGCAAACGGTTGTGTGCTTGTTTTAGCTGCCTGCAGGTTAAACCACAACAAATGGCTTTTATGACCTTTCACAAACTAATTCGAGAACAACCCTTAGATGGGCTTACACAGTCATAACTAAGCTGGTGAAAGACAGGTGTGCACTATTGTAATCAGAAAATGATGGGTTGTCCTTCAACACTGACATTTGGCTTTTTCCGTTCCACTTTCTGCTTATGTTGTCTGTTGTGGCAAGAGCAGTGCAGGCTATCGGTGCCGGTCCCATCTTGAGTGAGAAAGCCTAGCCTCCAAGCAGAAAAGGCTTTCAGTTGCCAGCCCCACCGCAGCCTTGGTATGGCAAACCCCTTGGCCAATATGCAGAACTAAATACAACAGGGTGGAAATTGTCCTTAGGATCAGAATTAAGCGTGCTCTAGCTGCTCATGAAGCTGTGCATACTATTTGCTCTCTAGGGAAAATAGAACGCTCTCCATGTGAATCAAACCCACATTTGTCAAAGGGTAATTATTATTATATGTTATTTAAATTATTTACTATATTAATTACTGTACATCAGTAATTAATTTGTAATTAGTAATACTATATATAGTAATTACTAATATATAGTAATTAATATAGTAATAATATGATGTATAGTAATGTCTAGATATTTAATTTCAACATAATAAAATACGATATAAAATATTATTACATATTATTTAAATAAATTATTCTATATTATTTTAATAAGCAGGTATTAAGAAAATGTTTTTAAGCGCTGGACCCCGCAGCTGATGCTCTGCCTGTCTTGCTGTGTCGGCAGCATCCATGCAGGACCCAGTAGGCCAAAGGCTGTTTCTTTTGTGGGCGCTGTGTCTGCATGGCTCAGTGGCACACTAATCCACGCTGACCCACATGCGGGATTGTGGAGAAACACTTAAGGATTGCTTGGTTTGGGGAAGCCTTTCTGAGCACTTCTGTGAATGTGTGGCGTCCACAGGCAGGGGACAGACATCGCTCCCCCTGCTCCCTCTACTGGGCAACGCATTTGAGCATCTGAAAATCATCACCCAGTCCAAACTTGGCCTCATTCAAAGGAGTCATTAAAAGCACACATTAAAACCACCTTCCTGCAAATTCAAAGGGAAGTTTGCTGAAACATTCCTCGTGATGAGAGAGAAAGTTGCCTGCTGCCAGCAGACACACAGGCATAGCAAACTGCTCCCGAGTTTTCAATGCACAGGAAAGGGAGAGGGCTGAGCCACCACCTTCAAGAACATCTGTTGCTCAGATCCTATTTCCACAGCTCTGGGGGTAACTTTGAGTTTTTCTGCTAACCTCATTAGCAGGAGGATGCAAAATGCAGCTCACTTAGTATGCGCAGGGGATGTAATAGAGTTCAGGCAGCAAAACTGCCTGTGAAACTGGGAAAGAGACGCTGGATGGGGGAAGAGGAGAAGGGTCCTTCTCTTCCCCGCCAAATTCCCTCCCTCTGTTGTGGCCAACCAGAGGACTCAGAAAGTTGCTTTTGAAAACCACAGCTGTAATCCGCCTGGTAAAATTAGGGACAAAAGTGAGATGGTCCAGGTGATCTACCTTAAAAGTAAATGTAAGCATAAGATGGTAGGGAGCCACTTAAATTCTTCCCAGGGGCATTATGGCTTAAACAGTGCTACTTAGAATAAAAATATCACTTTAAATTGTCTCGTAATCTGGCAAGTGTATAATTAATCTTTGCAGCATCCCTGACAGGCAGGAAGCTATTACCAGTCTGGGGCTGTAGAACAGAAAACTGAGGCAGGGATTTTAAGAAGTGGATGCTCTGATATCAGCCATCCTCATCTGCTGCAAACTTTCCAAAAGCCAGATGATGGGTCATTGTGTCTTTATTTATGAGGGCTACAATGCTTTCCTTAGTGCCAAGACGACATAGCAGTGGTGCCCTTTGTCCGGCAGTTTAGGATGTGGCATTGTTACAAAGGCTTATTGCCCTTTAAAACCACACAGCTAAGGGGTAGCATTAAAGCAACACCAATGGTGTTAAGTTGAACTCAAAGCCTTGCAGCCTCTCTGTAACCCATCTCCCTGCTCAAGCATTGCAGCCCATCTGTTCCATCTATCACACATTAATAGGAGATGTACTGGTGCCTGGGAAAAACAGGACACACTAAGGGCAAGGTGACATCTCTGATTCATAATTTCCTCTTTGAGCTTCAAGATGTGTCTTCGGTACTCTGGTAACCTTGAAGTTAGACACGTGCTATCACAAATTACTCTCCTCGCTTTTCTCTCCAAGCAAACCACAAATATTTTAGTGATCCATTTTGTGTCTGTAAGATATGGTATGTACAAAGCTTAAACTGCATAATTTTTGAGTCATAAGCTTATCCTCACAGCTTCTGTGGGGCAGCAGACCAGAGACACACAGTAATCTGTGTATTCAAGCCTCGGTTTCAGAGGAAGGGACGCAGCAGGGCCATGAACTCACTGGAAGCTCCTGGGACTTCCATAAGACCCAGGTCTAGCCCTGCAGCTGTGCTCCTTCACCACCACCCTGCTCTCTTTATAGAGTCAGAGCCAGCCCCAGATCCTATTTTAATAATTATAGGTAGAAGATACACAAAAATTGTCTCTACTACAATAACAATGAAGTCTTGTTATAAAAAAAAAATGATGCAGTCAAAACCACTGTCTAAAACCAAATGGACACACTGAAGAGGAGAATCAGTGCAGAGGCAGGAAGGTGGGTAGAAATGGGAACAGCAAAGAAAATGCTGTGAATCTCAGAAGCAAAGTTATAGCATCACTTAGGTGGGATGAGCCGAGGTGCCAGATGGATGGAAGGGGATGCATTATGCCGGAGCCTCCCACTGGTGCATGATTCCCCATGCCATGGTGGGGTGCAGCCACTGGCCCTCCCAGTGCCACCATCAAAACAGTTCCTCATCACCTCGCCGCTGTGTCATGTCTGTTCACTGGGTTTTGCAATCTTGCTGCAGACTTTTTTTCAGGACAAGATCTGCTTCAAAAGCAGGACCCAGTGCTAGGCTCTCCCAGAAAGAGGGTGGGAGATGAGTGCCCACTCACCCTTACCCCTTGGAAATGTTGCTCCTTGAGACCTCAGGGGCACAGGAAGGACTCCTCTAAAGACCTCCTCCTGAGACTGACCATGATATATCACTGCACTCCTTCATCACCCTTCTCCCATTTAACTGAACTCCTCTAATATCGCCACACAAGGAAAAAAAAAGTAATCTCTTTAATCATTGTGATGGTTGTGGCGCAATGTGATTATAAGGCAGAATATGGATTTCACAGATATTGTAGGAGACGTGCATGTATCTCGTGAACAAGATGAGACCAATAAAATTTATAAGCATGCAAATGCTGTCTTTGAAAGCCTCACTGTCCCCTTCCAATAATTCAGTGAATCTCCAGGCTGTATGTGCAGCAGTGATTATGGAGAAAAGGCTTTGTACCACAGGAATGGATGAAGACAGAAGCTGTACGGATAGTTTAAGAAGTGCTTGGACAATCTCATTGAGAGATCTGGTTTGTGATTTACCTGATTTACAAGAAACTGGTGACAGCCCACAGTAATGATTGTTAAGATTTTTAGAAGATTGATAAAGCTACAGTATTCTGAGCTGTTGAATACAGCAGCAGTTTTTGTCCCAGACTGAGAATTACAAGCAGGTTTTAATGTGCTGTTTAAGTATCTCAGTATTTTCTTCTTTTTAAATGCACATAATGCAATAAGAAAAAAAAGACAAATGTGAAATAATCTTTAAAAGAAAGACACAGTATGAAAGGGAAAATAAATTAAAGGAAATAAATTATATAGCAAAAATAATGGCTAGAACAAAGCAATTCCTGTACGACGGATAAACTATCATCTGGTGTATTTAATGTCTTTGTACTTGCAGATTATCTGTGAGTAGATCATGACTTCTTCAGAGTTAATAACACTGAGAGCTCCTTTAATGAATTACTGATCACTTTCTAAGCTTCATAACTTGGCCTCTTTTTTCTCTGTACATGAAGGGTATTTGCTCTTTCAACTGTAGCCCATGAGAGCCCAAAAACCCACTGCAACACATTTTCCTGTGGATTGCATGCTGTAAGCATTTGCTGTACTGTTTGTGGGCTCTGCAGTGGCCCAAGCCTGGTCTAATACTTCTGCATCTGAGACTGGCTTTGGTACCCAAGAAAAGACAAGCTGCAACTGGAGCTTTTCATATAGCCAGATTATTTCTAATAGCTCCCTCCTGTGCCATGGCCCTGACGACTGATGAAGTGTTGGCTCATCCCCAAATCACCTTCATTTAGCCATTTCCAGTGAGACTGGTTGCCTCCTTTCACAGGCTCTGCAGAAAATTAAAAGCTTGGAAAACTCTGCCCCGTGTCAGATTTGCTTTAGAGGGGTCAAAAAGGTCCAGAAATTTTGGGGAGTAAGGAAACACAGATGAACAGCATGATTACCTACCCTTTCTTTCCACAGGAAAATATAATCATAAAAAAAAAAATTATCAGATTATCGTTATCATTAACCACTTGTGAAGGAATACTTAAAAGGAAGCAGCTGAAACACAGACATTATATGAAAATGTTCTCCTATGTCTAGCACGATAATCAAATAAAACTTCCCTTAACTTCAGCAGAAGCTAGTTGGCAAGGCAGGCTGAATGCCTCCCTTGGTACAGCACAAGATGCAATTACAGCACACAGTAAAACTGGAAGAGATGAAAAGCAAGTGGTTTTCTCACCCCAATATCAACTTGAGTACAAAAAGCTGTGGTGTATTTCTATTCTCTAGATATAATCATTTAAGAAACCACTGTGAAATATTGTCAAAAAGACATTTTTCCACCAGATCCACTAAAATGTGTTACAACTGGAATTTGGTGCCTTTCTACAGAACCATGTGGATTCTTTTTCAGTGATTCATCTCTGTTACCTAAGAAGACAGTGCTTTAGTTCTCAGTATCATAACAGTCTTGAGCTGTCTTTTTGCCTAATTGGCCACTGATCTTATAATCATTCTTGCTGTCAAATGTGCTCTGCTCCATTGATTTCAACACAGCTTTGCTAGGGCACAAAAATATGGGTTAATAGCCTCAGCTGCAGGACTAGAGTTTCTAGGACTCTCATATGTAGGCAGTTGAAAAATACCAATTATTTTTCATAGGAATTTTTTTCATCTTAAAAAATGCCAATGAAAACAGCCTACTTTGTTACCAATGAAAAATGAAAACAGAAAAGACTGATCAAGGCAATAAAAAAGTGGATTGTCCCCTCTTTTGTTTTGCTAAAGATTTTTTACCAAAAAAAATAAGGAAACAAGAAAGATGCCCTTCCTGTGAAAGCCCATTTCACACAGAAAGTCTTGTTTTGAGCGAAAAGATACCAGTTAGCTCTTCCAAATAAGGCCATGGGACTGCCGTAGGGCACAAATGGTCTGGACCATGGTCACATGCAGCAGTGGAATAGGTAATCCCTTTAGCTCTGCAGTTACTAAACCACACTGCAGTACTATGACTATGGAAAGCCCTTGAGGAAAGCAATAGTTCCTAAAATACCTCTCTCATGTCATGCGAGTCTTTTTTTGGAGGCCTCTCATTAAGACCTGCCAGGGCCCTTTCTTGCTTGGGTTGCAGGTTTGGGAGAGATCATAGTCAATTCCTGCTGCAATTTGATCGGAAGACTATTGGGCTCAAAATAATTCTTTCAGTGACACTCTCAAACCTTTGAGATCAAAGGTGCTGACTGCAGTTGGTTTCCACATCGAGATTACAACATTATTTGATTTCATAGTAGTGCAGTCCCCAGAGAAGACATGAGTTGATTATGCAGTAATTCTAGGAGTGCTTCAAATCTCCCAGGGAGAGAAGAATTCCACGAAACCAGTTTTAAAGAAAGAACAGTTGACCCTAGTGGCATTTTTTGTTGGTGGTGGTTTTGGTTTGTTTTTTTTTTTTAAGGAAAACTGCAAGCCCTATTAAGATGCTTTGCAAATAATTAAGTCTGACAGTTGGTGGCTTCAAAAAGCTCTATGCTGGGGGTGGGGAAAAGTCTAGAAGCCAGTTGAGGGTTAGACTGTGGATCACAGACCTTGGTCTCTCATTTGAAAGGTACACTACAAAAACAGAGGCAACAAGCAGCTTACGAGACTCCAGGAAGCACCATATAGTGTTTTTCTGCAAGTCTACAGACAAGTTCATGCCACTGCATGTGGCGTGGGATATAGATGCAAGTTTATGAATGGAGAAGATTTTAAGTGGGACTCAGAGTTGTTTGATAACTAGATCACGACCTAGAAAGCCATGTATTTTCCCAGATAGTGTTAGGTCAAGTTACAGACCAGCAAAGGATACAGTCTAGCTATGAAGACTTCCATGCCAGGAACTGCCATGCTGTATGGCAAAAATTACTGATACATGCTTTGCATTCTAAGATTTTCCTCCCCGGAGGAACAGAAATAACATTTCCCCAGCCTGCTGTTGTGCAAGGAAGTGAGCATGGCTTTCTCTACAGAAAAAATTGGGTAAGACAGAAAGGATATCAAGCCCACAACCAGACTGTTTATAGGTCTACAAATCTCCTCTTGGGCAGGCAGTCATGGAGGATTGCCTCCCATTAGCAGAGGCATTGCTGTTTATAAATATGCATATTATATCTTATTTCTATATGGTATTTAGAAATCATTGCTAAAAAGCAAGTATTTAATCAATTTCTGCGTTATTTCTGAAGTTACTTTTGTCATATATTGTTTTTAGAGCATGAAGACAGATACACACCTGATCTGGGGAAGGAAAATGTTACAAACAACTTTTTGAAGTAAAAAAGCATAGTAAAATATCTAAGGAAGAAGAAAAGTGTGAAAAATGCTTTGGTCATTGTCATTCAAGGGTCAAGTTTTGTGTAACTATTTACAGTTACTGATGTTAAAAAAAAAAAAAAAGAACAAATGCTAAATCTTTCTGAGATGCTGCCTCTAAAATTAAGCCATAAGCAGAGACTGTGCATGCCAGAATCCATGCTGTATCTGGCAGAATACAGGGCTGTAACTGTGTGCAAAGAAATGACCAACTTTCCTGTTCCAGCTCATGAACTGGAAAGTCATCTGTTTTTTCAAAGGATGGTCTCAGGCCATTGAAATACCTCTTTCCCCAAGCAACATATAATATGAGAGACCTAACACCTGAATATTAGAAAGGAAGCTGACTGAATGCTCCCCAGCACATCCATGGATCCAGCAACTCAGGCTTCTGTAGAAATAACTGGAAAATGCAAATGTTTGTGAATCACATGAATTACATGTTATGCAATATTTAATTTCGAGAAATAAACATTATACTTTGAAAGAAAGCAAGTGCTGCCTCTGAAGGATGCATCAGGTGCTTTTGTACTTTAACATGCTGCTTCCAAAATCAAAACCTATCAACTCTATTCTCCAAAAAGCAAGATCACTTTGAGATGCCAGTCAGTGAGCTGCTAAAACCAAAGGGAGTTTGAGAAGCCTTGTGACTGAGATGTTAGCACTCTTAGGCACATGTGGCCAATAACCAGAACAGGGACCTAGTCTCTGATCATATTCAGCTGGACTCTGACACCTTCACCATGCCATCCAGTTCTGCAGAGCTAACTATGGACATAAAGTCAGGAAAAAAAAACCCTCCTTAATTTTTTATTTTTTTTTTTTTCAGACACAAAATGCCACAAGAACAGATTTGAAATTTTTATTTTGGTAGAAGTTGAGAAAATGAGTTGCCAGCAGGTTGATCCTGTATGTAAGACCCACGGCAGGAGAAGATAGCAGACAGAGAGTTTCTCTAGGAAACAAGACAGTAATCAAGCAGTAGGAGAAACAGAAACTAATTTCTTACATTATATTGCTGAGAAGTCTGTCGTTTGCACATAGCTTTGGAAACTTTAACAATTCCCTAATGAGAGAGGTAACTGTTGTGAGCAAGAAAGCTCTAATGTTAAAGAAGAAACTGTGGGGAAAGACAGATGAAACCCCATAGAAATGCCTCCAAATAGCAATGGCTGGTGGAATATTAGGTAAGAAAATACAGCAGTAATCACTAGAACAAAGTGGGGCACTGTGAAAGATGTGCCAGCTATGAAAAGCAGCATGCATGGCCACCCAAGGTGAAGCTATCAGGACAAAGTTGCTGGTAGTAAAGGCAGCAGAAGCAGTGGACAGCTGATGGAAGGACAAACAACCCAAGATTTTATTAACAGGTAAGGTGTCGAGGTTGACATTGAGTGAGGACACCATTTGAGGATACAACTGGTAATACATTGTGCTGCTTAGTAGGACGGAGGCATCTCCTTAAAACCGCAGGGGAAAAGGATGGTCTCCCCCCCCCCACCCCACAAAGGCATATGATATCCAACAGGTTTGAAAACACTAGCAATTGTGGTCACATACTTAAACTGGGTAAACCTATGGACACGGGAAATCACCACTGAAGACACTGCCCCCACCATGTCGTTAAAGAATAGATGTGGTGGCCAACAAGCAGCTTGGCTAAAGCAGCACTGGCTGCCAAGCAAAAATTTGGAGATAGCAATGAGTCTGGGAGCACAGAGCTAAAGCATAGTAGCATTTATAGCAGTCTCATGGACTGCTCTTTTTATAGCCAAAAGGGATTTGTTTGGTCTATTTGATTTGATTTTGAAAACAATGTAGCCCTCTCCTATTATTACCCAGCATGTGGCATGTGAAACAAACATTAAATAGAGTGTTAAAAAAAAAAGCATTTTGAACAATGCGTGTACTTTGTTATGCCGAAACTCACGTTTTGTCAAACAATCAGGGAGTACTAAAGCACTCAGGATGTGTCTTTGGAAGCAACTTGAGCAAAAACAAAAAAAGTTTCTAGTGGTCATTTTATCTCTGCCCCAAACAGGCTACCACCACTTACCTTTACTGCGTTCAGTCTTCAGATGCATTGCCTGATTCCTCCCTGGACACCAAGGCCTGCCTTTGTCATCAAAGTAATTCAGGACTGTGGACAAATTCTTTTCTTGGTCACTTTTTTGCAGCCCTGCCGAAATCTATTGAGATGAACATAGATTTTTGAAAAAAAAGATAAAATTTGACCTTGTCTGTCTTACTAAATTGTGCTTTGGTAGATGCTTTTTATGTGGCCCCCTTCCTAACCTTATTTCTCCCTGGCTGCCCACCCTCATGTGGTTTTTCCTTGGACATGGTATTGTGGAATGAAAGCACAGGGTAATTCACTTTTCCTCAGAAATTTCTGCAGCCAAGTTTTGAGAAAGTTTTGTTTGGAGACATGCACAGTGGAATAAAAATCACATATTGCTGATGGGGAATTTTTTTTACCTGGTGGCACCAAGAGATGTTTGCAGAGACTGACAGTGTCTGAATACTTATCTTTTACTGCAGGTATTGCCTTGAAAAATCTTGATTTTATGTCAACTTTGATTAAGCATGGCCCATCTCTCTTACATGAGACTTTGTGGCAGGCTTTCTCTCTTTCCACCATGCTTGTTGCAGGTGTTCTCAAAAACTGTTGGCTCTGATCATCTATTCCTTTATTCTCACTGGTAACCTGGATGAAAATATCCCTCTTTTATTTTGCAATGTACTATGGAAAACATTCATATTCTGCTTAATGATGGAAACATAATATTCTGCAGGGAAGAAATCTCAGTCCATTGCTTCCAACACTTCTTGCTGTGTTCCCACACAACTGTTTTCTCCTGTCCATGAAAGAGCAATGCTCAGGACAAGATCTTCCATCAGCTTGCCTTTAACACTGCCCACTAAGTTAACTCATCAAAGCTATTTCCCAGAAAAGTTCTAACAAAACAGAACAATGACCTACATGTGGGATCATGATAGCAATAGTCACAATCAAATTATTTACTGTGCGTTAACTTTTTCTAATTTGCTCTTCCCTTCAATAAAAGCTTTAGGAAAGAGTGTGAGTAGAGGAAGCAATGAAAGTTTAGCCGGGCTAGCATCAAGGAAGCCGTGTAACTTTAATGAGCCTCCGCAACCATCTCAGCATTTTGCCTGCAAGCTTGGGGGAAGGCAACAGTTATGTTGTCTCTTTAGTAATGCCTTCCCGACTAGCAGCATTTCCCACCTCCACAACACCAGAGCATGGTGATGACTTTCAGGGTTGAACAAACACACCCCTCTTGGCATACTGGACCCCATGCCTTTGCTGTGGCTTGCCCAGGAGTCCTGATGAATGCTTTCATGGGTGACCTCATGGCTGCTTACTAGGTTGCAATGTGGCCAGGGAGTATGCAGGCTACAAGAGATGCCCTGTGCTAAAATACCCGGGAGGGCAATACTTGCTGGGATTGCACACAGAGTGAGCAAGAGTGTTGCTCCAGCAGCTGGTTGTCTTCAGATGGGACTCATGTTTCTCCCCATTTTTGGCTGACACGTTCCGGGCTTTGCAGACAGTACTGGGAAGATGGTAAGCAGCCCACCCTCCAAGTGTGCAAATAGCTAGTAGGACTGGTCCCCAATGTTGTCCTAGAGATGATAGATGAGCAAGGGTACAAGACCAAGAAGCCTTGCCCCTCTCTCCTGCAGCAAGGGGTTGGAGTGCTAAACACCACATATCAACTTTAGGTTTTGTACAGCTTAAAGGGTAGGGGTCAAGCCCCTGCCTGACAGCAACCTGACTTGCTTTACTGACTGCATTGGAGGTCAGGTGCAGACTGAAGATCTAGCCTGAGGTTTGCCATTACTGTATCAATCGATTCAGATTATTGACTTTAGTAGCTGAAGAACTGATTGCTACATGCCTGTCTGCCCACTAAAGATCAAAAAGCAAACCATTTTTGCACCCTGCAAAAAACCAGCCTTCTCCTGCTGAAGACAATGCATAGAAAATTCTGCATCAAATACATTAAGGAGGAAGTTAGGCTGTCATACTACATTTTGTACACATGAAAGGTTGGTCTAGCAGTCTGTCTTTGATTTTGACTCAAAGCATGCATTTGAACTGAAAAATTACTTTTTCCTTTGAGCTTACAACTTAATATTTACTGCCTTTAAAAAACTGAACAGAATTAATAAACACTGCAATATGAGGATTTCAGATTTTGATGCTTTTCTCTGCAAGAAATATAGACATATGATAAAGCATAAATACAGGCACAAGTTAAACCTGGGAGGTGAGGCCAACCTGCTCCCTGCTCCTGCTAACTGCTTCCTTACACAGACGGCATTTTTCAGGAGTGCCCAGCCTGGACACTAGTTGCTCGGCATGGACTGCCAGCATTTCACATCACTCCTTAGTGGCTATGGACTGACGGCTTTTAGGACATGATGCAAAACGCAGTTGCTCTTTCCTCAGGCTACCAGCGACCAGGAAAGACAGAGTGATGACTGTTGTTGGATGTGATTAAACATCTCTTGTTTATATTTCTGGCTACTTTTTTTCTGGTTATGAAGATAGTATCAAAATTGTTAGTTTAAATGTCTGTTGAGAGCAGCTAGAGGCAAGGGCTTTTCTCAGTGGTGCGTCAACACAAGTCAAGAAATAATAAATATCCAGTTTTGGCTCAGAACTATGATGCACAACACAAAAATTAAAAAAAACCAAAACAATAAACCATGTGATGTGCTGCAGGTCCAATCATTCAATCCAGACTTTCAGCTTTACCTACAGATGCCTTTGTGTATTTAAGTCACTGTTCCAGAAATTAAATGTGTGAGAGGGCTGGTAATTGAATTTACCTCTCTGTGCCTGTAAGCTGCCTAGAGTGGCCTGGTGGCCAAATTGCTTGTAAGCTCGTGTGGTTGAGAGAGCTGTCCCACTGGGTTGCAAGACTTTAATTTAATCTCAGCCCTGACCAGATAACTACTAGAAAGTGATCAGCCAGATAAGGATGCTTAAGCGGATGGGATACTGTGAAGTTATTTACAGATACGCAGCACTGAGTTTCTTGTCCTGACATTTAACTCTCCAAACATGTTCACTGTCCAAATCACCTGACTGCAGCAGATGGGTAAAACTGCCTCAGTGGGGCTGTGCCCATCAACGACTCCGAAAAGCAACCTAGTCAAAAGAACCATCTGCCTTTGATCATTTTGGCTAGGGCTAGGTTCCTTTCATCGACTTGCTACATTATGCAGTTTCAGCATTATGAGAAGCAGAACATACATGTGGTGACGCTTACTCCATAATATAAAATATACTGGTACAACCCCCAAAACAGTTCCAGGGGTGCAAGCCATAGTGTATAGGTGGCAACAACACACATACACATACATTATATAGAACTGCTCCACAAGTGATCCATGGCAGCCTGCCTCTCCCCACTGCCCCTTGCTTTTGTAGATACTTGGCTGCTGACCATTACTTTGAGAATATATGTTCATCTGACAAAAGTCTAAGTGAGCAAAGGGCTGTGCAATCCTTGAATCCTCTGTATGCCCTGAATTCAAGAGGCTACACGAAGATTTCTGGGTAGCTTTTCAGCGGGCTTTGCTTCTGAAACAGAAACACCTTCCCTCAAATATTGCTGCTCTTGTCACCATCCAACGTGAAAACATGCAGGCATATCAGTTCCTTAAAATCTTACTCCCTCTCTCCCTCCCCAAAAGGGTGATAGAAGATTTCTCATGTTCAGAGAGATACTGATAGCTCTTTGTATCACACAGCAACAGCCTTACACCAAACCTCCTGCACTGCGGCTGTATGATGATGGACACCATTTTAACTGATCTTTCTGTTTTCTTATGTACTGTCAGCCAGACATTCAACAGCACAGAGATTTGCAACAGACTCAGAGGTGTTCACCCTCCCCGGTATAACTGTGGCAGATCAGATGTGGTGACTTGGCAGCCTTTTCTGATTTCTTTTCCAAATGAATTCTTCAGAAACCACACTGATGACTCAGTGTGAACATGCAAACCACATCCTGAGACTGTTTGATCTGAAAGGTAATTAGCAAGCACCTCTGTGAGGAATGATTGAAATACTTGTTTCCAAGAACAAGGGATAAACCTCCATGGTGGTTAGGGAACAAAAAGGAAGTTGGCAGCTAAGATGTTTTTAGAAAAGGGTGAAGGTAAGCTCTTCCTTTGGAGTGTTGGGCTAGGAGCAAGCTTGAGATTTGAAAAAAAAAAAGTGATATAGGAAAAGAGAAAGTAATCTACAGAGAGCATTTATTTTATTTTTAGTATTTTAAATTCCTTTCATACATGAAGAAAGGTGTGGACTTCTTCGGAAGGGGGAAAAGGCTAAACCCAGGAACAATCAGTGAGGGACACAGACAAATACCTAAGAAATTACCAGTGTAAATGCATAGAATCCAGGCTAAAAGAAGAAAAAAATAATACTTGTCCAGATGAGATCCTTATGGAGTTTAAAATACATGATTGGAGAAAACATTTCATTGTCACAAAACATTGCCACTCAGGGAGTCTTATCTCCATCTTCAAATGCCCTCCTTCCCCATACCCAAATCTCACAAAGTACATGCCTGCATTTTTAGGTAAACACTTTTTAAATGTGCAGCACAGTGTCTTTCAAGTCCCACAGACAACTTCCAAAAGTGTTGTACTGCAGCTGAATGCAGTGTTTCCATTAAACTCTGCACTGTGAGCTCCCCATCCCCCATGGGGAGTTTTCTTTAATATATAGTTTCAATTTCAAAACAGCATCACTTTAGGTACCTATTCTGCTTTTATTTATGCAGCCTAAGAGATGATACATCTATCTACTGATAGCAGCTTTAATCAAAAAAGAATATTTTCAATACAAAACTAAACAATTAATTGGACACTTTTGAGAACAGGTACATTACACCCTTGTCATAGGTCTTGGGAGCTGCTAGACTTTAAAACTGATAAATAGGGTGTCCTTGTATTCTTTAACCATCCCCCAGGGAAAGTAGTTTGTAAAATAGTAAAATTGCTCAGGCACAAATATTTATCACAGATCCAATAAGATTTTATATGCCTTGTAACTACAATATTACATGTTTTATGCTCCTTCAATCTTTGGTTTAGAGTACATCCAGTTTCTTCAGTATAGATAATTTCACAACCAGTGGAGATCTGTAAACAATATTTTTTTACAGCCCCATGAATACTAGGTGCCATTATTTCCCCTGTAGTTTCAATGAAGCTTTAATCTTCCTGAACACACATTGTTCATATTCTAAAAATGCTTGGTACGGAAGGCATAATTATCTTTATTTTATTGGATTTGTCAGGTTTACACAGCTTTCAGTCTGTTAGAGGTTAGCCACCATTAGGCAAGCATACACACTTAATTTTAAGAACCTGGCTACTTTGTCTCATTCAGTAGGTGCTGCTTTGTAGAACAGAACAGCTTGTCCTTCTTTAAAAATACAGCACAGCCTCACGAAACCAAGGCATGCATAAAGGTGTGCTCCATCCTGCCCCTTTGATATAAAGGCAGTTAATGGAGGTATTAAATATTGCAGCTTTAGGCATACAGCTGCCCAGGAGCGAGGTTGCTCCATATAAATCAGTGAAAATCACTCATTGTTGGCTGGGAAGCATAGTTTGAGCGCTAGCATGGCTGTTGGAGTTAGTATTCACGGATCCCAGCCTTGATCTTGGCTAGAGCACAGAGGTTATACAACCACCATGGCAAAGCTCTATCCCTGCTGAGAGCAACCTCAGCTCTGTAAAGCTACTGTGGGCTCACGTGTCACTTCAGCCCTCAATGGGGGCTGTGGGTATCTGAGAAGAGCAGTGTGGTACTACGCAGCCACTGCTGGACCACTCGTTTCTCTCTGCTGTGTCAGCACGAATGGGGAGCTGGAGACGGGAACTAATTTGATTGCAAAAAACAACCAGTGTAGGCAGAGCAGTTGGGTAGGGAAACAAATAACTGCTGAAGCAGCTCTGCTGCTGGCCATCCAGTATGGGCTAACATGGGCACATTCACCAGCCCAACGAGGCAGCCTCTACATCCCTTCTAGCACAGTGGGTGGGGAAGACATTGTCTGTGCTGCTGCATGAGAACAGGCTGATGCTTGACATTGTCAAATTACCATCTTATTCCCTGCTTTTTTTCCTTAGAGTTTTTACCTTTGTCAAGGCTGTGTTTCTCCTTTTGAATCCTTGGACCCACTGACTATCCATTTCTCTCATCTTGCATGTCTTTTAGCTCATGGACTTTCTCACATCTTAACGGCAATTAGTGAAATCAGGCAAGGTCACACAGCTGCACTGCCTGTGATCACCCAGCTGAAACCTGGGCTAAGGGCTGGTGAGCTATGCTGCTTGATTTATCCATGCAAAATCTGTCACCATTATCAGTACTTTGGCAATAACCATGGTAGCTTCCAGCTTCTGCTCCCTCCCCGCTCCCATGGCCCCTATGCTGCTTCAGCAGACAGTTATACAGAACTTTCCCCCACTTTGGATAGGAATAGAGGTATTTTCAGTCCAAATGACCTTTATTTTATAACAAAGGAATAACAAGTAGCATTTCCTTGGGTGAAGGTATCTTAACTGCCTCTGACAGTCTGTGCTGAGCAGATCATAGGCCTGCCACAGCCCGTAGGCAAAGGTACCATCTATTATCTGACAAAGAGGCAGGACACAAACCAAGCCAGGGCTGAAGCAGGCAGCATATTGCCCTGCTTTGATGGAAGCAAACACTAGCAGGGCCTCAACCAATGTGCACCACTTGCTTCAGAGCTGAAGAACATCCCTGCTCTGGTAGAGCACACAGCAACCTCAGGCTCCTGCTCCCAGCCCCATGGCAAGAGATATTTTTCCTTAATGCATGTTTGACTTTCTGAGAAGCAAGTATGGCTTTTGAACAGTGGTCAGCATGCCTGCATAGCAGGATGCTCTGACACAGCAATCTGCAACTTATTTAAACATCCTGTGGTGACGTTCTGCATTATTATTTAAAAAGATGGCATATTCAGGATGTTTCTAAAATAATTTAGAGTCATTAATTCCTTTGTATAGCATCCATTAACTGCAGGCTATTATAATAAATAAGTGGCATAATTATCAGGCTAATTGTCCAAAAAGCTAAAAGAGTCATTCTAATGAATGTTTCTACTGCTTTCTTAGCCATCATGCTCTGTCTAGAAGCCCAGCAGCACCACAGCTCCTTGGCAGAGGAGACCCCACAGTCCCTTTTGCTTTGGTCTCTTTCCCCATGTCTACCATCTCAGCACGCCCTTCCCCTCTCCACCTTTCACAACGTTTGCTGTACCTCAAAGTCTGTGCTTCAACAGTGCTTGTCCAGCATCAATAACTCAGCAGCAGCATTGGCTGCAGCAAGTGCATTTATTCCTGTGGCCCTCTGCCTCCCACATGCCCCAGTATGATATCCGTTGCTTTATCTTCCTCATCAGAGGGAAGAGACAGCCCTTTCAAGCCAAGGAAAACTCATGGTATGGCTGTCCTGTTATCTGAGATGGGTAGAAAAAACAATCAAGCTTTTTTACTCTAGTTTTATGACCATAATCACCAGGCAGTGCAGTTGCTATCTTGGTATATGCTGGTGGAAGAGCAGGTATTGAATGACTCAAGAGATGATGATTTTTTTTATTGTAGAACACTCCGACATTAAGGCAAACAAAGCACTGCTTCCTATCTTCCATGGTGCTTGATTATCCTCTTCTTCCAGGTGATGCCAAACAGCCTTGTGCCCATTAAAAAAAAAAAAAAAAGCTCTTCAGGAAGTCAAAGGGACATACTAAATTGTAAAGGAGACAGACAGAAGGAGTTAATTCTTTCAAACCGACAAAAAGTTGGACAACTCAGTGGGGAGGGAGAGAGGGACAGAGGGAGAGAACAAAAACCAGAAGTGGCCAGCTGAAAGCCTTGGCAGCCTACCATGGCTACAGGTAAGCAGAAGAGATGAGGAAAAGGAACAGGCTTTAAATTGGAGTGATCACGTAGCTGCAGATGTCCTGAATTTTTCATCAGATGCTGTCACTTGGTAAAGAAGATTAATGTTCCTAAGGTTCTTGCACAAATATTGTTTAAGGAGAGACTGAGTGAGAGATTAGTCTGGGTAATGTCAAGAGGTCCCTTCCACTCAGCATTTCTGTGGCTTAAAGAGCTGGATCACAGAGGACCAAAGACCTTTAGTTACACACAGCTATGTGAGTGAAGGATGGGGACAAAAGTGGTACAGCGTGGAGAAGAGACAAAAAAATCAGTGGGTAGTTTTTCCAAGCAAAGTAAAGCAAAACCAGAGCAGCCAAGGAAACTTTTTGTAAGTTTCCTCCTGTTTTCAGAGGCACGTTTAGAAGTGACCTTTTATGTGATCTATTTAAAAATAGCAAAATACTCTTGAATTGTCAACAGATGAGCAATCATGGAGGTACTCAGCTCCCTGTCTGATGTCAGCTGGCAAGGATTGCTTACCTTCCCCCTCCCTACTAAAATTAGTCATGAAGCTCCCAGTGACTTCAATGAAAGTAATCTCAGCCTTCAAACACTTGAAAGCTTTTATCTTTCAATATACTGATAAACTTGAAAAGCTATGAGGAGGCCAAAAAATGATATAAAGGAAAAATTCAAGTTTAAAAAGTGTGAAGTTTTTTAAAGTAAATATAACCAAAATTAAGATTTTTTTTCTTTCCTGAGTGGGGGAAAAAAAAAAAATCTTAAAACCCTCTCCGTCCATCCACTACTTTTTCTTCTTGTCTTAAAAGCAGTGTCCCCTACTATCCACACACACATAGAATGAACACTTTGTGTGAATATAGCCACTGGATCCATAAAATAAATTCATGTGAAAATAGCAGTTGTCTGTTGAACAGGTTCTGTGGGAAATGATGATGTTTCCCAAACCTTCTGTTCAGTCAGGAACAAAACACCAAAGGACTGCCCCAGCAGCCTCCATCTATGCCATCTACTCCATCTATGCCATCTACAGTGGTGGCCCCACCATTGACAAGTCAGGCAGCTCAAAAATGCTTCTAGAGGGGCCCCAGTGTTACTATTTGCAAAAGCAGATGGGATTGCAAAAGCAGATGAGATTACTGATCCATCAAATTCAATTCACTGCAAATTTGAGGACCTGAACCTTGATAGCTCCTGTGTATGAGACCACCTTCAGACCTGCCAGTTGAAGTAAACTAGACATAGCCTATACATACCAAATGGCATGGTAACAAATGGAGATCATATTACAGCAGTGTTTTTGAAGGGAGGGGAAGCCTCCTCTAGATGCAGTGCTGATTTCCATTTCTCTTCATCTCTGAGGTTTCAAGAACATACACATTCAATATAGCCAAGTCCTCTAGTGTATCATTGGGCAGAAAATCAAGACTGAGAGGTTTTGCAAAACCTGTTTTCACCATTATGTTCCTTCCTCAATGCAGACATGAAGACGGCCAAATTGAAACTGAAGACTTCAGAGGAACTCCCAGGTCAAAAGAGTCAAATCTACGTATTAAAATGAAACCCCATTATGAGTGTTAACAACAAATGCATTATTAAAATAAAAAAGATTTTTTTAAAAATCTAGGTAACTTACAGTCAATTAAAATTTGCTGCTTGACTCAGAAATGAAAATAGTCAGGTTGTACTCCATTGTTTCAGGTCATTTTCTCTTTTTAAGTGTCAGAGGATTGGTAACACCAGCTGTATTTAAAAAAACCCAAACACCACCACAACTAGGCCCCCTCAAAGAAAAAAAATATCTCAAGAGCATGTAAAACCAAAACTTTAAGCTCATGCTTAAAATCATTTGTTTCCGTTGCTCAGGGAGAGGGATCATATTTATACATTTTCTACTGAAAAAAAGCATACTAACATACAGTATAAGGCTTTAGGTAACACGCTGACTGTTGTCACTGTTGGTGTCTATATCTAGGTATAGAAAACTCCACTCTAAATCTGTGCTATCTCAACTAAGGTTTCTTAACATTTCCCAGTATAATACCTGGGTTTCTTTCAGAGCTTGCCCTCATTTAGAGGATTGGGTTCTGTTTAAATTTTAAAAAAATATATATATTCGATGAGATAAAGGATTTCAGTAGTGCCTCAGCAGCAGCAGGGGCACTGAACTAACGGGCAAGATCATTGCTCACCCTGCTCACATTTTTAGCAGGTTAGATTTGGTTTGACAGCACATAACGTTGTTGTTCCCAGCTCCTTGGCTGATTGCTTGACCCAGTTTCTAACCCAAGTAACCTTCCTGTGTGTCTTTTAAGCTGAACAACAAGGACAGTATGCTCTATGCCATCTACTCACATCCAGTGATCCATTTTATCGGGTATATACATTGCAATCAGATGTCTAAATAAATATTTAGTGCAGACATTTAACTGGAGACTGCTCGTATTTGTTTCCATATTGACCAGTCTCAAGACTACTTACTGGGAAACGTTATTAATACCAGATTCATAATTTTTGTGCTATTTGGGAAAAAAATATCACCAGTCACTTTTGCTATAGGCTTGTGATACTGGTGGATTGCACTGGTGATTCATCAAGTGGTATTTGGCTGCATTTGCCAACTGTTTTGCATTGAAATTTCCATCATCTCTGTTGTTTAGAGGCAGAGATTTAGATCAACGTGCTTCCTGGCCCTCTGGATGTGTGAGCATCTTTGAACAAGCACAGCCTGTACATAAGCTCCTAAACAACCTCATTTCTCTGCATGATGGGAGCATTGCACAGGGAACTTCAACAGTTTCCCCATACTTTTGGGTTGTTTTAGACTTGTTTTGGGTTTTTTTTTCCTTTCCCCCATTTTACTGGAAGTCAGGATACTGTGGGAAAGGCTGGGGATTGAGGCTGAAGCCAGGACCCCAGCAGTGAGTTGGGGTAGATGAGAGGACTAACTGGCAGGGCAGGCAGTTGCTGTAGCTTTCATAAATAAGGCTAATGGACACAGCATCACAACTGTTAAGCAGCACATTATTCATTTTTATATGCTGCTAGTAGTTACGCTGAGCCCTTCTCATCACCGTCTATATTTTTAATACCTTCTGGCAATGTCATAACTCCTGATCGTTCCCTCAACCTTTGCAGACCAAAAAACCAATATTCAGAATATGAAACCATTACATAGTTTTCAACAGGCATTGATAAAAATAAGGTGCTTACAAAACAAAGACATTAAGATGTTCCCAACATTTTTTTCCACAGAAAGCAGAATTCTTTTAAAAGAAGAGGCATTTCCATTTCACAAACTCCCTGAGCCTGCAAGAGCTTCACTGTAACATTGGATATTGTAAGCTCAGATCTCTCAGCCTAAATGAATGGCAATATTGAATAAATGCGTCAAAGAATTGCAGCTCTCAGGGGAAAATCCAGTGTCTCAGATAATAAATCACAGGAAAAAAAGATTAAAGATAAGTAAGGACAACACCACACCTTTACTCTTCCACTTTCTTGTTATCTCAAGAAAACCAGGAGGAAGTTATCCCTCATGCAATTCTGAAAACTTAAGGCAGCAATGGCACCCATAGTTTAGTCAGCAATGTACTCTATGGAGCATTGCAGAGGTGGATGCTACAGACCCCAAGTTTTTGCTGAGATAATTCACTGCTGCATTACTCAGGTTTTATCCTGTGTACCCTCATTGATTTCAGCATAAAACTGGAATACTGCAAGGATGACTCAGACATACTGCTTTTGTTTCAGAGGAGATGGCATGGAGACATCTAGGAGCAGTAGAGCATTCACTTATTTAAACTCCTGTCGTTGGAGCAAAACATTGATTAAAAAATAAGACTCCTTCTGAAGAGCTCTGATGAGATAGCCTAGCTTAATGGATGAGAAAAGCATACCTTTTGTAACAAGATTAAATGTGGTGTTTAGAAGGAAATGTGCCATCTCCTCTCAGACATGATGGCATAGCAGAATCACAGGAAGATGATGGCAGGAACCTGACATTTTAAGTGTCAAAATAGGGGCTGTTTTGAACCTGAAGTTGGCATTAAGAGGCTCTGGAGCTTCAGCATTTTAGGATCTCCAAGAAGTTGCTGCAAGGGCATTTGAGGACATGTGTTTCACTGCTCTGTTGCCCTTCATTACATTGCATTAATTCAGGACTTCCACTAGTCATTTTCAAAAGTACCAGGAAAGAAATATTTTCTGTTTTGTGCTTGGAAAATGATTCTTCCCTAAGAACAGATCAGAAAAAAGCATTTCTTGCCCCTACTCCTCTATAGTGCTGAGTGCTGACTACTTCACAGGATAGCAAAGTAACTTCTCTTAATTCCTGCTATCTCATGGACCTAAGGAACTAATGATCTCTCTACTCTCATCCTGTAAGATGGTCTTTTGAACCGAATTAAGCTAGAGTAACTGAAGTTTTTAGATTTTTAGAGGGTTTTAGCCCTGTGTGGAATGAGCTAAATAACTACTGCAGACTGCCTGAAACCAGCATTAACGTATGAACCCCACAAGCACAGGCATCAAACTGCATGAAAGCACAGACAGTAAGAAACTTCTCTGAAGCTCCAGCAGCTTGACAACAGAAAAAAAAAAATTTTTGAAGTCACATCTTTGTTCCCTCGTACGGCCTGCAGAGGAGAGGCATTGAAGAGTTCTTGGCATTGGCACCACCTGGATCTTACTGAGCTGATGAGGAGTTTCACCCTGATTTGGGAAAGGCAGAACTAGAAAAGAGTTGCACCCAGCAGGAGTAGTGCCTTCAGTCTTGGTTGAAAAGCCAGCCTAGATGTCCCAGCAGAAGGGGTGGCCTGCATGTTTCTCTGAACTACCACTTCTTCGCTCTGTTTGGCAAAATACATCACCTTATCAACAGGAGAGAAAATGGAGAAGAGGAGGAAGGAGCTATAGCAGGTGCCTTCTTGTGGTCCCGTGAGAAAAAGTAATAGGGCAGAGGCTGAGCACCTTTTACTATATAAGCCATGCCCTAGTGCTACTGCCTCCTTTAGGACCCCCAGTACAATCAGGATGGTGGGAATGAATGAAAGGTGGGTTAATGAGGATCTCACAGACCTCTTGCCTCATATTATCCTGCTTTGTCACCCCTTGCCTCCTCATTTAATCTGGGCTTAAAAAAAGCCCATAAAACCAAACTTGAATAACTTGAATGACTATACTTCCCTCCTGCTCCTTTTTTTTTTATTTTCTATTTGCTAGCTCTGTTCTGCCCCACTGTAAGAAAGCAAAAAGTAAGCCAGCAATATATTTAACCAACACTGATATGGTTTAACATCTGAATCACTCCGCAAGCTCGCATGAAATGTCTGTCTACCATTTCCCATAAAATAAAATGCACATTTTATTTGGTTGGAGCAGGAGGTTACAGAGTAACACATTAGACCAAGAAATCTTACATGTCATAGACCAACCGTCCTTGTGAAGGCTATTGCAAAATATGCTGAAGAAGAAGTTTGGGAGGATCTGCAGTTCAAGTTACTACCCCTTAACAGGACAACATGTACAGACAGAGCTGCAGAGAAAACCATGTGTGTACATTTTTAGCCAACGGCCACTGCAATAAAATTATTTCATTTAGCCTGCAAGGAATGAGAATTAAGTTAAATGCATTACATTGCTTTTGGCAGGGTCTATGGGTCTTGCATAGGCAGCTACTGCACCTCAGCTGACTCACAGTATCTTGATAAGCTGTGTTATCTGGGTTGTGTGGCTGAGCCCTGAGATAGCAAATGTGCAGTGAGCTCTGCTGGGAAGCCACATACCTCTCCAAGAGCATGATGAGATTATGCAGGATGGTTATTCCCATGTAGCTTGAGAGTTTTTGCAAAACCAGCTTATTCTCCAGTGTCTGTTCCCCAACCAGTTTCTCCCTGAGGAAAAGCACTTGAAGGAAACAATTTTCTGCATCAAGGCCATTACAAAGTTGCAAGAGATGCAGAAGACCCTCCATATAAATTGTGGATAATTTGTCAAAAGCCCAAACTGAGGAGCCAGCCTCTATTTCCTGAAGAAGGACAAAGCAGCCTTTTGCTCCCACAGTTGTCAAAGTAACACAATCAAAGCCCTACAGCTGAAATGAACTGTTAAATTGTCAGTGATCTAAGTGATCAGATATTATAAACAGCTGAAATCCCACTGATAATTGATTCTCTAACAGCAAGCAACAATGATAAGAAACTGGTAATAAATGCACGCATTTTCTTTTCTGCTTAAAAAATAGCTCAGCAGAGAAAGACCAACACCAACTGCCTATGTGCAACCTGTGCTCTGAGCATGGCAGAAACTCATGGGAGCGGGGGACAGCTGGAAAGGGAATGAACGGCGCAGCAGGCCCTCTCCACCACTGTATCTCGTTATCAGACCTGCTGGGATAGCTCAGGGATTTGTCTGACTTGCTGTAGAGGCTTCATGGCAGACTTCTCTGAGCTAATAGTATAGTCTATACATAGACTATAGTATAGACTCTGCTGAAGTAAATAAATTACAGGGCTAATGATTATTGGCAAGAACGAATATGAGCTAACATCCTATCTACGTGAGCTGCTGATTCATTACTAGTTCATACACCAAATGTTTTAGGCACAGGGAAAGAGTTGACAGAAACAACTTGATAGAGCTGAGTGGGGATTTTGCTATATGCAGTGCCCTCCATTCTGGACATAGTCATTTGGCAAGGACAACAAATCCCATAATTAGGGTTTAAAAGACAGTGCGTACTCAATCCTATGATGGCCTGATCAGTCACAGCAAACACAGAAAACACACACTGCACACCTGCTCTTTAAAGTAGTTAATGCCTTTATACTCCAACTCAGTATGCATAGCTCTGTCTGGTGATTGCCTAACCTGAGCCTTTCCCTCTAGAGTTAACAGCCTGAGGGCTTGTTAAAGGTCTTATGGTCCCAAGCTGTGGTCCAAAACAAAGCTAAGTATGTTTCAGCCAGTTCTCAAGATAACCAACATAAACCAGGTTGCTTTAGGGCATGAAAAATCAAACTGTAGTCTTTAATTATCCACCAGCACCATTCCTTGCCTTCTTTTCCTATAACTCTGAAACAAATGCTGTCCAACTTCATTAGTACTGGGGTGATGAACATTTACTCCATTTACAAGTACCTCCTCTGCAATCAAAGAAGGACAGAGGTTTAAAAGCATTCTTGCCAGATGAACTGTGGGGTCTGTTATCCCCATTGCAACTCATAAATTTTAAAAGGGGCAGTTCTCTTCTCCAAAAGTTAAAAAAAAAAGAAGAAAACCACCCCACCACTCTGAAGATGCAATTAAGAATGCAGCAACGCAATTGTATATAGTTCACAGCTCCAAAGTCTGCTTGGATTTTGACCTTTTAAAACTCCATTAAGCTATGTAAATACAGTACAAAAGAATGTGTACTGTTCAAAAACAGTTTGCTAGCATCAGTTGGAAGAGGACCTTGAACTCCTCCCTCATGTAATACTGCCAGTGATCAGACACCGACAAAGCCACAAAGCCTCTTTATTGATCTGCACTGAACAGACCCACTGTGGAAGTCATATTATAGCCCCCTTCCCCTTTGTTTTAATATGTCTTTGACTTAATCCTGATTTTGGGGAAGCCACCCAAGAGTGCAAGACCCCTTCACGAACAGCTAACTTAGAAACTGAATTAACACATTTGCTATTAAGACTTGGCTTGTTCTTACAATGGAGAGGAGGACAAAGGAACAAAGGAATGCTTCTGTACATCTCTCATGACATTGCAGCTTTTCCATATTTAAATTATCTGCCTTCTGCTCTACTGTAGCAGCTCTTTATTTTGTTTCTTCAATTAAGCATTTCTCTGTTGCATTACACAGAACGAATAGTCAGGCAATCAAAGGGCCAGATGCAGAAGTGGTTTTACAAAGTAGCCGAATTATTTCCTGCAGATAAATCACCTGGAACATGACCTTTTCCACCCCCATTCACCAATCTAACTTCTATTGAAAGTGTTAACTGTTCCCAAATATTTGCCAGATAATTGATGGTGAGGAAGTAAGCCAACATTGCTCCCAGATTATACTCCTACCCCTGATGTAACACAACAGTCTCTGAATGATCAATTTATGCATGTAGATTTTTTTAAAAAAACCAACAAAAACCCACCACCACCACCACCAAAAAAAGCAACCAAAAAAATCTTTTCAAGCTTAGCTATACAGAAACACTACCAGGAAGCCAAGGGTCCTAGGGTATATGGGTTTCTCCGTTAACTTTTGCTGTTCACTCATCATATGCTACAACCAATTTCTTTCTAGGTCTTTTTGGTAGTGCCTTACATTTTCAGCATCCTTCTTGGGACAATAAATAAGTGAATAATCTAAGCATCAAATATAAAAAGATGGATTTCCAGACCAATAATTCTGTGACAAAATTGGACCCATGGCATTAAAAAAAAAAAAAAGCTTTAATTAAAACAAACAAACAACCAAAACCCCACCAACCTTTACTGACAGTTTCCTCACATGTATAGTGACCTCACCACATTTATTTGACAAAAAATATTTGAGCATCTTTTTTTTTTTTTTTCTTTAGGCAACTCGGTTTGATGAAGCCTGGGGGGGATATGAATCATATTTAGGCAGACCCCTGTAGAAATATACTTATGGTGCAATGGATGCAAAATTGGACAAACAAAAGTCCCAAAAGTAATCTGCTTGCCCAGCCAAGAGTGAACTCAGCCTTTCTTCAACTCATCCCTGAAAAGCCAGGACCAAGAAGTATGAGTTGAACTACTTTCCCTGGCCTTACATTCAGCTCAGAGCTGGCAGCACAGATGAAGCATAAATGATAATACTTATATGCTTAGATGTTACCAGACCCTACCTGGATGTGAGGGACTTGGTAAGGAAATAATACACGTTCACGCAGTCATATATATTGTGATTTTGGCTGATCTCATAAGGACAATAAATACTGTATGCAGCCTTCAGATTTGTAGCAGACCCAAGTGTCCACCAGCACAACACACACACACAAACACGCACACCTTTTCCCTCTGACAGTTAAGAAAACATTGGCAATATCAGCCTAGAGGTAATCTCAGTTGGAGCAGTCTGCATATTTAAGGGAGTGAAACGAGTAAAAGCCAAATACACATAGAAATCAGTGGCCAAAAGCAGGTGGCAACAAAAACTTGTGCATCTCAGGAACAGCACAACCTGTCTGCAGTTAGCACAGCAAGGAGGACACATGAGTGGAAGGAGGGGGAATCAGTTCCAGTTTGGATGTGCTTCTCAGATTTTGCGTCATGATATACACAGCTAGCCAAAAGTACTCAGAGCACAGCTCCTTGAAAGACTAAAGAAAGGGGAGTTGAATCAGTTTAGACATTTTCTCATGTTATTTAGGCTCACATCTGAATTTCGTTCAAGTTCTTGTGCCCGAAAGGTAGAAGACACACTACAGAAATGTTGCTGCTTGTCGTGGCTTAAGCTGGCAGGAGGCTAAAACAACCACAAAGCTGTTCACTCCCTCCCTCCCAGTGGGACAGGAGAAAGAATTGAAAATGGAAGAGAAAGAAACTCATGGGTTGAGCAAAAGACAATTTAATAGGAAGAAAAATGAAAATGATGATGATCATGATGATGACAACGATAATAATAATAGTAAAATATACAAAACAAGTGATGAACAGCCCAATTTCTCACCACCCGAAGTCAATGCTCCACAAGACCCTGAGCTGCCCCACCTCCCCAGCTGTATACGGAACATGATGTCATATGGTATGGAATATCCCTTTGGTCAGTTTAGGTCAGCTGTCCTGGCTGTGTCCCCTCCCAGCCTCTTGTGCACCCCTGCCTTCTTGTTGGCAGGGCAGTATAAGAAGCTGAAAAGTCTTTGACTGCTTGGCAACAACTGAAAACATCAGTGTGTTATCAACATTATTCTCATCCTAAATCCAAAACACAGCACTCTACCAGCTGCTAGGGAGAAAATTAACTCTATCCCTGCGGAAACCAGGATGCTGCTGTAGCCATTTATGGCTCTTAGAGCACAGAGCCCATCCAAGGTCCATCCAAACTCAGCTTAGTCATGTGAGGGCATTTACACAAAGCTTTGCTTTCCAACGCTGCCAAAACCTGATCTGGGTTGCACCAGAGAGGCAAGAGTTGAGAAATGATCTATACACCCTCTCTTATGCCTACACCACTCAATTCTACTAAAGCATTTCCACTAGTATTACGTCCCCCCTGCTATGGGTTTGGAGAGCTCTTTGCTGACTGTGAAGGCCAGTGTAGTCTTAGGCATATCTTTAGCACATTTCACAGCTTGCCTGAACCAACTGAAGCCCTTTGTCTGCTCCATACAGCCAATGGCAGAGAGCTACCAGTTCTTCCTCACCTCTCCTACTCAGACTGAGACACAGCGCAGTCCTTTGCTATTGCAGAGCAGACAGCACTTAACTTTTCTAGGCATCCTTCTTTGTTTGCATACTCCTGTAGAGTCCGCACCACAAGCTTGCCTTGATTTAGGGACTATATTTCCCCATCCTGCTAAAACTAGTGCTTTACCTTTGGCAGTTACCTGCTGCACCTCCCTAGTAAGCTTTCTGGGCTAGATTCTTTGCTGAGGCAAACCAGTGGAGCCGCGTTGATTTCAACAGGGCTCTGCTGGTTTTGTCAACTGAAGACGTATTTCCTCTGGGTGCACATTGCCCGATGGATTCCCTTTTTTTATACTGGCATGTTACAAAACGCTGTTTGCAATTGTGCATTTCTATCACAACATGCAGATAGGAAATTAGTCTTCTGAGGCTCTCCCTTAGTCCCTCCCACTCCCCACTCAGTCCTTGAAAAGGCCATTTGAGCATGTGATATTAATCATCTGCTGTGCAATAATCTTGGAAAAATGTAATATATTCTGGCAAATCGCAGGGCCTCCAGAGGAACTGCGTGCCTCTGAACGAATGGCTCTCATCCATTATCAGGCAGCAACAAACACAGCTCCCCACTTACTTGCCCCATCAGCATGCAAACAGCGACTCACTTCAATTGTGAGAAATGGGAGGAAATGATCTGTATTAATAAATGGTGAGAGTGTGAGATTGCCCAATTTCAGAAAATGAGATCAAAACCGCTGAACTCCCTTCATTGTCTCATTTGATACCTTCCCTTTGCTGTAAATGCAGCACTGGGAGTAATTAAGCTTCTGAAAGAAGTTTCATAGTGAAGCCACATCACCCAAAACAATTAAGACAAACATTTTGTGCACATTGTCATCTGCCTTCATTAGTGTTTAAAGGTCAAAGAAACATTTCGTTAGAAAAAAAAAAAAAAAAGAAGGGAAAAAATAGGTAAACTGCAGTACACTCCCTGGGTATGTCTGAGAAAAATACATGCAAAGAATCAGCGTTCAAGCAAATGAACATGCAGAACACTATCCAGATGGATGGCAAACGCTGTGCAAATTACTTATCATACTCTGATGGTGTCTGGAAACCTCTGTCAGAGGGTAAAGTCTTCATATGCTACGTGCTATAGGACATGAGGAAGCATGGTCCCTGGTCTCAAACTGCATATGACCTGATCGCACTAGTGGACACTAAAGAGGGGTCAAAGAAGACTTCAGTGGTAGTAATCAGATGAGGAATAGCAAGCAATGAATCCAGCTAGCCCCTTCTTAGAGTTTTGTACAAATGTACACAACTGTTACTAGAATGAAAGAGCTCTTTAACTGGGAAAAAAAGGCCACAAACAAACCAAAAACCAAACCACCAAAAGGAAAATTTCAGTTGCACAAAAATATGTCTAAAATTCTGCCTACTTCTTCTCTGCTCCTCCCTCCTATTGCATTTCCTGCTGGGAAGAACAGTAGAAACGATCATGTGAGATCTGCTTTCACCAGGTTTTGTTTGTTTGGTGGCTGGTTTTAGCGTGGATAAAAGAGCCAGTGGTGAAATCAGCAGTTCTTCACGTGCTCTTATCAACATTACATTTAAAGAATGTAATTAGACTTCAGCAATAATGCCCTCTTAATTATAGCTACAAGCCCTCTCAGAGGGATAGGAAAGCACATTCATCTTTCCCGTTCCTGAAGTACACTAAGTGACGTGAAATAAACTAATTTATGGAGCTCATACAAAGAGCTGTCAGATGCACTCCTACTTATTTTTATTCAGTTGACTTTGTTTCTTTGGATGAATCTGGGAGAAATTTACCCTCGGGGGAAGCAAAGTGACTTTTTCTCTCAGACATTCAGCCTGGGTGTTTCAGCAAGTATAGATATTACCTGGTGTTAATGGGCCAAGGGGAGGGGGAAACCAGGGTGGTAGGGCATGACTGGGGAAGAGCAGTTTCAAGAGACCAGCAGACTGAACAAACATCACATAAAAACATGCATGTTTTTATCATGTTTTCTTAAGGTGCAAAGTCCTGTCAAGTCAGAAAATGGAGACCAACAGTCCAAGGGCTTTGAATCAGACCCTCCAGCCTTTCCATAACTTGAAAGCAATGTGTTTTGGAGTGGATGTTAAAATATTCTGCACACTAGTGTCTGGTAGTTTCAGAGCAGTTAAAATGCTTTCACCTGCAGTCATTTTAATTTACCATTGCATTATGCTCAGATACTTTCTTGTACTATTTGCAAAGGACCTGCTGGGTGCACAGCCTGACTGGTTCAGATGTACCATTTTAAGAATCACCTCTCACAAAGATGCTGCTGGTACCTCAGCTTGTATCTCCAAATTGGAGAAGAGAGGTTTGGAACAAGTCATATCCATCAGGACTGATCTCCATTTTAGGAAACATTGTAATCAATGCTACATATCATTGCACGTATCTGGCAATGAGAGCGGGCAGAAATTTTTTTGCAGAATACTTTTTCCCTGCAGAGGAGGAAGCATTTTTTAAAATCATAACATTTCACAAGAAGATGTAAATTTCAGCGTATTTTTTTGACAGGAAAATGTTTAAATAAACCATTTCTATTTTCTTGTTTTGTTTTGATAAGGCATGAATGTTTCATTTCAATAATGTGAATGTGTTTTGTTTCTACTTTTCCAGTTCTGTTCATTTCAGCTTGCATCACATATTAAAATATGCATGATAATATTGAATTTACACACCTCCTTTATTACATGTATCCAGCATATAATTTTTATAATAAATGATGTAGTTCAGCTATTATCAAAATGAAACATTTTTATTGTACTGAATGAGATGTTTTCATACTACTTGAGGGAACAGAGTAGAACCCATCTAGATGAACAATTTCTCAAAGTTCAGAATTAATTTTTACCAACATTTTTGCTCTGTGACCTTTCTTTTACTAGCAATCCGAGAAAACCACTGGTTCTGCTGATGAAAGGTGGACCACCTTTCTCAGGCCGGTTTGAACCATCTCTTTGCCCTTGTTTGAACCCAATAGCATGTACCACTGCCTGTGTTTTTCCCATAATGGGTTAATTCCTAGGACTCCCTTATCAGAGGACATGCCTTTTCCTCCTCAGTGGCTAAATATGCTCTGTGAAATGCCAGCTGAAATTCTGGGTATGTGAGCACAGATACAGAAAGGGATTACACAGGGGTCCATCCTATGTGATACTATTCCTGTTGTGTCTCTGTGAATCAGAGCTGCCTTCACTGAGCACCTATTAGATAGATTTGTAACCTGGGAAATCTTCCAGATTTGGGGTGTTAATTATTCAAAATTAATAAAATTAAGCCAAATATATTCAGCAAATGACTGTTCAGTACAAGATGTCATGAAACAGAATTTAGCACCTCTCTACTAAAATGAAATCAGAAAAATATTTAAGATAGTAGCATGAAATTCCACATCTATATCAACAGAAATATACACAGAAGGGGGAAGAGGCATATGGCTCTTGGTGGTTTGAATAAATTCTCTTAATCTTGCTAACCTAAAGTTAAGGGAAAGTAGTACCCCGTGCTTGGGAAAAGATATTGAGTTTTACTCTTTTTAGTCTTGTTTGCTAACTACTGTAAAGATAAAAGAACATTTCTCACTAATATCCTGACCTTTTTCTTTATGACAGCATTTTGATTATACATAATATTGTCCTATAAAATTACATTTCCTAATCAATAAGAGCCACTAAAATAATTTCAAAGCATCATTTTAATCCAGCCCCAATTTGATTTCACCCAGCATCCGCTTAAGCATGCCACTTCGCATGTGATTCAGTTCCAAAAATTGGCTCTGTCAAAATGTCGTTCTGGAGTGCTATGTTTATTTTATCTTACTAATCCTGCATCAAAAGTGCTCCCTTTGCAAGTAAAAGGGTTCCTTTTCCTTAGCTGCTTGCCTTGCTAGCTGTCTGTTCCCGGTGAATCATTTGTTTGTTCCTCTTCACACATCATGGTGAGTAATGAATTTCCAGCAGGTCTCACAGATTGCTTCTAATTGCCTCGTGAATGCGATTGGTGGCACATCCTAGGATACTGGTTCCCTCCACCTGAGGTCAGGAATACCCCCTGCTTTCCTCAACAACCACACTTTTCAACCTCCTTGCTCTGACTGTCAGAGCTGGGAAGGGAGACTGTTGTCATCCGCATCTCTCTGGGGATGGGAGGTGCTGGTCCTGTGGTTTAGGTATGGTGTTGGGGTCCTGAGGCAAATTAATGCCATTGTCAGCAAATTCTCACTGAGGTATCAGCCAGGAGTTTAGCAATTCTGCTGGTGATGTGTGATAGCTGGTGTCTCCGTTGATGCTAAGGGCAGGACCAGGAGCCTCCACAGTCAAAAGCAGAAGTAGTTCATCTGTTTTGCAGCATGCTCAATAGATAATGTATACACAAACCCCAGCACATTCACTGCGCTCTCCCACTGCTTTGTTGATGCTCTGGAGCCAATGAGAACAGTAAACTTATTTCCGGGTCTGAAATAAGCCTCTGATTTTAACTGATTATGCACCAAGGACAGATACACCAGGCAAGGAGAAGGTGGCTCAGATTTTCAGGGGAGACTAATGATTCTGAGCACCTCAATTTTTGGACGTCAGACTTGATGCCATCCTTGAAGGGTGAGAAAATGAGAAAGAGCAGAGCATGCATCTCCAAACATTAGACCTCTTCAAGACTTTTTGTGTTGCATCTCCACAACCACTTCACACTTTTAAAAGCTTCAGCTACATTTTTGACAAAGTCATTTTTCAGAGTAGCACTGCATTAAAAGAGCAGAAGAAAACTATGAACATCCAGGATGTTCAGAAATCTTTTGTCATGTCTAATAATAAACCAAAGATTAGTTTTCTTGTCATTCAGCTAAATATTTTGAATTGCAAAAGGTTCTAACTGAGTTTCTTTTCATGTAGGTTTAAAAGCACAACCCAGACACTTCTTTAGGATGCACAGGTGAGCAACTGACATTTTCTAACCTGATTGCAATTATTTTGGATCACATTTTATACTAGAGATAATTATAGAATGGGTCAAAAACAGAGAAACGCTAGAGAATCCTTCACTCCTCTAAATTCTCAAATGTCATTTTTTGCATTTCCTTTTTTTTTTGTTTGTTTGTTTACGCTGTTTACTCTATTACTGTATTAAGCAACTTGGAAAAGTGACTGAATGGAAAAGAACTTTTAAAGGGGATACACTCTTCCCAAATCTACAGAAAACCCTGTGCAGGTGAGGTGCACGGTTGAGTATGTGGGTATATAACCATAATCTCATTCAAGAAGATCAGGAGTTAAAAACCCCTCATTAACTCTCCTGTGTAGTGCAGTAAGTACCAGTGTGGGTGCTCCTCATTTGTTTATGTGCAAAGTAAACCAGGTTAGCTTTTTTTTAGCTTTGCTGCAGCAAATGCCTCTTCCTGAGGTGTCCCATTCACACAACAGGTCCTTAGATGACCTGACATTCAGTGTTGTGATTCTTCAGTCTACTTGCCACCACCTGCAGCTTCAGCTTTCTCTGGGGATCCAACAGCACTCACATCCATCAGTCACCTCCACAACTTTGTGGATGGCTGCCAGTCTTTGACAGAGGGGGCAAAAAGCCAACAAACCCACACCTTTCAGGACTTCTGCACCATCCTGAGGCTATATTCCATGACAGAATATAGCATAAACTTGGAAACAACACAGTGCACAGCCCAGCCATCACCAAAACCATTTCCACTGGAAGTCCTCGCTGTGGTCTACCATCTTCTGAATCACTTGGGAGAACTTACCGTGTGCTATCCTTGCGACAAGGCCTGCCTCCTTCTGCATGAGACCTCCTCTACATGGTCTTTTTTCTTCTTAAAAGGCCTGCAGAAGTGGATACAATTTTGTCCCTTTTTAGGTCAGTCTTTTTTTGATCTATTTGGTCCCCTGGTATGCTTCCTAAGTACTTGGTTCATAATCTTTCTGTGTCATGCTGAGAATATGGTGAATTCTTTATCCTTTGATGCTTTTTTGCCCTGCCCAGATGTCTTTTTAAAAAGTCGACTTTTGCACAGCCAGGAGATGTCAGCTTTGGGCAGGATTGTCTAGCCTGACCTATGTGGGATAAAGGTGGGCCTAGAAGAATCTGAGTACCACCTTTCTTCATGGGAAAATTTATTCTCATAAGAATGAAAGTACTCTGCAAATAAGCTCATTTCACACATGTTCTCTGACAGGGAAAAAACCTCCCATAATTTTGAATTTTATAATTTTAATGTTTTCAAAGCCAAATGCCAGATTTTCATTCTGTAAAGTATGTCATGCTACCTTCTCTGATGCCATCCTTTATTTTTTTTGCAAATAAAATTGGTGAATCAACCCAAATTTCCACTATTTTGCTTGTTTATTTCTTTTTCGTACATTTTCTTGAGTTCAGACAAACCTTTACAGCATTTTCTCTCATGGAGAATTTTCAAACAGTGAGCTTTAGGTCTTAACTGGAAAAAAGCCGAATGTCAAAAATCTTAAAATCCTGTCTTCCTCACAGCTCTAATGCAGGACATCACATTAGAAGATTATTTGGTCTCTCTTGGCTTTAAAAGGTATTAGTCTATTAATTATAGATCAGCGTCAGCATTTCTCCCTTAGACTTTAGCTTCAGTTTAATTTACCTTCATTTTTTTATTTAGGTCATCCCTCTAAAAAGGACTAAAGCTCTATCTACTTACTTTCCTCTTCCTTCTATTGCAAATATCTTTCCTCTTAATTATTTGTGTGACAGCACTCCATCCACTTGGAGTGCTAGCTGCTTGTCAGGAGAAATCAGTGTCTATCCCGTGTTTTTCAGATTGATCTCAGGCAAGCCATTCTTTGCATTGCTACCTGTGCCTTGTAACAATATCAACATCATCCTGGCTGATAGTTTTTTGTTGCCTTTACTGGATATCTAGGAGTGTGGGCAAGGTAGGATGAAGAAGTGTCACAAGGCAGCCATCATAAGTATCTCTGCTATCACAGCCCTCCAAATTTTATCGGAGTAACACATAAGTCATTCTGTGTTTAGTGAAATACAAAGCCCTGGTTCCTGAGTGCCTAATCATAGGGTTGAGTTCATGTTGTGACCCTCAGCAGAGGGCACTTAGGGGGTTGTTCTTCTGTCTGCAAGAAAAAAAAGACATTTTCATCTCTCTTTTGCATTTCTGCCATGCTTGGTTGAAAACAGCCCACATACTCAAATGTTACTGCTGCAAGGCTAGAGACAGCAGGCATAAAAAAGACAGCAGGATAAAGATAAGCAGGATGCTCGTCAAAATTAAGCAGGCCATCATAAAAAGGCTACTCTTGTTTTAAAGGCATTGAAACTTCAGTGCTCTGGGCTTCATTCCCATTGGATGAAATATTTAGGAGATGTCTGTGTTGCCCAGTGTAGCATCATGCAGAGGACCTTGAGCTGGCCAGTGCCAGTCTGGTAGCACTGCCTGATGGGGTGCAGTTTGGGTGCTGTACCAACATGGCCATCCTTCTTCTGGCACCTGCGCTAATTTCCTTTGGTCAATGCCCAACTTTGCTGTGCAGGCATGTAGACTTATTTGCCATTAGTGTGAATATCCCTAATGCGATTCTAGTAAGGATGTTCTTCCCCATTTTGTCAAAAGGGTATTCATATGTTCTTTGTCTCCTTTGCCCAGTGTTTTATGAACACTGTAAGTCACGAACAGCCTCCATTGCATTCACAAGAACCAGCTCTCAGTCCTACAGCAAACTCACCTGCAAGAAAGCTATGTCACAACCATATATATAGTGTTACTGTTGATAACTCCTTACTATTTTACACTGCTCTAAATAAGCTGTGGGGAAAAATAATGCCATTCAAAACTTGAAAATATTTTGTTGCACTGGCTGGTTGCATGCAGGTCTGTCAGATACTGCAAGCTTGTCATACCATAGCAAGGTATGGTCACAAGCACTTTAAAACAATTGTGCAAACCAGCTGGCTTACATGTGGGAAGTTATAATATTATTTAACAACATTGTGATTTTGTAGTGTTTGAGAGGACAGCAGTGTGCTTAAAGGTTTCTGGTTGCTCTGATTTCAGATCATTTATCTATCATTATAATCTTTACATATCTTTAAGTAATCTCTTAGAACAAAATTATGCCTTGTCTTCCTGCTCAGATTATTTTGCTTCCTCTAGTAATATATCATTCCCCATTCATTTACATTCCCTGGAGTCTACAGCCGAGAACTCTAATTAGGTGTGCCTACAGCTCTGGAAAATAGGTCTTCCATCTTATTTTCATGTTTGGATTCAATTTACTGTATTGAAACAGTTGCTTTGCTCTAGGATCTATCAATGTTTTCTCTTCCAGGGTAAGAATTGAACTTGGATCAGTCACAAAAACTAAATAACTGTGAGCATCTTGCATGAAACCTATAGTTTGCTTGGTGATTCTCATGCTTGTCAAATGCACGTGAACTCACATAGAGTAATGCCATCACATATCTTGTATAGGCCTATTTTTAGACACAATTTTCTTCAGGATGTGAAGTATTTTACACAGGAATTTAAAAGCTCCTACCAGCACACACTCTGTAATTTCAAAGCCACCTGGGATTTCTTTTTTTGTCTCTCCTTTTGGCACAATACACACATACATCGAGATATCATTCTGTCTGCACTTATATGCATATCTAGTCATATTAAGAGTTTTACTGCTAACTTCTGGAAAAACAATACAGTGCTCTTTGCAGACACTGTAGATAACTTTCCTTTCGCTTTTCCCTACCCTGCCCTGATCATGGCTGGACAGGTGAAAGCAGATGTGAGCATGAGGCAGCTCGATGTTTAGAGCTCAAAAGACCGTTGCCAACATTCCCAGTGGTGAGGAGCACGTCAAGCCGATGCTATGCTTTTGCTTCCCTGCACTCCCAGATAGCTTTCAATGTGGCAGCCAGGTTCATTTTTTGCTGTACTGTCTGTGGTCAGTCTCAGGGAGAGCTGTTTGTTACGGATGTGTCCAAATGAAGGATGACTCCTGCCAGGCCTTTGACAGAGGGAAAAAAGCCTCATTTCCTGGCTAACCAGAAAAGACAGAAGGCTTTTCTGAATACACTTGCTGTTGAAACATGTCGTTACTTGGGTTATGAGCTCCTTTGTGCGTGAACTGTCATTTAGTTTTGTAACTGTGCAGTGACTAGGGAACTGACCCAGGAGTGGGTGTCCGTTGATGGTGATACAATATGAAAACAAATAGTAATAATAGCTGCTAATGCTTTGGATTGCTCTCTTAGTCTCTGAGTGCCCCAGAGCCACATTTTTGGTCAAATGGAGATAATGCTTACCAGTCTATGGAAAGTTTTTGGAAATCTATGAAAGTAAAGCACAGTAAGTATGCTATCTTTTAGTATTTAATTTCCATTGCAGGTTGCTTGGTCAGGATGAGTGTGAAAGCCTGGGGTGAATTAGGGAAATGATGTCCAAATGTACTGATTCTCCACCCTTTCCTGAGTCCTAGCACTGCCAGGTGTTATCACATGTTGGAAAGCAGATGGGATCAGTTTGTATGTCTTTTTGGCCTTCCCTGCTATGAGAAGAGTGCTGCACTCAAAATGCAAATATACCTAATCAGGGTTGTGGGTGCCCAAGGAGTCTTTAGGAACAACAAAATCCCAGCAGCCTCAAGTGGTTACACGCAGAGGAGTCCAGTATCTACAAGACCTCCTTCCTGGAGCACCTCCCCATAGGAAACATCCTTCCCCTCCTATTGCTGCATGCAGATGTCATCTGCAGCCTGGCCATTGAAAACAAGTCAGTTGCAAAGCGACCAGCTCAGATGCTTCGAATTGGGCACCTTCAGCTGATACAAAATCAATGCATGCATTGGGAATTTGGCTGCTGAACTCTGATGTGAGAGGCTGTACTGAGCACCTGTTTTTCCTTAAGTAGCACACCTTGACAAATTACATAATCAAGAGCATAGCGATCCAGAATTAATCTCACAAAGATTAAGTCATATTCTAGTACATCCAGCACAGAACTGGAAAAAAAAAAGTCTTTTTAGCACAAAGGCCATGGCAAGCTATTAATGCCCTCTACACTTTGCAATCTCAGTACTCCACAAGGAGAGTCCAGATAGTGACTATGTTCATGCTTGAATCCTGCAATCTGTGATCTTGAGGCCATATTTTGGGCATTCCTGGTGTTTTCTGCTTTTAAAGAGGAGGAGGATTCTGACCTCCTGCTGCCTTAGTATCGGGTGACTGCAGGCTTGCATGTAGCAGATCTGGAGAGAAAACAGCAGGGCCTTCTGAGATTTCTAGGTCTGTAGCAACCTCTAAATCATCACGGTGCTCCCCCCATGCTTGCTTAACCTCATTTTTCAATCGTTGCAGGAGTCCAAGTGGAGCAATATGGCTCTTTATGTGCTTTTTATTAAGCAGTGAATAAAGGAAGAATATGGCTCATTCAGCATGTACCTCAGAAGACATGAACATTCAGCCTGCCTGTCAGCCGCTCATGCATGCAGAGAACACTTATATTCACTCCAAATGCTTTTGTTATATATATATAAAAAAAAAAATGCCACATGTATGCAAAATGCTATTCTCAAAGACTCATCACTCTGCCAAATCTGAGCTCATTTTCATCAGGCCACTCGCAGGGGTTTCTCAGGGAAGCCTGCCTCCCTTGCCAAGTGGGATCTGCTGGTACCCAGCTCTTGTAAACTGTCTATAAAAGCTCTTAAAAATTCAAGATTATTTTAAGGACCAGGAGAAGTGCATTTTTTTCTCCCTCAAACATAGCATGCGTTCATGTTTGCAATATGAATTATGTTTGCTCTGTGTTAGCTTTAGCTTTCCAGAAAAGTTCAGTTCAGGGATGTTGTGGTTTAACCCCAGCCAGCAGCTAAGCATCACGCAGCCGCTTGCTCACTGCCCCCCAGTGGGATGGGGGAGAGAATCAGAAGAATAAAAGTGAGAAAACTCATGGGTTGAGATAAAGACAGTTAATTAAATAAAGCAAAAGCCTCATGCACAAGCAAAGCAAAACAAGGAATTCATTCACCACTTCCCATGGGCAGGCAGGTGTTCAGCCATCTCCAGGAAAGCAGGGCTCCATCGTGTAATGGTTACTTGGGAAGAGAAAGACCATCACTCCGAATGTGTCCCTCCCACTTCCTTCCTCTTTCCCTAGCCCCCTATATGCTGAGCATGACGTCATATGTTTATGGATATCCCTTTGCTCAGTTTGGGTCAGCTGTCCCAGCTGTGTCCCCTCCCAGCTCCTTGTGCAACCCCAGTCTACTCACTGGTGGGGTGGGGTGAGAAGCAGAAAAGGCCTTGGCTCTGTGTAAGCACTGCTCAGCAGTAACGAAAACATCCCTGTGTTATCAACACTGTTTTCAGCACAAATCCAAAACATAACCCCATACTAGCTACTGTGAAGAAAATTAACTCTATCTCAGCTGAAACTAGGACAAGGGGGAAATAACAAAAGTGCTAATACAGAAAATGTATAATTCAAGTGCTCTAGTGGTCTTCACTCTGGGTGCCAGTAACATTTTAGCTGCAATAAGTACAGTTCCATCTTTCCCTTATGCAACGGTTGTTGCATAAAATCATTAAGGCAAAGCACCCAGCTAATTTGCGGTGACTAATACATATTTCAAGCATGCTGCCCTATCCTGAATCACAGGGGAGTATGTAAAGGCATAGTCCTAGTGCCACCATCCCTTTTACAACAGCAAATTAATTCCCACCCTCTATGGGCCTAGGACACTGGGATGGAAATATCCACCCACCTCGGCACACTTGGGCCATGTGCCAGGGCTTGCCCTTAGCTGGGGACCACAGTGCTCCTTGTCTGGGGAGCCAGCCACATCCCATCAGTGGATGCTTCACCTCATGAACTTCATGTTAAAGATGATGTATAGTCAGGTAGGCACTCGGATGCTTCCTTTGTCCAGGTTTTAGATGAGTTGTTTCCATGGAAATAGGTTGTTTCTGTTTATTCATGCCTGTATTCTGCTGGAAGTCCTTATTTTACTGTCATTTCTTTCTCAGATGGCTGAAGTAGGCATCCTGAGGCTTCTCGGTCCCTTACCTGTTACTTTTTCCCATAATTTTATATGGAAAAGTTTAGAAAGATCTACCATTGATCCGCAGAAATTATTTGCAATGCATGTACAGATTTAATGAAAAATAGCAAGCAGCGTTACAAACATATACTGCTAATTTTAACAGTAGAACATATGTGGTCAGCAAAGCAGGTTAAACATTTTTGTCTGTTTCTTTTTTTTTATTTATTTTAAAAGCCCTCTTAGGAAAAAAATTGCAAGTTCATAGGAAGAAAGTGCTTTGGCAGAAATATTTCAGGAGTGTTTTAACATGTTCATGCAAAAGCTAAACATTTCTCCTAAAAAAAAAAAAAAAGGAGGGATGACAGCTTTCTTCTTTTCTTTCTTATTTCTCTCAGCAGGTAGAAAAGCAACCTTTGGAAAGTTAATATAAGGGAGGGGGGGAAATTATTCATTGGAAAGCATGGTGAGAAACTAGGTATTTTCAACCACATTTCTTCACTAGTGATGCAACTTGTCACAGGACAGTAATGGCAAACATACTGCTATGCGTCTAGCAGAGTCAGGACTAGTTACAGAACATATATCACAGGAAAAAAAAAAAAAGGATGCCAGAGAAAAGTCTATTGCCTCTCCCTTACTTGTTTGGTATCTGTCTTATGACTGCATGTAATTTCTTGTTAGTGGTGAAATAATAATAATAAATTTCTACATTTCTACTTTAATCTGGGGAATCTCTTAGAGGAAACTAGTGAGCTGGGTCTAATGATGCCTTTGGGAAGAAGACAGGTATTGTCTTCATTTTACACATGATAAAAATGATACATGAAGTGTTTAAATAATGAAAGGGGAAAATCAGCTTTCCCCTTCACTGAGGACGTTTGACATCAGGCATCTCAACTAAGGTAGTTTTGTTATACCTGAGGGACCTGCATTTCGGGAAGAAATATTATGCCTTCTTGTAGGACATCCCCTATAGGTCTCCCTGGACCAGTTAAGATAAGTTAACAAACTGAGCAAATTCCTGATTTTGGGGGCACAGGTATGACACGGAGCCAAAACCAAGCACTGTACTACAGCCACAGCTATCTACAACTGCAGCTCCTTGACATGACGACAGGAGATGGCATGCAGGTTTTAGCATGAAACAAAGGGATTTAGGAATCTACGTGCTTCAATTCAAATAAATATATTTGTTCCAGAGGAACAGAGGTGGTGTAATGATACATTGTGGCAAAAAAGTACATTGCAATTACGTTGTGATGCTCCCACCACAGTCATTATGTACTCAGATTATCTTCACAGCCTCTCTCAATTGCATCAATTAGAGCTGTACATTCAATTTTTGGGGGTAATTTTCTCAGTTTGGCATGATGAAATGGTACTTTTACCTTCCTATGCTACACAGGTCTTTGCGTCTTTCTTGGACTATTTTGAAGCTGCTCTGAGCAACATCTTACTAATTTGCTTACTTGTGTTTGTACTGCCTCCTTTTATTGGTTATAATCATAGAATTATAGAATCATAGAATCACAGAATGGTTTGGGTTGGAAGGGATCTTAAAGATCATCTAGTTCCAACCCCCCTTGCCATGGGCAGGGACACCCTCCACTAGTCCAAGTTGCCCAAAGCCCCATCCAACCTGGCCTTGAACACTTCCAGGGATGGGGCATCCACAACCTGTGCCAGTGCCTCACCACCCTCACAGTAAAGAATTTCTTCCTAATATCTAATCTAGATCTACCTTTCTTCAGTTTAAAAACATTACCCCTTGGCCTATCACTACATGCCCTTGTAAACAGTCCCTCTCCGGCTTTCAATAATAGTCATTATCATTACTATTGTCCAGACTTTGTTCATGTTACAGCCACATTCATTTTGCCTGTGTACTGGACACTTCTTCCACTGTGCAATTAGCAAGTCCTTGATATTTGATGCAGCTGAAAGATCATGCATGATTCAGCTATGATTTCTCTTTCATGTGTACTTCATGGCTCCGTCTCCTCTTCTGCTTTGTGGAGATTTCTTCAGTCACATCTGAGCATCCCCAGAATAAAAGTGGAAATGTTTTCCTGAAAGCAGTGTTTGAATACATGCTGTGAATTTATCAACTCTTCTGTGCCAAACTGCTAGAGGTAAAACTGATCCCACGTGCAGGATAAACATTCCCCGTTGACACAGTAAGTTAGCAAGCCTGCTGAGTTATCCTGGGTTACAGACTATATAGTCATTATCTTCCCTAGCACTGGAGGTGGAGATTTGGGGTAGGCATTTGGCACCATATCATTAGCCTTCACAAACTTACCATTAGTGTTGAAATATTCTGGTTTTACAACACAAAAAGCAAATGGAAAAATACCCCCCAAAATCTACCTGGACACCTATCTGTTCGGGAACAAACGATGTGAAGCTTTGCATTCTTCTGTAGCATGCAGACAAAGAGGTTTCCACATTTATAAATCAAAGCGTTGGTATTTGTAGCATCTGCTTGACTGTTTTAGCCATCATTATAACAAATGACTATCCAATCAATAGTAAAGAGCAAGAATTGTCAGCTCAGCTGCAGAACCTCTTTCTATCCCACAGATTAAAATGGTTTGCTTTTCAATGACTCCTTTGTACTAAGGATTTGAGGTTTGCTAGGGAAGCTGTTTTGGGGTGTGGGGATGCTGCAGAGTGGATGCCAGGATGCTGAGTCCCAGCTCTGCTTTTGATTACACGGGAATGGACTTTAGAGGCAACACAGCTCCTCCTGTCTTGGGTTGCTGTGACTCAGCAGCATCCAACAGCTGCATACAGGACGTGTCTTTGCCTGCTCTTGAAGTGAAGCCACCCATCTGAAGAAATGTGGCATCTCTTTATGGGAGCTTGATTCCAGTGAAATTATGAAAATGCAGCATAGACACACCCTGTGATTAACCCAGTGTGGTGGGTTTACCTTGGCTTGACACTAGGTGCTCTCCAACCCACTCTACCACTCCCCTCCTCAGAAGGACAGAAGGGGAGAAAATATGATGGAAAAAACCCTTGTGGGTCAAGATAAAAGCAGTTTAATAAAGCAAAAGTAACAGCCATGCACAGAAACAAAGGAAAAACAAAAGATTTATGCTCTGTTTCCCATCAGCAGGTGCTGTCTGGCCACTTCCTGGGAAGCAGGGCTTCAGTACGCATAGCAGTCGCTCCAGAAGAGAAGCATCGTAAATAACAAATATGCCCCCTTTCTCCTCCTTTCTCTTAGCTTTTATTGCTGAGCAGACATCATATGGTATGGAATATCCCTTTGGTCAGTTTGAGTCAGCCGTCCTGGCTACATCCCCTCCCAAGATCTTGCCCACCTCTAACCTACTGGTGAGGGTGGAATGTTGGAGAGAGACAGCCTTGATGCTGTGCCAGCACTGTGCAGCAGTAGTCAAAACACTGGTGTGTTAAGAACGCCTTGCTAGCTACGAATACACAGCACAGCACTGTGGGGGCTGCTATGGGGAAAATTAACTCCATCTCAGCCAGACCCAATACACCCAGTCAGCCACTGGAACGAAAAAGAAATGGGAGGCATGGTTTGTGACATGCAGCCTTTCATGTAGCCATATGAAGAGCTTTGTCTGCCCTTGCTACATTTTCTGTTTGTGCCCTGATGAACTTCTACCTATTCAAGAATACTAAAGACAGAAGAATACATAGCGAACTGGCTTTTATATATAGCACTGATTTCCCTGTGGGAAGCTGTCTGCAGATCATTACTTTAAGTTCATGTTATGTACCTGAACTGTAACTTGTACTTCCAAAGCTTACTGAAAATGCACTACCTTCTGTCTAAAATGTGCTTCTATTTTATTCATTCATTAACATTCACAACAACTTTTAAAGTTAGAATATGAAAGGAAAAAATGAAAGATTCTTCATCTCAGCACTTCGGGTTTTTTCATTGTGATATTCAGATTTAGTCAACAATAAAAGAGGAAAGGCGTTAACATGTGAAAGAATGACTTTGTGAAGATGCCTGACAGGATTTGGAGGGAAAAAAAAAAGCCCTTTTTTGCCTTTCTCGGATTTAGCCTCAGCACTGATGCGACAAAGTTGCCCAAGTCACCTCATTTTGGGTAGGGCAGACTGAGAGAAGGGTACCTGCATTTTATTCTCCCCTAGGGTAAAACCAAAGACATGCTGCAGTTAAAGACAATTTTGCCATTGGCTTCACTGAAGTCACGATATCAGTGTTAGATATGCCAGCTCCTAGATGTCAGTAAAGAGAAGAGAGCGAGACCAACGACTGGTCTGGTTCTTTCCTTCCATCATGGGCCTGTCAATGAGCAGGTGAGCTGGGATACCCTGAGCAGATGCTAGGTCAGGTTCTTGCCAGCCACCCACATCCCATTTGCCAGTTTCCTTTTTTTTTGCTTTCCTACATGGTAGCCCAGGACAAAGCAGAATTTAGGTCTGATGTTTGAGATGCCTTGTAGCCTTACCGTGGGCTTATGAGCAATCTGAGCAAACTGAAAATGGACCATTTAAAATGTTGCTCTTAGCAGATATTATTTAGAGTCAGTCTGACAAGATGAATCCAAAATATAAATCAAACTTTGGAGCACAAATCTTGTTAGTTGTCATGTTAGTAAATCAGCTCACCTAAATAATCTTGAGCTTTTGACAATGATGCAGCCTTCTGGATTTAAAATTCAGCTCCTGCTTGTGCAGTGAACTTGATCTGCTGACATTTCAGAGGACTGAGATCCTATTTCTGATGGTTCAGTTTATACTCAACTATAAACTATTTTGAGCAGCACTGAGCTGAATATAAACAACTGATGTTCAGGTCTGTCTCATTTGACTATGTAGAGCAGGTTAGGGAAAGTGCATAATTTGTATACATTTTCCAACAGAAAATAACAAGCAAACACAGGAATGTGGGGAGACAACTAATACACCACTTATGAAGAATGTTCCCAGGAACTGCCTTTTGTTTGTTTTAACTTTTCCATTTGAAAGGAAAATCTGATATTTTCAATCCATACCTCCAAGCTCATTCCCAGAATAAAAAGCCTGTGTTAGAGAGATGTGATTTCTACTTTTTACTCAAGGTCTGGTATTATTTGGCAATAAATTGTATTCTATACAGCTTCCATTACTAGCCTACTCAGATCTGACAGCCTTTAATTATTCAAGACATGATCTACAAAAATCTACATCTGGAAACGATGTCACTTTTTGCTTTTGGCATTGAAAAATCTGACTTCATGTTAAACACATACTTTTAAATACAAAGCTTTGAGAGAAATTAGTGCAGCTGAACACTCCTTCTACAGATTAAATTTTAAAATAAATTGCCTTTTATTAAATAGTTACAATGTTTCACCACATTTCAGTATGCTGTATTCTCTCCATATATCTACTGGCTGATTTTGCTTCTCCCAGAGATCTGACACTTGCTCTTATGTGATCCTTTCGGCACAGCCATAATGGAGCTGTACTCTCTAGGATTCAGAACCTGTCTGTCTTGTCACTGCTGGGTGGGCAGACTGGAGTTTCTAATAGATGTGCATGATTGTTTTTGCATTTCTTCCAAAGCTTGTCAGGATCCTTACTCTTCAAGTAGTCTTGAGAAAAGGAAAACAAGGGGTTTCTCTTACTGTTCTTTTCGCATGTAGCCAGGGATTTTGCAAAACACACCCCCTTTTGGTTTAGTGAATAAAGATTTGACTTCAGCAAATCTAAGATACTAGCTGAGCCAATGGTTAATAGATTTGAGGGCTAATAGTAAATTTTCTGAAAAAAACCCCAAACAACAAACCCAAGTTATTTTTTAAATAAACTCTGAGGAAAGCCAGATACCAACCTCCGCTCAGTAGTGTTCATAGCACATGGAATAAAGTTTTCTGTGCCATTTGCATTCTGGGCATTTTTTTATTAAAATGATAGACAGCTGGAATACATTCCTGGCATAATCACCAATGGCATGGTTGGCAGAACTGGCAACTGCAGAAGATGCCTTCAGACTGAGTTAGTTTTTTTTCCCCCATACTTAAACTGGTAAACAAGTCTAACAAGTTAAGAAAATATCTTTCTGCTTCAGCTTAATTAGACTGGCATTTTATAATATCTTATTAGAGTAAATCTTCTATTGCTTTCATTAGAATCCATATATAGTGAATAAGGTGGAGTCTGTTCAAAAACTGCATTGTTATGGATACACTAGGGATGTGCTTGGAGACCACATGTCCACCTGCCATCCTGATTAGACCATCTACTGCTCTAACTGGCTACTAGTATCTGGCAGTGCAGCAGTATCAGCACTGCTGGTGTTAAAGTGGAGAACAGCTATCATATAAATGAAAACAATCAAAGCCTGGCATTGAGTGCCTTGTCCAGCTTGTTAAAACCCAGTGGGCTTTACTGCTAGTGTTCTTATGACCCTGGCTGGAAAAGTATTGCAGAAGAGAGAAAGGACGAGGCTCTGTGTGTGATGTAGTTACAACAGATTGCTTTTGTCTTGCTCACCAAATTCTTACTGAAACTCCTAAAAGGCTTTAAATATTTAAATAGGAACAGTAGCATTCAGAACCCATAAAATGTTTTTCTCAGGGGGACTACTTATGGCAACATGGTGTTTCTGAAGGTAAACCTATACAGTCTCATTATGAGGGGGATGAAGGATTTTTTGGGAGTGGTAGGAACATCAGTTTTGAAAAAGTGAACATTCACAGAGTCTTTCTAGTACACAACAGATCTGTTATGAAATAGTGACTCTTTCCACTCCAACTCTCCTTGAGGTTTGCAGGGAGAGCTCCTCCTAAGTCCTGGGTAGCAGTGTTGACATGGTGGGATGTAGCACTACACCACCCTGTTTCTGACCACTGTGGGGTCCATCAGAACAGGCATTGCAGAAGACAGTTGATACCTCATTGCAGTGCTGCAGAGATTTTGGATGGTGCTAATTCTTACAGAGCAACCAGAGGAAGCCACTGTAATTCAGAAGAGGCCCTAGGGCTATACAAATTGTGCTGGCTTGTCTTTGCTTCTCTGACAGTCCTCAAAATTTCTAAGGTGCAAACATAGATTTAAAATGGCATCACTTCCATCCACAGGTGAGCTCTGTGCTGTATTTTTTCAGTTGTTCTGCAGCAGGCAGAAAAACTCATGTAGATTCTTTTTAACCTACTAAGGTCCCAAGTAAAGCACTGCTTATTGATCATGTGGCAGAAGTTTGTATGGAGCGCACCATTGTCATACACCAACTCACTGCTAGTAACGGACTGGAAAAGCAAGGAGGCACCCACAGTGGATGAAGTGGCTGGCTGACTCCGGCAATATGAAGAAAGTCTCTCTTCCTGCCTCATCTCGGCTGTGAAAAAACTGTCCCAGGAGTTGCAGCAATTCAGAGAGGATATGTCTTACTCCCCACCTGTACGGACCAGTATCTCAGCTATTCGGAGTAAGCATTCCTCTGCTCAAGAGAGAGGATATAGAGGGTACACACCATGAGGCATCCTGTGGTTTTACCTGCGTGACCACAGACAGGACATGAGGAAGTGGGATGGAAAACCTACCTCGACCCTACAGGCATGAGTTCCTGAGCTGCAAGGCAAAACATTCACAAAAAGGGATTCTTCCAGGAAACATGCCACTCCAGTCTCCAGCGGGCAGTTCCCCATGCTGAGTGGAAGGCCTACTCATACTTATGATCCTCTTGAAGGGATTTTTAAGTCATTTTTGCAAGAAGCAAATAACAAATATGATGAGCAGAATTAGAGGGGCCCTGCCAGGTGGAGGAAAGAGACAACTGGGTTTACTGGACTGCGTGGATCCGATGGCCCGGCACGTCAGATCCACAGGAGTGTAAGGCACAACAGACACCGGCTTGGGGCACTCACAAAGCCCCCGAGTCATGGTGGGGAACTGGGGGTGGTTACAGCAATGGAAGCAGAGCAATTGCCAGCGCAGAAGTAAACCCATGTGGGCTGCCCCATTGGAGCAAGATATTGCTGCCCGACTAGAGAAGCTGGTTGTAAAATTACGTCATGTAGATGCCCACCTACCCAAGAGTCGGGCCACTGAGGAACATCAGAACAACCAGCAGGTGGACCAGGCTGCCAAGATTGAAGTGGATCAGATGGATTTGAACTGGCAACATAAGGGTGAATTATTTATAGCTCGCTGGGCCCATGACACCTTAGGCCATCAAGGAAGAGATGCGACATATAGCATGGATGCTATCTCACAGGTTATCTGTGAATGTGAAACATGCGCTTGCAATCAAGCAAACCAAGCGGTTAAAACCTCTCTGGTATGGAGGACAATGGCTGAAATATAAATATGGGGAGGCCTGGCAGATTGATTACAACACCCACAAACCCATCAAGGCAAGCACTACATACTTACAATGGTGGAAGCAACCACTGGATGGCTGGAAACATATCCCATGTCCCATGCCACCACCTGGAACACTATCCTGGGCCTTGAAAAGCAAGTCCTGTGGTGACATGGCATGCCAGAAAGAACTGAGTCAGACAGAGGGACTCATTTCCAAAACAACCTCATAGACACTTGGGCCAAGGAGCATGGCACTGAGTGGGCGTATCACATCCCCTACCATGCACCAGCTTCTGGGAAAATCGAACAATACAATGGACTGCTAAAAACTACCCTGAGACCAATGGGGGCCCTGTGGTGGGTTGACCCTGGCTGAGGGCCAGATGCCCACCAGAGCCGCTCTATCACTCCCCTCATTCAGTAAACAGGGGAGAAGAAGTACAACGAAAAGCTTATGGGTTGAGATAAGGACAGGGAGAGATCACTCACTAATTATCCTCACGAGCAAAACAGACCGAACTTAGAGAGGAAATTCATCTAATTTATTACTAAGCAAAACAGAGTAGAGGAATGAGAAATAAAATCAACTCTTAAAACACCTCCCCCCACCCCTCCCATCTTCCCGGGCTCAACTTCACTCCCGGCTTCAACCTCCTCCCCCCTCAGCGGCACAGGGGGATGGGGAATGGGGGTTACGGTCAGTTCATCACATGTTGTTTCTGCTGCTTCTTCATCCTCAGGGGGAGGACTCCTCTCATTGTTCCCCTGCTCCAGCATGGAGTCCCTCTCACGGGAGACAGTCCTTCATGAACTGCTCCAACGTGAGTCTCTCCCACGGGGTGCAGACCTTCAGGAACAGACTGCTCCAGCGTGGGGTCTCCCACGGGGTCACAAGTCCTGCCAGCAAACCTGCTCCGGCATGGGCTCCTCTCTCCACGGGTCCACAGGTCCTGCCAGGAACTTGCTCCAGCATGGGCTTCCCACGGGCCACAGACTCCTTCAGGTGCCTCCACCTGCTCCGGCGTGGGGTCCTCCACGGGCTGCAGGTGGAATCTCTACACCCCCTCATCCTTCCTCCATGGGCTGCAGGGGGACAGCCTGCCTCACCATGGTCTTCACCATGGGCTGCAGGGGGATCTCTGCTCCGGCGCCTGGAGCACCTCCTCCCCCTCCTTCTTCACTGACCTTGGTGCCTGCAGAATTTCTTACATCGTCTCACTCATTTCTCCAGCTGCAAAAGCTCTCTCTAACTTGTTTTGTTTTCCTTCTTAAATATGTTATCACAGAGGCACTGATTGGCCAGCGGCAGGTCTGTCTTGGAGCCGGCTGGCATTGGCTCTATCAGACACAGGGGAAGCTTCTAGCAGCTTCTCACAGAAGCCACCCCTGTAGACCCCCCTGCTACCAAAATCTTGCCATGCAAACCCCACACAGTCCCTCAAACACTGGGACACACATTTAGCAAAGGCCACCTGGTTAGTTAACAGAAGGGGATCTACCAATCCAGCTGGTCCTGCCCAGTGTATACTGTGCCATACTGTAGAAGGGGATAAAGTCCCTGTAACACACATAAAGAATATGTTGGCGAAGACAGTCTGGGTTACTCCTGCCTCAGGCAAAGACAAACCCATCAATGGGATTGCTTTTGCTCAAGGACCTGGGTGCACATGGTGAGTAATGCAGAAAGATGTGTACCTCAAGGGGATTTTATTTTAGCTGAGAATAGCCAATGATTTAAATTGTATGATGTTGATTGATACATAATATTGCATGTCATCACTACTATGATTGCTATATGCCATAACAACAGTATTACAGTAAGAATCACTCAGACTGATGAAGAATGAACTTTGATGAAAATGAGCAAGGTACAGAGGTGATGAAACCAGAAATGGTTTCAGCAACGAGCACTCATCAGCTTCCTTGAGATTGACATCTTCAACCCACAGACCATGTCAGATAGATAGATCAGCTACGGGCTCCAGATGCAGCATGCAAAACTCCAACATCACACACCATCTCTCCTGCCCTGAGAGGCTGTTATGACAGATGGAGCCCAAAAGTCATGGACTAAATGAATTCAATGGACATTTTAGAGGGATGGCCCATAGACTAAGGGAATGGTATCTGTGTGTGCATTTCAAAAGACAGGAAAAGTGATAGTGATTAATTAGAATGTTTGGGAAGTATAGGACCTGGGGATGACGTAGATGGTGGACACCATCCTGGTCTCAACTGAGACAGAGTTAATTGTCTTTCTTGTAGCTGGTACAGTGCTGTGTTTTGGATTTAGGATGAGAATAATATTGATAACACACTGATGTTTTTAGTTGTTGCTAGGTAGTTGTAGTGTCTACACTAAGTCAAGGACTTTTCAGCTTCTCATGCCCTGCCAGGTGCACAACAAGCTGGGAGAACACAGCCAGGACAGCTGACGCAGGCTGGCCAAAGGGATATTCCCTGCCATAGAACGTCATGCTCGATATATAACTGGGGAAGCTAGCCGGGAGGTAGAATCACTGGTCAGAAACAGACTGGGCATCGAGTTGTTTTCTCTTCCTTTTGCATGTGGTGAGCAATTGCATTTATGCATCGCTTGTATTATAATTATAATTATAATTATTGTAGTTGTTATTACTGTTGTTATTATTATTCTCTTCCTTTGTTATCTTATTAAACTGTCTTTATCTCAACCCATAAGGGTTTTTTTCTATTCTCCTCCCCATTCCCTTGCAGAAGGGCAGGAGTGAGTGAGCAGCCCCATGGTGCTTAGCAGCCAGCTGGGGCTAAACCATGACAAAGACAAAAGAGTTCTCTTGAAAAAAAATTAGTTTGGGTCTCTCCTTGTTTTCCTTCAGAGCATGCTTGGTTCTTATTTTCAAATGTTTGTAGATATATTTTAAACAAAAGCTATGATCGTAACATAAAACCATGTGCTGCTAGGAACTGAATTTTAAAGTAAAATCTCACATATTGTAACATAGAATCATAGAATCATAGAATGGTTAGGGTTGGAAGAGACCTCAAAGATCATCTAGTTCCAACCCTTCTGCCGTGGGCAGGGACACCCTCCACTAGACCACGTTGCCCAAAGCCCCATCCAACCTGGCCTTGCACGCTTCCAGGAATGGGGCATCCACAACCTCTCTGGGCAACCTGTTCCAGTGCCTCACCACTCTAACAGTAAAGAATTTCTTTCTAACATCTAACCTAAATCGACCCTCCTTCAGCTTGAACCCATTACCCCTTGTCCTGTCACTACACTCCCTGATAAACAGTCCCTCTCCAGCTTTCCTGTAGGCCCTTTCAGGTACTGGTAAGCCACAATTAGATCTCCCTGGAGCCTTCTTTTCTCCAGGCTGAACAATCCCAACTCTCTCAGCCTGTCCTCATAGGAGAGGTGCTCCATCCCTCTGATCAGCTTCGTGGCCCTCCTCTGGACTCTCTCCAACAGCTCCATGTCTCTCCTGTACTGGGGCCCCCAGAGCTGGATGCAGTACTCCAGGTGGGGAAAAAAGTGATGTATGGGTGTTTTAGGGGTTTCTTGTTTTTTTCTTGTTTTGTATTTGGTTTTGGCAGAGCAGAGTAGAGGGGCAGGATCACCTCCCTCGACCTGCTGGTCACGCCCAGGACACAGTTGGCTTTCTGGGCTGCAAGCGCACACTGCTGGCTCATGTTGAGCTTCTCATCAACCAACACCCCCAAGTCCTTCTCCTCAGGGCCGCTTTCAATCCATTCCTCACCCAGCATGTAGTTGTGCTTGGGATTGCACCGACCCACGTGCAGGACCTTGCACTTGGCCTTGTTGAACTTCATGAGGTTTGCACGGGCCCACCTCTCCAGCCTGTCAAGGTCCCTCTGGATGGCATCCCTTCCCTCCAGCATGTCGACCACACCACACAGCTCGGTGTCGTCGGCAAACTTGCTGAGGGTGCACTCGATCTCATTGTCCATGTCGCTGACAAAGATGTTGAACAGTGCCGGTCCCAGTACCAACCCCTGAGGAACACCACTCGTCACCGTTCTCCACTAGGACATTGAGCCGTTGACCGCAACTCTTTGAGTGCGACCATCCAGCCAGTTCCTTATCCACCGAGTGTTCCATCCATCAAATCCATGTCTCTCCAATTTAGAGACAAGGATGTCGTGTGGGACAGTGTCAAATGCCTTGCACAAGTCCAGGTAGATGATGTCAGCTGCCCTTCCCTTATCCACTGACACTATAACCCCATCATAGAAGGCCACCAAGTTTGTCAGGCACAATTTGCCTTTAGTGAAGCCCTGTTGGTTGTCACCAATCACCTCCTTATTTTCCATGTGCCTGAGCATAGTTTCCAGGAGGGTCTGCTCCATAATCTTGCCAGGCATGGAGGTGAGACTGACCGGCCTGTAGTTCCCTGGGTCTTCCTTTGTACCCTTCTTAAAAAATGGTGGTTATGTCCCCGCTCTTCCAGTCGGCGGGAACTTTGCCAGACTGCCAGGACTTCTCAACTATGACGGAGAGTGGCCTGGCCACTTCATCCACAGGTTTCCTCAAGACCCGCGGGTGCAACTCATCAGGTCCCATGGACTTGTGCACCTTCAGGTTCCTTAGATATTCTCCAACCTGATCTTCTCCTACAGTGGGTGGTCCTGCATTCTCCCAGTCCCTGCCTCCTGTGACCTGGACAGTGTGGCTTGAGCCTTCTCCATATCCTGGGTAACCAGCTCGCCCGCTTCATTCCGGAGGGGACCCACATTTTCCCTTGTCCTCCTTTTATCACTAACATACCTATAGAAGCTTTTCTTGTTGTCCTTAACATCCCTGGCCAGATTTATTTCTATCAGGGTTTTGGCTTTCCTAACCTGATCCCTGGCTGCTCGGACAGTTTCTCTGTATTCTTCCCAGGCCACCTGCCCTTGTTTCTGCCCTCTGTAGGCTTCCTTTTTTTTGTTTGACTTTGCCCAGGAGCTCCTTGTTCATCCATGGGGGCCTCCTGGTGTTTTTGCTTGACTTCCTCTTTGTTGGGATGCATCGCTCCTGAGGTTGGAGGAGGTGACCCTTGAATATTAGCCAGCTGTCTTGGGCCCCTCTTCCTTCCAGGGCTTTGTCCCATAGTATTCTACCAAGCAGATCCCTGAAGAGGCCAAAGTCTGCTCTCCACATAAGTGCAAAAAACCTGGCATCAATATGTCAGAGGCAATATCTGATCTTAGATCCAATGTGCAAAACACATTCTCATTGTAGCACTCAGGGACAAGTTGGATGGTATTCATGTTCCTCAGCAAAGAGACAAACCAGGGCTTTGTCACTTTTCATAGGCAATTACCATGTTTTAGTGAGGCATCAAGATTGAAAATATCTAAATGTCTTCAATTAACAGTGACAATGTTATCTTTCAACTATTGTTTCATATACTTGTTTACAAAGGGCATGCTTTCAAGTTAGATTTGGCACTTCCAAAGCCTTTCTTGCCCTGTTTTGAATCTTGGTGAAATGCTAACCTTGAATCTGTGACATGGCTAATGTTTCCATAGAACCAATTTGATATCATCATCAAAGATTTGTGACTTCTCTGTGGTCTCCAGCTGAAAGCAGGGGTGGACTGTGAGGACATTTATTTAAGGTGAGGTTGCTGAAATGACAGCAGAGAGGCAGCTGAGGGAAAAAAAATTAAAAAAATGAACTTCATCTGGACCTAAAGCTTCTATTGTTTTGAGGTTTGTTGTGGTGGGATCGATCGATCGATCGATCGATCTATCTATCTATCTATCTATCTATCTATCTATTTATTTATTGAATAAAAATAAAGAGTTAAATCTGCATTTCATTAATCAAACACTCTCTGCTAGTTTCCCACCCAGGAAACAGCAAAACCAGCTAATTATTTCACTGGAAAGCATCTGTTAACCTTTTTGTAAAAGACTGTATTTTCATAGTTTCTCCCTTGTTACCATCCTAAATAGAGGGTGCCAGATATGTTTCTCTCTAGTCCCCAGCTAGAATCAATGAA